>NC_061514.1:351666289-351829626 GCF_022539505.1 Lolium rigidum | reverse complement strand
TGTTATTTCACTACTACTACTACTATAAAACTGTTACTCTTGATAAACTCTTGCGAGCAAGTCTCGTTTCCGAGTGCAGCTGAATTGACAACTCCGCTGTTAAGGCTTTCAAGTATTCTTTGTCTTCCCTTGTGTCGAATCAATAAATTGGGTAATACTTCCCTCGAAGACTGTTGCGATCCCCTATACTTGTGGGTCATCACACGCTCTGCTTTTTCATTTGAACACTTGTGTTCTTCGTTTTATTTTTCATGTTCATGGCGAAAGCTGAAAGCCGCAGCACTTATTGTTATTTGGTTGGAAACAGAAAATGCTTCATGTGGTAATTGGTATATTGTCTTGAATAATTTGATACTTGGAAATTCTTTTGAGCTCTCAAATAGATCATGCTTAAGCTCTTGCATCATGTAGTTTAAACCTATTAGTGGAGAACTACCGTAGAGCTTGTTGAAATTTGGTTTGCATGATTGGTCTCTCTAAGGTCTAGATATTTTCTGGTAAAAGTGTTTGAGCAACAAGGAAGACAGTGTAGAGTCTTATAATGCTTGCAATATGTTCTTATGTAACTTTTGTTGTACCGGTTTATACTTGTGTTTGCTTCAAACAACCTTGCTAGCCAAAGCCTTGTACTGAGAGGGA
The DNA here is from genome assembly GCF_022539505.1 of Lolium rigidum. Classification (NCBI taxonomy): domain Eukaryota; kingdom Viridiplantae; phylum Streptophyta; class Magnoliopsida; order Poales; family Poaceae; genus Lolium; species Lolium rigidum. Next base: position 351,828,987 of record NC_061514.1, on the reverse strand, counting down.
ATGCTTCTGATGCATCCAAAACCTTGAGCCAAAACCTATGCCATTTGTACCTACTATGTGGTATTTTTCTGCCATTCCAAGTAAATACTTCATGTGCTACCTTTAAACAATTCAAAACTTTATTACTCCTTATTTGTGTCAATGTTTTATAGCTCATGAGGAAGTATGTGGTGTTTTATCTTTCAATCTTGTTGGGCAGACTTTCACCAATGGACTAGTGGCATATACATCCGCTTATCCAATAATTTTGCAAAAAGAGGCGGCAACGGGGTGCCCAACCCCAATTAATTAACTTTCATTAATAATTCTCTTCACATGTTTTGCCCTGATTTATCAGTAAGCAACTTAATTTTGCAATAGACACTCCTCCATGGTATGTGAAATGTTGGAAGGCACCCGAGGATTCGGTTAGCCGTGGCTTGTGAAAGCAAAAGGTTCGGAGGAGTGTCATCTATAAATAAAACTAAAATACATGTGTAAACAAAAGAGAAGAGGGATGATCTACCTTGCTGGTAGAGATAACGTCCTTCATGGAAGCCGCTCTTTGAAAGTCTGTTTGACAAGGGGGTTAGAGTGCCCACTACCATTCGTTGACAACAACAAACACCTCTCAAAACTTTATTTTTATGCTCTCTATATGATTTCAAAACTTGAAAAGCTCTAGCACATGATTTATCTGCTTCCCTCTGCGAAGGGCCTTTCTTTTACTTTATGTTGAGTCATTTTACCTACTTCTTTCTATCTTAGAAGCAAACACTTGTGTCAACTGTGTGCATTGATTCTTACATGCTTGCTTATTGCACTTATTATATTACTTTGTGTTGACAATTATCCATGAGATATGCATGTTGAAGTTGAAAGCAATTGCTGAAACTTAAATCTTCCTTTCTGTTGCTTCAAAATCTCTTATTAAGAATCTATTGCTTTATGAGTTAACTCTTATGCAAGACTTTTTGATGCTTGTCTTGAAAGTACTATTCATGAAAAGTTTTTGCTATATGATTCAGTTGTTTAGTCATTATCTTTTTGTTAGCAAACTATAGACCATTGCTTTGAGTCACTTCATTCATCTCATATGCTTTACAATAGTATAAATTTGCTTAGAGGGCGAGTAGGAACTAAGCTTGGGGATGCTTGATACGTCTCCAACGTATCTATAATTTCTTATGTTCCATGCTAGTTTTATGACAATATCTACATGTTTTATTCACACTTTATAATGTTTTTATGTATTTTCTGGGACTAACCTATTAACAAGATGCCATAGTGTCAGTTCCTGTTTTTTGCTCTTTTTTATTTCAGAAAAGTTGTTTTACAAATATTCTCGGAATTGGACGAAACAAAAGCCCACGGCCCTATTTTCCACGGAGTGTTGCAGAAGACCGAAGAGGAGTCGAGGAAGGCCAACAGGGGGCCCTCCCCATATGGCGGCGCAGGGGGGGGGCACAGTCGCGCCGTGACGTGGGGAGGGAGCCCCCTGGCTCCCCCGACACTGCCCCTTCGCCTATTTATTCCTTCGTCCCCGAAAACCCTAGTACCGAGAGCCAAAATACCAGAACAGTTCCAGAGACGCCGTCGCCGTCAACCCTGACTCGGGGGGTTCAGAAGATCTCCTCCGGCACCCTTCCGGAGAGGGGAATCATCACCGGAGGGCTCTACATCACCATGCCCGCCTCCAGACTTATGCGTGAGTAGTTCATCCGTGGACTACGGGTCCATAGCAGTAGCTAGATGGCTGTCTTCTCCTATTGTGCCATCATGTTTAGATCTTGTGAGCTGCCTATCATGATCAAGATCATCTATTTGTAATGCTACATGTTGTGTTTGTTGCGATCCGATGAATATAGAATACTATGTCAAGTTGATTATTGATCTATCATATATGTGTTGTTTATGATCTTGCATGCTCTCCGTTGCTAGTAGAGGCTCTGGCCAAGTTGATACTTGTAACTCCAAGAGGGGGTATTTATGCTAGATAGTGGGTTCATGTCTCCATTGAATGCGGGGAGTGACAGAGCAACCCCTAAGGTTGTGGATGTGCTTGTTGCCACTAGGGATAAAACGGCAATGCTTTGTCTAAGGATATTTGTATTGTTTACATTACGCACGGTACTTAATGCAATTGTCTCGTTGCTTGCAACTTAATAGTGGAAGGGGTGCGGATGCTAACCCGAAGGTGGACTTTTTAGGCATAGATGCATGTCTGGATGGCGGTCTATGTTCTTTGTCGTAATGCCCTAAGTAAATCTCATAGTAGTCATCATGATATGTATGTGCATTGTTATGCCCTCTCTATTTGTCAATTGCCCAACTGTAATTTGTTTACCCAACATGTTATTTATCTTATTGGAGAGACACCACTAGTGAACTGTGGACCCCGGTCCATTCTTTTACATCTGAAATACAACCTACTGCAATCATTGTTCTCTTTTGTTTTCTCGCAGGCAAACATCATTTTCCACACCATACGTTTAATCCTTTGTTTTCAGCAAGCCGGTGAGATTGACAACCTCACTTGTTAAGTTGGGGCAAAGTAGTTTGATTGTGTTGTGCGAGGTTCCACGTTGGCACCGGAATCCCTGGTGTTGCGCCACACTACACTCCTTCACCAACAACCTTCACGTGATCTTCATCTCCTACTGGTTCGATAACCTTGGTTTCTTACTGAGGGAAAACTCGCTGCTGTACTCATCACACCTTCCTCTTGGGGTTCCCAACGGACGTGTGCTTTACCGTCACAAGCAGCTCCATAGGTAAACTTCTTGAATCATGCGATGGAAACTTGTTGATTGGAGCGATAGAATCTTACTTTATCCATTGTGCTCCAATGTCTTGCATGCTTGATAGGCAGTGGTAGAGGAAGATCACGAATTGTCCTGTCCATCATAGGATTCACGTGATAGCGTTCCAACACTGTTTGGACGCGATACGGAATGGCGGACCTGTCGAGGTTGCCCCATACGACGTGGGCGCTTTCAGCAACTATCTCCATTGGTTTCATCAAAACACGCGTATCGAGTTAGTGAACCACGCGTATGATGAAGATATCTTGGACGATCCCATCGCGTTTGATGAGGTTGCGCAAAGCCAGTACGACAGGATTGCTCGAGCAGGGAGATCGACTTCTATTGCTTCCTCCCTGAATTTTGTGGTAATGTATTCTCTCATTAGCTAGTACATCATCTATATTGGCATGTGCTCGCTCAAATTGTGTATAATATGTTTGTCACAGTGGTCCGAGATCCAAAAAACAGCTGACGAGTGTGAGGTTGTTTGGGATCAAAGCCATAGAGATGAAAAGCCTATCAGACCGATGTGGTATTTCATTAAGGTATGGTCACCAACTTGTTTTCAAAAAAAAAGGTATGGTCACCAACTTTGAATGTAGGCTATTGTGTTTGGCGTCTTTGTAACCATGAGTTCCATGACGCAGAGCACTGCACGGAAGTTGCGGCCGTTAGCCAACTTGCTAGGTTGCCGCGAAGGCGAAATTGTAACATCCTCTTCTGAAGATTCGGAGGTATGGACTATTTTTTTGCCGTCAACCATGTGCTTAGTAATTTCAACTTTTTCTGACAATGTGTTCATGTTTGTGAAGATTCCTGATGATACCATTCTGAGTCAAGGCAAGAAGCAAGCCACACGGTCTGCGTACATGTTGAAGCCAAGGGGCAAGGCTCCGAACCGTTACATTCCAGACGATTATGTGAACCGAGGAAAGAAGGATGTGATTGAGTCTGATGAGGAGCCGCCGCGGAGATCAACTTTGAGGATGATGAGGAACAATGAGCCGTCATCTTCAGAGGAGGAGGAGGTGCAGGTAGAAGAGGCGCCACGGACGCGTCGGAAGCTGCCCGCGAGGAGGGGACGGAAATCTTAGATGGATTTGCTATGTTGTGTGAACTCTATCTTATATGAACTCTACCTATGTCATTTGGGACCATGTCGTCATTGCTACATGTTGTTTGAATTCTATCTTAAATTGTATAAATCTATGTGCTACGATGTGAGCTATGATGTGTGCTATGTGTATGATGTGTGTATGAAATTTCAATTGATATGAGTAGTCACTTTGCAACCATGCCAAGTCAGTTTTCTTGATTTTTATACCCAAGTCAATATGTGGCGCCGATGCCATGGGCGCTACACTTCACAGTGTGGCGCCGATGCCATGGGCGCCACACATAACAACATAATGGCCCGAAACATACTGTAAGACAATTCTCCAGGGACTTAGCCGTTTTGGCTAGCCTGTTTGTGTGGCGCCGGTGCCATCGGCGCCACACTGTTAAGTGTGGTGCCCATGGCGTTGGCGCCACACAAACATGCTCGCCAAAAGGGGCTAAGGACTAAGCGTCCGGAGCCCCTGGGTGTTTTCGACATATAAGTTGACATGTGTGGCGTCGATGTGAACGACGCCACACATCCTGCCACGTTGGCTGGTCAGCATCGACCACGCCACGTCGGGATGGATGTGTGGCGCCGCTCGCATGAGTGCCACACAGTGAGGTGTGGCGCCGATGGGAAGGACGCCACACAAAAGGGTTAGATGGGTGAAATAGTTCGGCCAGAGGGTCAGTCTGTGCTTTTCTTTCAGAAAAGGGTTATTTTATCAAAATCGCCTCATTTGCCCTCAATAAGCGTACTTATATCTGTTGTTGCAAGAGCATCTTTAGGGCATGCCCAACGCTCCAGCATGGACCGCTGCTCCACAGGTCCCGCTCGGAGGCTAGCCGCCGTGGAGAATAGAGAAGAAAAGGGTTGTAGCTTGCAGACTCTTGTTGTAGCCTGCAGAAGATCCCGCTTCTCAAGGGAGACAGAGCGTGGTCCAGAGAGAGAGCAGTTCTCGTGGAGAGAGAAAAGAAGGGAACAGATACCAGAGAGATGACGCCATAGCAAGGCTCTCTAGAGAAAAAGACTACATCTTGCGTTGGATGAAGATGACCCTCAGTAGATGCTCTAAACTGTTTTATCTATGTAGATTCATGGGGAATACGCATGTGACTGCCTCCATAGCTCATGCCCTTAGTAGCGTCACCAGAGACGCACCAAAGGCCTACTAGGCGCGTCCGAGATAAAACCACGCCTAGCTGACCGTCCGTAGGGTGCGGTCTAGTAGCGTGCCCGGCATTCCAAGGCCATCCTGCCCTACACGAGACGTGTTGGGAGTGCTGGACACGAGCCATTAGCGACACATCTCTTGACAAGACACACCTGTCATAGACACAACCGCAGGTGAGTAGCCTTTCATGATGGTGGCAATGGGTTCCTGAAGCAGAGATAGGCGAGACCTCTTGTGGGCGATGCACCTTTCCCACGCTTCGCTGGCTTTAATGCACACCTTTCCTTTTCACCCTTTCACCCCCTCTTCCTGCCTTCGTTTTTCGTGGTGTCTCCGAATATGAAAGCCTGGCCACAACAAGACTCTCAAAAGATTGCCTCTAGTCCTCACATCTTTCAAGGGGCTAGTAAACCCCTGAACACACTGTAGGAATATGTAGGCGGATGAGCATCTCCTTGTGAAATTCTCTGATGAATTTAATTCACCCATGATTAAATCCTAGACAAGTAGATACAGCTTTCAAAAAGCTCTCCACTTTTTCATATGCCTTATGCATATCTAATTGTATTGGACAATTTTCATATCTCTCGTCTCTGATTTTTCAGAGCCAATTTCACTTTTAATCCCGTAGTTGGGCATTCGTGACATAGATTACCCCTTTAGTGGAACTTTTACCAAAAACATCTCATTTATGAGACCTTAAGCACGATTTTACCATGGTTTACCATTTTGCTTGTTTTGATTAGGTAGGAGCGGCATGTTATATCAATGTGACACAACAAAATGTGTAAACATTTGAGGTGGCACCGATGATCATGTCTAGACTTCCCATCTCCATTTTTTAAATGGACACACATAAAAAGGGCCTAAAGCTTCGAAAAGGGGTACTCTAGATGATTTTTTTTATTAAATGGGGTAATATGTGTTACAAATGCACAACTACAAAGTAAACAAGTGAAATTCACTCTTCCTTTTAATTTCATAATAGCCAGCTAGAATATTACAATAATCACGGAAGCAAACACATTTTGTATGGGGAAAGCCCACTTCTAGTATTTCAGTGACCGGCGAGAAAAAAAAAACACCCAAATGCAACACCATCTGCAACACAATATCAGTGAACCCTGTTTATTCAGTTTGAAAATTAGTTCAGGTTTGGATTTTGTTCAAATTCGAAAAAGGGTCGCAGGCACTGGAGCGTGCATAGGCGCGCCCCAATATCGGCCAGCAACAAATACTACTAGAACGGAAAGTCCAATTCTGGTCCTCGTTGATTTTGGCCCAACAGAGCCGAACCAAACTGTAACAGCCCATTTTTTCCTCTATTTGGCCGTCCCTGACAGACCCGGCAGGCCGACTGCTCCGGGGGGTGCTGTATGCCGACCTGGTCGGCGCGGACCAGGCGCCGCACACCCCCCAGGCGGTTTGTTGGACCGGCCCAACATTCCCAGTTATTTTTTTGCTATTTCGTTTTTTTATGTTTGATTTTTCTTTTTACGTTTTTTAAAAGCTGATTCTTTATAAAACCGATTTTTAAAATCTGGAATTTTCAAATTTATTTTTTTCTGAAATTTAAATATTTTCAACATTTGAACATTTTTCGAATTTGAAACATTTTTTTAGATTTTTTTAAGAAATTTGAACAATTTTTAAATTTTTAAATTTTTTATTTTTTGTTCAAAATTTGAAAATTTTCGAATATAAACATTTTAAAAAATTTGAACATTTTTCACGTTTGAACAGCTTTCAGATTTGAACGGTTTTCACATTTGAATAATTTTCAGATTTGAACGGTTTTCAAATTTGAACATTTTTTATTTAAACATTTTCTCAGTTTGAACAATTTTTAAAAATTAAATTTTCGAATCTGAAAAAATATAAACAAAACCGAAAACAGAAAAAAATAAAAGAAAACAGAAAAAGAAACAAAAAAAAAAGGAAATACGGACTGCTACAAACTAAATAGACTTAAATGGGCCTGGCCCATACCCGACCAGGAGGTGTGCGGTGGCCGGTAGCCACCGACCTGGTCGGTGTATAGGTTTTGCCGACTGCTCCACCCGCCAAATCCTCAGTTTGGTTCCGGACCATGAACCTCCTTCCTCCCATTCCCATACCCAATCCTCTTCTCCACGAGCGGCGCCTCGACCCTGTTCCCCCCGCCGGCCATAACCCCTAAACCCCACCCGCCATGACCGAAACGATAGCCTTCCAGCTCCCCCTCCGCGCGCCGGCGCCGCCGCCTCTTCTCCCCCACCTCCACCCCCACGCGCACTCCCCTCCCCGCCTCTTCTCCCCCACCTCCCTCCTCTCCTCCTCCCACCCCACCCCGACCTCCACCTCCCGCACTCCCCGCCTCGGCCGCCCACACGACCCCACCCGCCGGAGCACCACCGGCGGGCAACCATGGAACCTGCCGCCCTCCCTCTCCCTCCCGGCGCGGCGCGCGCTCCAGTCCCTCCTATCCAACCCCACCCACACCTCCCCACGCGACACCCTCGCCGCGCTCCCACCCGCCGACCTCCCCGCCGTACTCATCGCCCTCGCCACCCGCGCCCACCCATCCGTCGCGCTCGCCGCCCTCCACGCCGCGCGGGACCTCCACGGCGACCGCCTCCTCCACCACCCCCGCCTGCTCCCCACAGCCGTCCGCGTCCTCGCGCGCGCCGGCCGCCTCGCCGACGCCTCCGCGCTCCTCGACGCCGCGCCGGCGCCCGACGCCACCGCCTACACCTCCCTCCTCTCCGCGCTCTCCCGCGCCACCCGCTACCACGACGCCGTCGCGCTCTTCCGCCGCATGCTGGCCAGCGGCGTGCAGCCCGCGCTCGTCACCTACAACGTCGTGCTCCACGCCTACTCCAAGACCGCCGCGCCCTGGAAGGACGTGCTGGCGCTCGTCGCCACCATGAAGGCGAACAAACTCCCACTCGACAGGTACACCTACAACTCGCTCATCAGCTGCTGCCGTCGCAGCGCGCTCCACAAGGAGGCAGCCAAGGTGTTCGACGAAATGAAGGCTGCCGGGTTCGAGCCCGACAAGGTCACCTTCAACTCGCTGCTCGACGTGTACGGCAAGGCGCGGATGCACGGCGAGGCGATCGGCCTGCTCAGGGAGATGGAGCGAGGGGGCTGTCCGCCCAGCGTCGTGTCCTACAACTCGCTCATTTCCTCGCACGTGAAAAATGGGCTGCTGGACGAGGCGGCGGCGCTCAAGGGGGAGATGGAGGGTAAGGGGATCGAGCCGGACGTCATTACGTACACGACGCTGATTTCTGGTCTCGACAGGGCTGGCAAAGTTGATGCGGCGATAGGGACATACGATGAAATGCTGAGGAACGGGTGTAAGCCGAACCTGTGCACGTTCAACGCGTTGATCAAGCTGCACGGGGTGAGGGGGAAGTTCCCGGAGATGATGGTTGTGTTTGATGACCTCAGGTCTGCTGGATTCGTGCCGGATGTCGTGACCTGGAACACGCTCTTGGCCGTGTTCGGGCAGAATGGGTTGGACACCGAGGTGTCGGGGGTATTCAAGGAGATGAAGAAATCGGGTTATGTTCCCGAGCGGGACACATATGTTTCGCTCATTAGTTCGTATAGTAGGTGTGGCTTGTTTGACCAAGCTATGGTGATATATAAGAGGATGATTGAAGCGGGCATACATCCTGACATATCGACATATAATGCTGTTCTATCTGCACTAGCTCGTGGTGGGCGTTGGGAGCAGGCGGAAAAGTTGTTTGCGGAGATGGAGACTCTGAATTGTAGGCCAGATGAGCTTAGTTATTCTTCACTGCTTCATGCATATGCTAATGCAAAGAAGCTGGACAAAATGAAAGCTTTGTCAGAAGATATATACGCAGAGAAGATAGAGTCACACCACGGGCTAGTGAAAACATTGGTACTGGTCAACAGCAAAGTAAATAACTTACCCGAAACGGAGAAGGCGTTCCTGGAACTCAGGAGGAGGCGGGGCTCTCTGGATATCAACGTTCTAAACGCCATGGTTTCTGTATATGGGAAAAATAGGATGGTTAAGAAGGTGGAGGAGATTCTTTCACTCATGAAGGGGAGTTCCATTAACCTCAGCACCGCAACATACAATAGCCTGATGCACATGTATTCTCGTTTGGGTGATTGCGAAAAGTGTGAAAATATTCTCGCTGAGATCAAGTCAAGTGGTTCACGCCCTGATCGATATTCTTATAACACTATGATCTATGCATATGGAAGAAAAGGGCAGATGAAAGAAGCCTCAAGATTGTTCTCTGAGATGAAATCTTCAGGCCTGGTACCAGATATCGTAACATACAATATCTTTGTTAAGAGTTATGTGGCCAACTCGATGTTTGAAGAAGCCATTGATTTAGTGCGCTATATGGTTACTCATGGTTGCAAGCCCAATGAGAGAACTTACAATTCAATACTACAGGAGTACTGTAGGCATGATAAGATATCAGATGCCAAATCATTCCTTAGCAACCTTCCTCAGCTTCATCCTGGAATATCTAAACAAGAACAACAAAGACTGCTAGAACTGTTGGCTAAGCACACTTCGAGAGGTAGAGGTTGAATATCAAATGTTTGTATTTGTGAGTATGACAAGTAGATATAACAGTTTTCTTAGTTGTCATTAGCAACTTGTACTTCATAGTGGATATGTACAGATTGCGTTTCTCTGAAGAAAAATCGAGAGAACCACTAAGATACATTTAGTTTCTCCACTTAATGTGCTGGATTGTACATGTGCTGGAAGTTTTCCCTGTAACCAGTACATACATATTTATGTGTTTCCTAATCTGGCAAGGTCATACTAATTATTTTAATGTATGTAATGACGATACAAAGGTTCATCTGTTGTAGCATTTCAAATAGAAGAAATATCTGGACTTTTCATTTGTGAGATTATATGCACTTTTCTTAGTAGACCTCATTTTGTGACGTATGTTAGCAAACTGTGGCCTTTCTCCTTGTGTTTCATTTCAGGTGCAGGTTGATGAGTTTCCAGGATAAGTTAGCAATTGATACAAAGTCTAATCATTACTATATCTCCAACTTGCTTGATTCAACAATGTTTCAAATCCTCCTTCTGGACTTGTTGTGCGTCCGACTACTGTAGTGCTGCTACTCCTGGTTAATTTATGGGACACTGACCGTGACATTTAGAGACATGTGGCATGTGTCAAATGCACTAAGCATCTTTATTTGCCTCCTGAGATGGCATGAACCTGTCCTAATTAAGGTAAGGGCCTCATCATCATGTTTTTCTTGATGCTGATAAGAGAGCTTTATTGATAAAGGCAAAACTAACAAAAAGTACTCAAGTAGCACCATAATGCCGGTAGATGCAGTCAGCTAGTGAGTGAGTTCAATATCACTCTCTTTTGTTGGATTTACTGAATTATTCTGTTTTCGAGTTGGATACTCATTTTCTTGCAATACCCGTATAGAAGTTATGCCTGAATCCAGAGAAAAGTTTCATGAAGATTATCCTGATTGCTGCTATTGTCATGATTGTTCTTCTTAGCACCGGCAGAAGATGCTAATCTACTTGCAACACAAAGCGGAATCAGACAACAACATTTGTACTCCGTCTGTCCACAAAAGGATGTTTCAACTTTGTCAAAATATGCATGTATCTAGACGTGTTTTAGTGTGTAGATACATGCAAGTTTAGACAAAGTTGAGACATCCTTTTGTGGACGGAGGGTGTAATAATCATATAATCCCTATTGCATTAGCTGGTATTTGACAGCAAGGATTTCTTTTCCTCAATGCTACCTATATAGACTAAAGAACCCGCAATCTACCCTTTCGGGTAAAAGTATTTCTTTGCTCGAAATTCTTACCGTTTGCGAGCTAGTCCTAGACTGCTAATTCTTGTGTGAGTTACAACCACGTTTCCACAATCATATGCTATACCGTGGTTAGTCGTGAAAAACCACAGCGACTCTTTCTTGCATTAGCTGAAATTTTGCAAAACGCTGACCCGTTGAAAAGCCCAGGTGATAGGTCCAAACGCAAACCATCTCCGGCTCTTGTCTTCAGGCCCTGAAGTGCAGAAATCAGAAGGCCTTTACCTGGGGGTTGGCTATGGATTGGCCCGCCCTGCTATAGTAAGCTGTCAAGATGTATATTTGCAGCTTAAGATCGAACCAGGCGTGGTGCGGTGTACTTGGAGCTTGGCTAATGTAATCAAGATACAGAGGTTCATGTGTTGTATTTCTGAATAGAAGAAATATCCGGCCTTTTCATTTGTGACGTTGTGTGCACTTTTCTTAGTAGACCTCATTTTGTGAGGTTTTATTAGTACTCTGGCTTTTCTCGCAGGTGCAGGAGATGAGTCTCCAGGGTATATCTATATCTCCAGCTTGCCTGATTCTCTTCTGGAATGCTATCAAATGTTTCCTCAAATCGTCCATCTGGACTAGTTTTGCTCCAGACTACTCTGCTGCTACTCCTGGTTCATGCGCTGATAGTGACATTCAGAGGCATTTGTCATGTGCCAAATGTGCTAAGCATCTTTCTTTGCCTCCCGAGATACCATTAACCTCATCATATTTCTAATTAAGGTAAGAACCTCATCATATTTCTCTTTATGCGGGCAAGAGAGCTTTATTGATGAAGGCAAAACATGATGACCTTGCTAACTGAGCAAGTGTTATCACCAGAATTTTACCGAGTCAGAGGTGGGCCGCGATCAAGATGGACGTGAAGAAATATATATAGAAGGAATACGTGAATCGGCCTTTTATACCAAGTTGGGCTTAATTGCCCATGTATCTGTAACATATTAGATCGCATCTTAGTTTAGAAGTTAGAATCTTACTCGTGCACGGTTTGGTGCACGCCCACATTAGAAAGTCCGCTGGACTATAAATATGTACCTAGGGTTTATGGAATAAACAACAACCAACGTTCAACCACAAACAAATCTCGGCGCATCGCCAACTCCTTCGTCTCGAGGGTTTCTACCGGTAAGCATCATGCTGCCTAGATCGCATCTTGCGATCTAGGCAGCACAAGCTTGCCTACGTTGTTCATGCGTTGCTCGTGCTGAAGCCTTTTTGATGGCGAGCAACGTAGTTATCTTAGACATGTTAGGGTTAGCATTGTTCTTCATCGCTGCATGCTTTCGTAGTGCAACCCTTGCATGTCTAGCCGCCCTTACGCCTATCTTAGGCGTAGGGGCGGCACCCCGCTTGATCATAGTCTAGTAGATCTGATCCGTTACGATTGCATCCTTGTTCTACAAGGATTAGTTTAATATCTGCAATAGTTAGGCCTTACAAAGGGGGAGGATCCAGCGGCACGTAGGGTGTCGTTCGTTGGCCCTAAGCAGGATGTTCCGAGGATCAACCTCGTGTTGGTTTTTAGGCCTTGTTTAGGATCGGCTTACGATCACCGTGCGTGGCCGCGAGGCCCAACTCTGGAGTAGGATGATCCGATTATGCGGTGAAAACCCCACATCGTCGTAGATCTCATTAGCTTTACCTTGATCAAGCGGGACCACCATATATTCGGACACCCCGTCCGAATCATGGGTGGATCGGCTCTTTGAGCCGATTCACGGGATAACTCGAGAGCCGATCGAGGCTCGTATTTAACGTTTACGTGTGTGCCCTGCAGGAAACTAAGCGAGGCATCATCCACACCTTCACGACCGGGTATAGGTCGGGTGGCACGCCCTTGTGATAAACATCGGTGCGTGCGACCGGGAGGCTTTGCGGGCCGTCGCTCAGAGGGACTAGGGCCAGCCGCAGCCCTAGTTGTTCCCGGCTCTACGGTGTTGCCCGTCTCTGCCCGCCAGTGGGTTTCTGACGTCAACACATTCTGGCACGCCCGGTGGGACAACCTTCAACATCCACCACGTCGCCGTCTACATCCGAGATGGCGGAAGACACTCCGGTCACGTACGCGGATCTGCCTGATGAGCTCAAGAAGAAGCATGACGAGATCAAGGCAACCCTCGAAGCCGAACTCATCGGCTCCTTCCACCGAACCCGCTCCCATGGCGTCGGGTGGAAGGGTTTCACACCTGAAGGCGCGCTCGATGGAGTGGACCTGTCCGCTCCGTCGGGAAGAACGCACCAGGTCGGCTGCGGTAGGAGATCAACTACATGGTGGCTCATTCGCTGCACCGCCACTCCGAGAGCACTGGTGAACACCTTGGAGCGTGTCGCTCGCGCGTCGTCCGAGAAATCATGAGTCACCGGTACTCCCCGTCGGGACCGGCTGCAGGGACTTTCAAAGGAGAGATGCCGCTCCAGCCCCGGCCGTTCGCATGGGCAGCACCGGAACTGCCGAACTCGGCGGCATACGTCGTCTACAAGATTGGTGGTGATCCTAGTGACTACCAATTCCTGCCCGAGCCACCTAAGGAGGTCCCGCACGGATACGCGTGCGCATACGTGCCGGACGGCAACGCCCGGGCACTCTCGAACCGAGGCTGCAATAACAGCCGGCCTCCGGAACGGCGGGAGGCACGTCGGGAGCCGATCTCGAGAAGCGGTCGTGGGCTGGCTAAGTACGCCGCCCCGACGAACCTCCAAAGCCCAGCTCCTGCAGTTGGCTTAGAACCGGAAAAGCAAGCATGGCTGGTTAAGTATGCCACCCGGCGAATCTTCGGGGTTCGACACCTTCGGCCATCACAGCGGATCAGATTTGTACAATTCCGAAAGATCGGTTCGGTATGATGCCGAAAAAGAAGGCGTTCGGCTACACCAAGCCGTACCCCAACAGCTACGAACCGATCCCGCTGCCACCCAAATATCGGCTCCCGGACTTCACAAAGTTCGGTGGGTCGAGAGGGTCCAGCTCCATCGAGCATGTGAGCCGATATTTGGCACAGCTGGGCACGATCTCGGCGTCGGATGAGTTGCGCGTGAGGTTCTTCTCACGGTCCCTCACGGGATCGGCTTTCGGGTGGTACACATCGCTACCACCGAACTCCATCCAAACTTGGAAGCGAGTTGGAAGAGCAATTCCATGAGCCAGTATCATTCAGAAGCTTCCGAGTCTAGCATTGCCGATCTAGCACAGCTACGTCAGAAGCGCGGAGAAACTGTGACAGAATACATCCAGCGCTTCAGGAATCTTAGGAACCGATGCTATTCGGTTCGTATAACTGAAAAGGAAGCAGTCGAGTTGGCAGTAGCAGGCCTTGCAACACGGCTCAAGGACATGGCCTCCCAAGCAGATTATCCCTCGCTGGCGCACGTGGTTCAGAAACTTTCAGCATATGAACAGCGCCACCCGGACCTGTACCAAGACAAGTTCAAGCGTGCAGTGGCCCCGGTCGATGCGAGAGGAAGACGAAGTTCCTGCGGGAGACCAAGAAGTAGCGATGGCTGAGTGGACTCGGGGAGGAACCCCCGTGTCCCGCAAATGGGTAAAGCCACCGAGGCCCGCCCGGGGATTTGATTTTGACGTGACCAAGACTGAGCAAATCTTCGACCTCCTACTCAAGGAAAAGCGAGTTGAAGATACCCGAAGGTCTCAAATTCCCCACGGCGCAAGAGCTGAATGGAAAGCCATACCGCAAATGGCATAACTCGCTCTCCCATGCCACCAACGACTGCAGGGTGTGGCGTCAGCACGTCCAAGCGGCGATAGAAAACGGACGGTTGATTTTCAACCAATACGCCATGAAGGTCGACACACACCCCTTTCCCGCCGTAAACATGGTGGAGTATGCTTGCCATGCAGAGTGCCAGCCGGGTTTCCTGTGCAATATCAACATGGTAGATCTCCGACACCACACTGGCAAGGGTGGAGATGAGGGCAGCTGCTCTCATAGCAAAGAAACAGAGGAAGCCGCTCCACGCGATCGGCTCCGCCAAGACGGCAAGCGCTACGTAACAGAGGGAGAAGTGAAGAACATAAGATATCAGCGACCTCTCTCTGATCACCTCCTCAACAAGTACGTGAGTCAGTACGACCAACGCCGACGGTCTAGCAGTGATGATGAAAGAGATCGTCTGGCTAGAGAAGCCAGAGGACATCGTCGGCATAATCGCGATGAAGAGGAGCACGAGCGTTGTGCCAAGGGAAAGGCAAGGGAGCAAGACGACGAGGACAGGGCCTTGGGATTGTCCCTTCTTCGAGCACTGCCGGGATTCGGGAATGAGCCGATTGCCAACAATCGGCAATTGCCCGAATGCAACCGGAAGAAGAAGGAGGCAGCCAACGTGTCCGTGTTCGAGCGCTTAGGACCTCTCCCGCCACGGAGCAAACGAGCTGAGTCCCCTCGGTCGGAAGATCTCGAAGATTCGGAAGACGAGGGAGAAGAAGAAGACAGTACCACCGGCCAAGGTGGTGCCCCGACGGACTCAGCCGTTCCCAGAAACGCAGGGTTCAACGATTGCGCGGCCTGGAAGAAGCCGAGAGGTTATACTTGCATACATTGAGGAAGGCAAGGCCTGACCTGGCCACAAAGGTTCAGCGAACCCTGGATGAAGAGGGTCGCCCACGGAAAATGGAGTGGCGCCCCAAGCAAAGGAAAGCCGATGATGAAGCATCGGCTGGCACAAACATGGTGCTCGTTCTGCCGGCAAAGCTTAGCGCTCCACGGTTACACGATACATCCAAGGTGGACGACAGCAAGCGCACCAACGTGATAAAATCAGAGATTGGGCTGGTTCGGTCTACCGGCCTGAGCGAGTAGCAAGAGCACATCAATGAGCAGACGTGGCGAGGCTGATCCTTGTGATCGGCCCCAAAAATTTATGAAGGGAACTTACAAAACCTTCGCCGAGCAAGCAACGTGGAGGCCGATTCCAGCAATCGGCCAAAATTATCCTCACCCACCATTCTGCTTGGGTTCAACATGTTATCCAACGAGCCGATACCATCAATTCTCTTGACGAGAATCGGCTCGGGGGGGGCACCCAGGTGGACAAAACACGAGGGTATGCGATAGAGATAGCTCATCTTTGGATGATGGGTATGGGAGTATGGGGGCCGATACACAAGTCGGCCGAAAAATTCTGAAAATTTTCGAGCACAGCCGATGCAGCAGACATCGACTTAAGGATACAAAAGCCGGTGCGTGGCCATCGACTCAAGAGGAATAAGAGCTCGGATCTTCTCTTCAAGGACAAGGCCAAGAGCAGCCTGGACGTGCAGATCAGGTCAAGGAAAGGAGCCGATCTAACTGGCAAGGCGCAGGAAGAACTGAAGAAACTCGGGGGGCAGCTCACCTTGAAGGTTTTCTACTTGGGGGCTACGTCATGAGTTAAGGCTAATGTCGGCACATGTGTCTGGTTCGCCTTCGCTAAGCTCGGGGGGGCAGCTCGCCCTGAAGGTCATTGCTCTGGGGAGCCGATTTGGTTGGAATCGGCTAGCCCTGCGACACAACTGGTTTGGAGAGCGGTGTTCTGTTACAGAGTCATCAGTTTGAGCATCCAAGACGGTTCCAGGGCTCTTTTAAAGTCGCTTGCTCAAAGATTAAGTCGCCAGCTTGCTAAGATCGGCTGTGTCATCGTCATCGGCAGAAGCCAGCTAGCTTGGAAGGATGGCTAAATTGGCCGGTCTCGCAGATTATCATGAAACTGATGCGTTACCATCAGTCACTAAGCATGGATTAGGCCAACAGTCGACAAACTCAGCATGAAAGAAATCGGCGAAATCAAGCTAAGGGAATTCTTCATTAATATTGGATTTCTTACAATGAGGAGCCGATTGCTCAAGGAGGGAAGAACAAAAGAAGGGTCTATTGACCAATCTACTATTATTAGGCCCTAATCTACGGGCCATCACTGCCCTCATCGTCATCCTCGGAACTCTCATCGGCACTGCTGCCGATGGGCTCCTCGTCGCTACTCCCGTAGCCCTCCACAGGGGCTTCATCCCCGTCTTCGTCGTCGCTGGCCGTCGTCGTCCCACCACATGCGGAGGCGCTTCGCCGGCGGGTAGCCCTCGAGGGAGTCGTCGTCGTCGTCTTCTTCTCCCTCTTCTTCGGAGGTGAGGCAGCCGTCCCAAGAGAACCGGTCGTCCTCGCTTTTGGCTCCGAGTTCCCCATCGGCGAGGAACCGAAGATCTTCATCCCCGCTGGTCAAGGACTTGTCGTCCTCGGACCAAATGGAGGAGGCATGGCTCTCCTCGTCCCGGTCTTCCGGGCACGAATTTCCGGCGGCGTCTCGCGGGAGGAGTCGGACCCGTAGGAGAACTCGGAGGAAGAGGAAGAAGACATGGCGGCACAGAGGGTTTTTGGTGCTAATGCGAGGAGGACGAAGGAGATGCGGGATTGAACTGTGCGGAACGGTTAAATAAAGGGGGTATGAGGGAGATTCAATGCCACAACAGTTTCCGAGGAGATGTTGCCCAACAGGAAAATTTTACGGCCACATGGGGAAGTGGAAGGGGCAAAGCATCATGATGGGGATTCTGCGGCAGCTCTGCTCTGCCACGACATGACCCGACGAGAGAAAGCGTAATGATTTTGGAAATGTCATTTCCAAAACCAGGGGGCATGTGTTATCACCAGAATTTGACCGAGTCAGAGGTGGGCCGCGATCAAGATGGACGTGAAGAAATATATATAGAAGGAATACGTGAATCGGCCTTTTATACCAAGTTGGGCTTAATTGCCCATGTATCTGTAACATATTAGATCGCATCTTAGTTTAGAAGTTAGAATCTTACTCGTGCACGGTTTGGTGCACGCCCACATTAGAAAGTCCGCTGGACTATAAATATGTACCTAGGGTTTATGGAATAAACAACAACCAACGTTCAACCACAAACAAATCTCGGCGCATCGCCAACTCCTTCGTCTCGAGGGTTTCTACCGGTAAGCATCATGCTGCCTAGATCGCATCTTGCGATCTAGGCAGCACAAGCCTGCCTACGTTGTTCATGCGTTGCTCGTATCGAAGCCTTTTTGATGGCGAGCAACGTAGTTATCTTAGACATGTTAGGGTTAGCATTGTTCTTCATGCTGCATGCTTTCGTAGTGCAACCCTTGCATGTCTAGCCGCCCTTACGCCTATCTTAGGCGTAGGGGCGGCACCCCGCTTGATCATAGTCTAGTAGATCTGATCCGTTACGATTGCATCCTTGTTCTACAAGGATTAGTTTAATATCTCGCAATAGTTAGGCCTTACAAAGGGGGAGGATCCAGCGGCACGTAGGGTGTCGTTCGTTGGCCCTAAGCAGGATGTTCCGAGGATCAACCTCGTGTTGGTTTTTAGGCCTTGTTTAGGATCGGCTTACGATCACCGTGCGTGGCCGCGAGGCCCAACCTGGAGTAGGATGATCCGATTATGCGGTGAAAACCCCACATCGTCGTAGATCTCATTAGCTTTACCTTGATCAAGCAGGACCACCATATATTCGGACACCCCGTCTGAATCATGGGTGGATCGGCTCTTTGAGCCGATTCACGGGATAACCTCGAGAGCCGATCGAGGCTCGTATTTAACGTTTACGTGTGTGCCCTGCAGGAAACTAAGCGAGGCATCATCCACACCTTCCTGACCAGGTATAGGTCAGGTGGCACGCCCTTGTGATAAACATCGGTGCGTGCGACCAGAAGGCTTTGCGGGCCGTCGCTCAGAGGGACTAGGGCCAGCCGCAGCCCTAGTTGTTCCCGGCTCTACGGTGTTGCCCGTCTCTGCCCGCCAGTGGGTTTCTGACGTCAACAGCAAGTTCGGTCTTTAGCAAATACTACTCAAGTAGCACCATAATGCAAGTAGATGCAGCCAGCTACTGAGTGAGTTCAGTAGCATTCTTTTCTTTTGTTAGATTTACTAACTAGCCTTCTATAAACTTGCATGCTCCCATTTTCTTGCAAGTTGCAGTACCCCTATAGAAGTTACGCCTGAACTGAATCCAGAGTTCTCATGAAGGTTATGCTAATTTCCGAGTGAGTTCAATAGCATTCCTTTTCTTTTGTTGACTTTACTAATTGGCCTGTTATAATCTTGGATCCTCTCATTTTTCTTGGAATACCCCTATAGAAGTTCTGCCTGAATTCAGAGACGTTCTCAGGAGGATTATGCTGAGATTGCCGAGGAACCTTTTGGCGTGATAGTTCTTCTTAGTACTGCCAGAAGATGGTAATCTACCTGCAGCACAAGCGAATCAGACAGCATCATTAGTTATAGTCATGCAATCTGTATTGCCTTAGCTAGTATTTGGCTGCAAGTATGTGTACTCAATATTGCCTACGTAGTCTTCAACTAAAGAACCCTTCATCTATCTGATAGAAAAGGGCAGATGAAAGAAGTCTCAAGGTTGTTGTTCTCTGAGATGAAATCTTCAGGCTTCTTCAAACATACAATATCTTTGTTAAGAGTTATGTGGCCAACTCGATGTTTGAAGAAGCTATTGATTTAGTACATTATATGGTTACTCATGGTTGCAAGCTCAATGAGAGAACTTACAATTCAATACTACAGGTGTACTGTAGTCTGTAGGCATGATAAGATAGCAGATGCCAAATCATTCCTTAGCAATCTTCCTCAGCTTCATCCTGGAATATCTAAACTGCTTCTAATGTTTCAAATCCTCCTTCTGGACTTCTTGTTACTGTACTGCTGCTACTTCTGTTTACGCCATGACGCTGACGGTGACTTTCAGAGAGATGTGTCAAATGCGCTAAGCATCTTTCTTTGCCTCCTGAGATGCCATGAACCTGCTGTAATTAAGGTAAGAGCCTCGTCATCATACTTCTCTTCATGCGGGTAATTGAACTTTATCGATAAATGCAAACCATGGTTACCTTGAACAAATACTACTCAAGTAGCACCACAATGCAAGTAGATGCAGCCAACAAATGAGTGAGTTCAATAGCATTCTTTTTGTTTTTTGGATTTACTAAATTATTCTGTTTTTTGTTGCAATACCCGTATAGAAGTTATGTGTGAATTCAGAGAAAAGTTTCATGAAGATTATGCTGATTTTCGATGAACCTATTGTTGTGATAGCTCTTCATTGTACCGCCAGAAGATGCTACCAGCAGCACAAGATGAATCGGACAACATCATTAGTAATTATCATATAATCTGCATTAGCTGATATCTGGCAGAACAACATCATTAGTAATAATCATATAATCTCGATTGCATTAGCTAGTATTTGGCAGCAAGTATTTCTTTTCCTCAATGCTGCCTCTATAGACTTCAAGTAAAGAACTCACAATCTATCCTTTTGAGTAAAAGTATTTCTTTTGACTAGAAGTGTTTACCCTTGCGAGATAGTCCTCGACTGCCATGTGCTATACCGTGGGTAGTTGTGAAAAGAACACAGCTGTCTCTTTCTTGCATTAGTTGAAATACTGCAAAACGCAGACCGTCGCCTGCTCTTGTCTTCAGGCCCTGAAGTACACAAATCAGAAGGCCTTTGTTTGGGGATTGGCTATGGATTGGCCCGCCCTGCTATAGTAGGTTGTCAAGAGATATCTTTGCAGCTTAAGGTCGAACGAGGCGTGGTGCAGTGTACTTGGGGGTTGGCGATGCAATCAAGATCCAGAGGTTCTTATGCTATATTTCTGAATAGAAGAAAAATCTGGCCTTTTTTCAGTTGTGAAGTTGTATGCACTTTTTTTTTAGAGTATGCACTTTTCTTAGTAGACCTCATTTGGTGAGTTTTGATTAGCACACTGGCTTTTCTCCTGGTGTTTCAATGCAGATATAGGAGATGAGTTTCCAGGGTATATATGTTGATCTCAACTCATGAAGTCTAATCATTACTATATCTCCAACTTGCTTGATTCTATTCTGGACTGCATTCAAATGTTTCAGATCCTGCTTCTGGACTATACCTGTGTGCCAGATTACCCTGCTAGTACTGATTTACACGCTGACAGTGGCATTCAGAGGCATTTCATCATGTGACAAATGTGCTAAGCATCTCTCTTTGCCTCTCAGAGGTACGGTTAACTTGCCTAGTTATGCTAAGAACCTCAGCATATTTCTCTTTATGTGGGTAAGAGAGAGCTTTATTGATAAAGTCAAAACATGATTACCTTGCCAAGCGAGCAAGTTCAGACTTCAACAAATATTACATCCTTTCTGAAACATGCAGTACTACTCAAGTATCACCACAGTGCAAGTGGATGCAGCCAGCTACCAAACTTGCATTCTCTCATTTTCTTGCAAGTAGCAACATCCCTATAGAAGTTACGCTTGAACTGAATCCAGAGTTCTCGTGAAGATTATGCTGATTGCCGGGTGAGTTCAACAGCATTCCATTTTCTTTTGTTGAATTTACTAACTGGCTGTTATAATCTTGCATTCTCTAATTTTTATTCCCCTATAGAATTTCTGCCTGAATTTAGAGACGTTCTCATGAAGATTATGCTGGTTGCCGAGGAACCTTTTGGCATGATAGCTCTTTTTAGTATCGCAAGAAGATTCTAATCTATGTGCAGCACAAGCTGAATCAGACAACATCAGTAGCGCGCCTGCAATGTCAAGCTCGTTCGGTAGTTTGAGACTTTCAGTCTCAGTTAGCTTGCACAGTCATGATACCGCGGTTAGTAGTAAACATCCGCATCCTGCTCTTAGTTGCATTAGCTGGAATTTTGCAAAACGCAGACCTGTTGAAAAGCCCAGGCGACATGTCCAAACACAAACCATCGCCGGCTCCTGTCTTCAGGCCCTCAAGTACAGAAATCAGAAGGCCTTTGCTTGGGGGTTGGCTATGGATTTTCTACCCTGCTATAGCAGGTTGTAAAGAAGTATTGCAGCTTAAGATCGAAGGCGTGGTGTGGTATACTTGGGGATTGACTAATGTAATCAAGTTACAGAGGTTCATATACTGTATTTCTGAATAGAAGAAGTATCTGGCCTCTTCATTTGTGAGGTCGTATGCACTTTTCTTAGTAGACCTCATTTTGTGAGGTTGTATTAACACACTGACTTTCCTCCTCGTGTTTCAATGCAGGTGCAGGGGATGAGTCTCCAGGGTATATTTATGTTGATCTCAACTGACGAAGTCTAATCATAACTATATCTCTAACTTGCCTGATTCTCTTCTGGTCTGCTTTCAAATGTTTCAAATCATCCGTCTGGATCTACTTGTGCGCCAGACTACTCTGCTGCTACTTCTGGTTTACACGGTAGCAACAGCATTCAGAGGCATATGTCATGTGCCAAATGTGCTAAGCATCTTTCTTTGCCTCCCGAGATGCCATTACCTTGTCTAATTAAGGTAAGAACCTCATCATTTTTCTCTTTATGCGGGTAAGAGAGAGCTTTATTGATAAAGGCAAGACATGATTGCCTTGCTAACTGAGCAAGTTCAGTCTTTAACAAATACTACTCAAGTAGCATCACAATGCAGGTATACGCAGCCAGCCACTGAGTGAGTTCAATGGCATTCCTTTCCTTTTGTTTAATTTACTAATTGGCCTGTTCTAAACTCCCTATAAGAGTTCTGCCTGGATCCAGAGAAGTTCTCATGAAAATTATGCTGATTGCCGAGGAACCTTTTGTCATGATAGTTCTTACTACCGCCAGTAGATGTTAATCTAGCTGCAACACAAGCTGAATCAGATAACATCATTAGAAATAATCATATAATCTCTATGAATTAGCTGGTACTATTTGGCATCAAGCTGGCAAATATTTATTTTCCTTAATTTTGCCTATATGCAGTTAGCACAGTCATGTGCTATAATGTTACAAATCATCCTTCTGGATGCGTTGTGCGTCAGACTAATATAGTGCTGCTAACCTGGTTAATTTATGTGACGCTGACAGATGACATTAAGAAACATGTGGCATGTGTCAAATGCACTAAGCATCTTTCTTTGACTCCCGAAATGACAATGGTATGAACCTGTCCTAGTTAAGGTAAGAGCCTCATCATCATATTTCTCTTCATGCCGGTAAGACAGCCTTTTATATATAAAGGCAAAACATGATTTGCCTTGGTGGTTAGCAAGTTCAATCTCTAGCAAATACTATTACTCAAGTAGCACCACAAATCCACAATGCAGGTAGATGCAGCCAGCTACTGAGTTAGTTCAGTAGCATTCTTTTTCTTTTGTTGGATTTGCTTGGTTATAGAGTCGGATCCTCTCTTGCAATGCCTGTCTAGCTCTGCCTGGATCCAGAGAAGTTCTCATGAAGATTATGTTCAAGTGCTCATTGCCGATGAACCTTTTGTCATGATAGTTCTTCGTACCGCCAGAAGATGCTAATCTACCTGCAGTACAGGCTTAATCAGACACCATCATTAGCAATGATGATCATATAATCTCTATTCCGGTAGGCGGTATATATGGGGCAGCAAGTACTGTATTTTGTTTCCTCCGTGTTGCCTATACAGACTCCAAGTAAAGAACCCGCCGGTTATCTAATATGGAAGCTTTTAAGCTAGTCCTTCACGATAAAGAATCCAATTGGTGACCAAACTGAACCGGTACGTGCGAAGGGTTTGCACAGGCGGTGGCGGAAAGAAGCCACAAAACTCATCTAGGGTTCCGTCCTCCTCGCCAGCGATACCGTCGGTCCGCTCCGCCTCCGCTGGCCTTGGGGCCTTGGAGGTGTGGCGGACCACGGTCCCTCGCCGGCGGGGAGTTTCCGTTCTTAATTTAGTTTGCTTTTCAGTCTCTCTTTTGGGATGGTGAGGCGGCGGCTACATCCTGAAGTCAGAATAAGGTCCTCCCCGCCCTATCCTCGCTCCGGTGGTGCATCTAGCGCCGACGGAGGGCGCGTGGAGTTGTGTGCCCTTCGGATCTCCTGGGATCTGGTCGGTTTTCGTGTTTATTGGTGTGGTTTCATGATAGTCTCTTCCGATCTACGGTTGTCATCATTGGCGATGGTTGTCTGCTGCGGTGCGCTGGTCCTTTGGGGCCTTAGCACGACGACTTCCCGTCTGTCTACTACAACAAGCTCTACTACGACAAGCTTTGCCTGACTCCGGTGATGGAGGGGCGAGGACAGCGGCGCGCCTTCGACTCGTGCTAGTGTTTGTAGTCGTCGCTAGGTGGTCTGAGTACCAAGTTGTAATTTTCTTTACCTTTTGGCTTATTTGTACTACTGTTGATGATTATTAATCGATCGGTGGATTTCTCGCAAAAAAAAAAAAAAAAAAAGCTAGTCCTTCACGACTACCAGGTCTTGTGAGAGTTACAAGCTCGTTCGCTAGTCCCAGTTAGCTTGCACAGTCTCGTGCTACACACTGTCAGTACTCAGTAGTGACTCACTAGTTTTTTTTTTTTTTTTTGAGCTTTGTAGTGACTCACTACTGAGCATGCCCTTACTTTTTTTTTTTTGGAGCTTAGAGCATGCTCTTACTTGTGAATTTTGCAAACGCAGACCTGTTGAAAAGCCCAGGCGAGATGTCCATGCGCAAACCATCGCTCAGTCGTCTTAAGGCCCTGAAATACAAAGCTGAAAAAGGCTTTCCTTGGGTTTGGCCTATGGATTGGCCTGCGCTGCTATAGTAGGTCGTCAGGAGGTATCTTTGCAACTTAACAACATCTCTAGCTACTCCATGTCCTTGAACTCTTGTACTTAGTCTGCTAAATAAAATCGGTTCCTAGCCAATCCCCTAAACTTTTTTTTTGAGTTAACCAATCCCCTAAACTTTAACTCATTAAAAAAATTAAATTTATTACAAACCAAATTATTCAATGCCAAACACATGGAAGGGTTCAAATGAAGGAAAGAGGGTGATAAAAGCACAACTATGAAGTGTTGTGGAGTCAATTCGTCGAACACTTTGAGGACGGAGGAGGTGGGAAGGTTGGTCGGCGGAGTGAGTCGGTGTCGAAGTTGTGAGAAGGGATGGGCTCAAAGGGCGAATCTTTCCTGCCGCAGGTTGGATTTTACGCGACCAAATCGACGTGGTCGTGGCGGAGATATGGCCCGATTCCAGTGTTGGCAACAATAGGCGAGTGACTGCGAGATGGCCAGAAATCAACTGAGAGCTTGCGGTCGCAGGTTGGAGTTTTGGGCGACGAAATCAACATGGCATGTGCGGGGTCTCGGCGGAGCCTAATGGTGGTCATGGGAGGTGCAAGGTGGAGGGCACAATTTTTCTAAAGCAAATTTCTTTTTTACTCCTCTAAAGCCTTTGAGGGATCAACTAGACCCAATTCAGCCTCTTGAAAAGAAATTTTACACCTCTAAAGATTTCTAGGAGATCTGCACTCTAAGATCAAACGAGGCGTGACGCCGCGCACTTGAAATTCATGATTGTGCTGGGCATCTACTACGCCAAATGATGAGATATATCTATGCTTTACCAAAGCTGTAGGTAGGCGAAAGAAAGAGAGATGCATACGTGTCGTCGTATATGCACGCGCTGCTACATTCATTCAGATAACAAGCTTTCTTTTCGACCGAGTAAAACTGTGATGGACGCTTCGTGCACACTACTCGCAGGTCGCAGGAGATGTGGATCCACATCTTGTTCCGATCGATCTCCGACACACACGTACAAAAAATAGGTTTGTTCCGTTACCAGAACGTGGCCCCCAACACCCGATGCTCCACCCGGCCGTGCGAGATGCTGCGAAATCTTTTGTGGCTCTCGCGTGCAGCAGCAGCTCCATCGCAAAACCTCTGTTTTGAATAATAATGCTGTACCGACACGGGGGACAGGGCGATGCCGTACTCCCGTGAAAAGGCTCGTGAATGTTGAATCGCCAGATCGAGGGGAGGATGGAGGAAGCAGAAGCAGCTAGCTAGCAGTAGCATCGCCGTAAACGTACTGGCAGTGGTGGTGCACAACACGCAGATAGGGCGGGCTGAAGGAACCAGCCTGGAACAATCAATTCACGCGTACCTACGTACAGTACCGACGTACGCCCCTCCTCTTGAATCACTCGCCGTGCCCCGTGCATAGCGATATCTGGTCACGGGCTAGCGGTGAGGTGAGTAACTCGGTTTTCATGATGCAGGTTAACTCTACCATCCGTAGCACGGTAAAGAGAGTGGAGTAAAAGCATCTCAGCCGCGATTTGAAGGGCTATTGCATGCGAACAACCAACATATGGTTGGATGGTTAAGGGCAGCGCCCCGATAGCGGCTCCGATAGCAATTTGACGGCTGGGAGCGAAAATGGGCTCGCACCGGCGCACTTCAAACGGTGCTGGCCAATTTTCGAGCCAAATAGAATCGCCGGCAATCCTGTGCCGGCCCCTTGGCCAAGGGCGTGAATCGGGCGCGCCGGCGCCTCGCGGAACGACGGTTTTCACGGGTGGGGGCGTCTTGTCAGCGAGAGGACGCGACGGTTCGCATCGGAAACGACGCGGGGAGGTTGGTCATCGGCGTTAATGGCCTCCCGCGCGGGAACCAAAACAGCGAGGGCGGCGACTGGCCACGCGGCGACCACCTACCTTACCTACCCGCCTTCAATGCGCGTATGTCGCCTCCCTTAAAACCCCACCGGTGCGCACTTCTGGCTTTTCCCCGCCGTCCAACCCTAGTTGCCGCCGTCCTCAACCTCCGCGTGAACCACCATGCACGCACCCCGCCGACGCGATGACGCACAACGACCAGGCCGGCGGCATGCTCCGCTCGACGCAACTAACCTTCGACGAGGCCGACGTATACTGTACTGGCACCGCATCCCCGTGCCAGTACAGTACAAGTTGCCGCACGGCTGGCACGTCTCCGACGGCGGCTTCGCCGTGCCGCCGCCGCCACCGCCAGGACCACAGACG
Source organism: Lolium rigidum (assembly GCF_022539505.1). Taxonomy (NCBI): domain Eukaryota; kingdom Viridiplantae; phylum Streptophyta; class Magnoliopsida; order Poales; family Poaceae; genus Lolium; species Lolium rigidum. Next base: position 351,802,303 of record NC_061514.1, on the reverse strand, counting down.
CGGGCCCTCACCAGGGAACGGCGGGCTGAGATGACGCCGGAGGAGAGGAGCCTGCCGGCAAACGCCCTCGAAAGCCCGTCCTGGGCAGGGCGCTTCGAACACGAGCGCGCCGTCGAGCTCACGCGGACGGACAACTCCTCGGGCGGCCGCTTCAACAACGTCGACCTCCATGCCTGGTGGTACGGAAGCTCCGTCGACGACACGCTCCGCAGTACGGCTTCCGTCCGCGCGTCTGCGGGCAACGGGAGCCGCTATACTTCCCGCAGGCGGCGAACATGGCGCCGTCGCCTACCCGGCAGAGGGCGCCGGAAAGGACCGCGGCGTCCGGAACCTCACGCACTGGATCTTCTGCCGTCGCGTGCACGCACTCGGCCGCGTTCGCGCCTCCTTCCAGAGGCGTCGTCATTCGCGACGAGGCGAGGCGCGCGTCCTCTTCTCCGGCCCATCGGACAATCCCGCGTCAAGGAGGAGGACGCCTCGCCACCACTTCCGCCGGCGAAGAAGCAATGGTGGGAGAAGGAGGCCGAGGCGCAAGCGGCCCTCCGTGGCGACGACGACGACGAGGAGTTCCCCGCCCTAAACTTCATCCTCGACCGCTCCGTCGACGAAGACTACCGTCACATCGCGATCGACCCGCGGCAGGCGGCGGTTTGGTCCGCTAGGGACCACGGCGCCAACTACGTCGACCTTGCCGAACCATCCGAGCTGCCGGCGCTAAAGGAGGAGAAGGCCGACAACGTCGACAGCTGGTCCTTCGGGTCATCCAACGGCGATGACCTGGACTTCGGCGCCGCTAGTTGTTTTTTTAGTTTTTTTAGTTTGAAATCGCGTTAAATTTTTACAAATTTCGTTCGAACTTCGTATGAATATCGTTTTGCAAATTTGAATTTAAATTTCAAAATTTACCGGGGCTGGCGTATTGGGGGAGCCGGTGTGGGAGCAGCGTCCCCAAATAGAGGATGCTGTGCCGGCGCCCCTGTCGGCGCCTATTTTGGGGCTGCCGGTGGAGATGCTCTAAGAACCGAGTGATACCCTCAGCTTATAAGAGTTAATTTATGTTTCACACCTGGTGTCACATAAATGCGGAATATTCTTTCCTGTGAGGTTATGTTCCTGTCGATAGCGAGGTGACTTTGGTAACTTCGTCAATCTCAAGATCCGTCGAATCAGTCTCTTGGACTTAGTCTCTCGAATATGCTCATAGAGGTATGGTGTGCATACGTACAGTGGCGGAGCTAGAGCAAACTAGATCAGGGTGCACTAGCATGTAATATGTGCCGATTTGTCTCACTAGGATGCACAAATGATTGATTATGGGGGTGCACACACTGATTTTGCAGTTAACTGCAGGTTAAAAACAAGAGCTACCCTAGTGCATGTGCACCCCCGTGGCTCCATGGAGCTCCGCCACTGCATACGTAGGTTCGTATGGGCGAGTGTATGTACAAGCGTCTATGATTGTATTGTGTTTCGCACAAAAATGCTATTAGACACTATGGACATACAATCATGTTCAGCCCCTACACCGAAGGGAATTTCGGTCCGCCGCGGCTGAATAACGTGTCCGGCGCCTTTAGACCTTCCCCCACCGGCGTGCCGGAGACAAATCTACTCCGAAGCTACGTAGGATACCGAACGGGTACCACATGTTAGTGACCCAACATTCTCCCTCCATATAGCCTATTGTTGTCTCGAGGGCTCTCCCACCCTGCGAAATCGCCATTACTGCCGCCTATTCAAATGTCGGACATGCACCAACCGTGCCTCCCATCTCACCCTTCCTCTCGCTTTGGCGTTCGCCGACTCCTCACGGAACGTCCGGCGACCACACGATGAAGAAAGACTGCAAGAATGGTTGGTTTCTAATCAATTCAGAAATGCACTAATACAATAAGGATGCTTGCATATGGAGCTCCTAGAAGGAGGCACGATGAGTTTCCTCGTGAGTGGAATGTGCCTGTTCCACAGGCTGATCCCGAGATGAATCTTGTGCCATATGAGAACTTTGTGATGCCCACCATTTATGACGCTATGTTTCATGGGTTTGACATGTCTAGGATGCCTCCTTTTGGCTCCGCTTGTGCTCCATGCACTACGCCACATATTATTTTTAATGACATACAACTTTTGTCACCTAATATACCAAATTTGTCATGTATTGCCCTCAGATGACAAAATGTGTTCGTCATTAGGTTCGTCATGAAATCTCCATCATAGATCACTTTCTGGTGACATATTACATTTGTTTGCCATTGTCAAACCTAGAATGGATGACGATTATTTATCCATCATCTATGATTATCGCGACGGCCAAATTAGTTGAAGCGACAAACTACTGCGGCAATAGAAAATTCTGTGGATATAATTTATTTCAACACAAATAATTTTGGTGCCAAGAAACTATGTCAACAAACCTTATATGCGTGGAAAAAATGAATGGCCACAAACAACTCAATCGTGGTAAAAGAATTTTCTGGTATCGCGATGGCCAAATTAGTTGAAGCGACAAACTAGTGCGACAATGGAAAATTCTGTGGCGATACTTTATTTCAACAGAAATTATTTTGGTGATGCCAAATAGTACTCGCAACGGACTAAATATTAGCAGCTACAAACAAGAGCGACAGTCTAAACTATTCGTTGCGTCACTCTATCACGACGGCCAGAATGTTAGTGGAGAAAAACTATTTAAACAAAACCCTTGTTCGTGGTGCCAAGTTATCACAACATGTGAACAAAATAGGTAGTCGTGGCGACTGAGACTTGACGCAACACTACATTTAGGGTGGTAATAACCTATTGCACGTTAAAAATTAAAAAAATAGGGGAAACAAAAAATACGGGTATTGCATGGAATAATGTAAAACAAAATAATATGGCAATAAATTTCTGATTGGAACCACATAAAATTGTAACCCAAATCAATAATCATGTTACAAAAATTGGCACAAAAAGAAGGAAAAATAGACAACTAATTATTGTAGCAATTTCTTTTTGATGGACAATATATCATCAGTTTGCTGGTGATCATGGATTGGTGTTGCCCTGGGACTGCCGTGATGTCCTTAAGAGGAAACTAAGCATTGCATCCAATTCTTGTTGCCATTTTTTCAAGGGATTTCTATTTTCGTGTCCCTAGTTCGTTAGTTGTGCTCAGTTTTCCCCAGCCTCTTAACTTTTCCTCAGTTTTCTCCTCCCTCTAGTTTGAAACCCCTCGTAGATGCTCGGACAGGAGGGTTGCCGCCAGGTCAGAGGCCTTACCGTTACCGTTAATCTGACGGGTGGGGCTGCACAGAGGGCAGTTCCTCTCTGACTGTCTCATCTTGACGGGTAGCCATCCATCTGTCGCTGACGCGTGGGCCGTTTTATTTCCTGATTGTATACGCGGTGCTGCCAATGACAAATGGGGCCGCTCTATAGGGCTGCCGCAGCCAATGACCAGTGGGGTCGTCTATTTTTCAGGAAAAGACATATATTGCCGCTCTGTGGGGCTGCCGCAGCCAATGACCAGTGGGGTCTTCTATTTATTAAGAGAAAATCATATATTCCCGCTCTGTGGGGCCTCCGCAGCCAATGACCGCTGGGGTCGTCTATTTATTTAGAGAATATCATATAGAGCCGCTCTGTGGGGCCGCCTCAGCCAATGGCAGGTGACTATTTTCGTAGCTTAATCTAAAGTGAATCTTATGCTAAACATGGTGCTTCCCAACGGTGACCTAGCAGTGGCGGCGAGCATAGCCATTCTGACCATGCCGATATCGGTATCGTTTGGAGGCTGTGGTGCTCGAATCATGGTGGAAATTGCGATATAATTTTTTTATTGCATAATATATAGGAAAATAGCTAGATCTCTAAATCGATGCATATGAAGCTACATATATATTCTTGGTCATAATCCCGTTATCTAAAGGGGATGGATGCATGGCTTCACGTCGTCGTCGCTTTTAGCGTCAGTATCTTCGTCGTCCGAGTAGTAGTACTTCCTGCATATTGTTCCGTCGAACACCTTCACTGTGAGCACATCATCGCCTTCATATTTGAAGTGTACGAAGCAGCCGAAATCCACACCGTGCGCGATGGCGAAATTCTCCCAGCCCTTGTCGAGGTACATCCGGCCTTGACCGTCAAATAGGACCTCCACGGTCCAGAGACGAGGACCACAGTCAGCTGCTCGTAGATACACCTTAGCTGGCTCCTGGCCGTCAAGATAGTTCGCAAACTTTTTTGGGAGTGCCTGCAAAGAGATCGAGCGCTGATCGTTTGAAATTAAAGGTTTTTTAGAACATGCCCATAATTAATCACATGCATCATATATGTGGGAACGCGTACGTACCTTCTTGACCAAAGGATCTTCATAGACGATGATGAAGAACTCCTCTATGATCAATGGCAGTGTTGACGGTGGTGGTGGCAATGATGATGATCCACCACCCTGGCCGCCCCTTCCCCTTCCCCTTCCCGTCCGCGTCCGAGACAGAACCTATTGACACAAGGGATGACCGTCGTGGGTGTTTATAAGGGAGAGATGACCGTTGTAGGGGTTTACACAATAAATTAAGGAGGAGGTGACCGTTGTGGGGGTTTACACAATAAATTAAGGAAGACATGACCGTTGTGGGGGTAGTCATCTAAGTTTTGTGTTTAGTCAAACTTTTTAAACTTTGACCACATATATAGGAAAAAGTAGTAGCATTTATGACACTAATTTAGTATCCCGAGATTCGTTTTGAAATGTAGTTTCAAATTATACCAAAACCTCATCATATATGTTGCTACTTTTTTATTTACGGTTGGTCAAAACTTAAAATATTTGACTTAGTACAAAAGCTAAAAGTACACTTATTTGTGGACGGAGGGAGTATATCTCAACAAAAAGTAATGCGGACTATCTTGACGGAAATGGAACTTCGTGATATAATTTATCATTTTACCGTGAAAAGTAATGCCTAAAAGAAATGGTAATTCATGATAGTTTATCATTTTACCGTAACGGCTACAAGAAATCGGTGATTGTTCATCATTTTTTGCGTGGAAAGTAATGGCTACAAGAAATGGGTGATGGTGTATCATTTTTTGCGTGGAAAGTAATGGCTACAACAAATTGGTGATGGTGTATCATTTTTTGCGTGAAAAGTAATGGCTACAACAAATGGGTGATGGTGTATTATTTTTTGCGTGAAAAGTACAAATCGGTGATGGTTTATCATTTTTTGCATTAAAAATAATGCCTAAAAGAGTTTATAATTTAGCTCGTGAAAAATAATGCAGAAAACCAAACTTTAGCGTACTGGGTAACCGCCCTTTAGCATACATAGAGGGTGGAAGCTAACCGCCGACAGAGAGAGAGAGAGAGAGAGGGTGGTGGCCCCGACCAGAGAGAGATAGGGGTTATCCTGCCCGTTAAATCATACGATCAACGGTCGGCGGGCACGATCCGCGTGACATGGGCTAGACCAATCAGGGCAATGTTGGGCGTCCGTGAGAATTTGTGAAGGAAGAGGGCAAAACTGAGTAGTATCAAGAAACCAAGGGCAAGTGAGTAGTAAACAGACTAAGGGATTCAAATATGAGATTTAAAAAATGAAAAATGCGTGTTTTGTACATTGAAACCCATTTTGGCCTACCTCAAACTATTTGCAATACAAATATACATGAGTGTGAAAATTATGGCCTCATTCAGACAAAGTATGTTTTGGGGAAAGCTGTTTTGGGTAGGGCTTATTGTGGAAAACCATGCACCTTCATAGCTACTAGGTGATTTGAGAAGTGGCAATTTGTGGCAAAACTTGATTTATCTATGATCTATCAATGATTTGAGAAGTGGCAATTTATGGTTAAGACTCCATGAGTAAGTGCCACTCTTTTTCGGAATTTTTTGCACATTAAATAACTCATTTAACTGGTTAATCTTATTTGTTGACTCTCTGTTGACCAGCCACTTGAGGGTAAAACTAAGTATATTGCACTAGCCAGTATTAGCACTCAAGGGGAAAACTGAGCACACAAAAAATGCTAGTATATGACTCGAGGGTATACCTGAGTATATCTAAATTTCCAGGGTTAGACTCGAGGACGCGTGTTGCGGTGCAGAAGTGGAAGACGTGCCATTCGTGACGCGTGTCGCGGTGCAAACGTGCACTAGTGGACGCGTAGGACGCGGGTCGCATTTAGGACACATAAGCCCCTCTCTCCCTCCCTCTGCACACAGTACGTCTCATTCTCTCTCACGCACGAAACCACGCCTCTCACGTCCCTTGAACTTCTCCAAATCGAAGGAAAAACCCCAACCGTCGTACGAGCCCTGTCGGCGATGGAGAAGAAGAATGCGCCGGCGGCCATCGCCCCCGAGCCCGTCACCTCCGAGCCCGTCCTCCAAGCCCGTCGCATCCGAGCCCGTCGCATCCGAGCCCGTCGCCTCCGAGGGCGGCGCATCCAAGCGCGGCGCCTCCGAGGGCGGCGCATCCAAGCGCGGCGCCTCCGTGAACTGGGCCTCTCTCTCGGCTGATGGACCACTTCAGAAGATCGGCGAATGCTTACTGGCGAACGAGGAGTACGCGGACACCTACTCTGCTATGAGGCAAGTCTGTAGAATTTGGCGCTCAGGTTTACCTGAGCCCGACGTGCACCTGCACGAATGCTAGACCACGCCCTTCCACGCGTCGTTGAGTTCACCTTCCTCCAACTCGGCACATCACGCTACGTCACCATAGATCTATCGGAAGTTCATGCAAGGTTCAAATTCCTCCATATCTATAGGGTTAATCTACCTTTTTATTTTCAATCTTAAACATCTTAGTGCTGAATGTTATCTTCATCAATATATTTTAGATACTACTTCATCGGCTTTTGCCGTGGCGTCATCGTGCTTGCCCAGAAGAATCCGCCGCACAAGATACGGCTTCTAAACCCACTCACAAAGAAATCGAACACTATGTTTGAGGCGCAGATGCCATCTGTTTTTCTGGATTCAGTCGCTGTAATCAAATCCCCGACTATGGTCTTCATTGCCGCACATTACCCGTCGGAAATTGGTTGGGTCGATGAGAGCACTCCAACTAAGGATATATATGAAGATTGGGGAGAAGAAAGATTTTCGATTGAGAACCATTGTCTGCGTTGCATTACCCCGTTCAATGGTGAATTGTATGCAGTAGCTGTGGACAATTTTGAGTCCGGAAGAATAGTGTGCACCAATGTACAGTTGCAGCAGCGCGCGAGCAGTGTCAAGATGGAGACACTAATTTCATTTCCAGAACTTGGAAATGAGAAGTTCTACCTTGTGAAGTCGGATGGTGATCTGCTGCTTGTGTTGTTGGTCAACCTGGCTTTGGCGGGCAAACCATTGGTGTAATGTGTGGACACTCAGAGCCGCTCTCTCCATCCGGTCAGTAACATTGACAGTAATGCCTTCTTCGTGAATTATATCCGGTGTATCTCCGTCGACACCAGAGTGCACCCGACACTTCGACCTGGCTGCATCTACTACATGGATTTGAGTTATATCAGAGAGTACTCTCATGATACAAAGGCCTGGGATGAGTGGCCACTACGTGTGGATAGAATAGGAAACTACAGTATGACAAATGAACACAGGCCATACCGTTTGGAGGATGTATTGGCCGCACACTGCAGACAGAAGGAGTTCAATGAATATTATCTTGGGGTAATGCACGAATGGAGCGACGAAGAAATATATGAGGAATGAGGAATCTTCTTGTTGGCCATACATTGTGTGCGTCTTGTATTTTTTCCAGCTTAGTTTGTCATGAACATTAACAACGTTATTGGCTGCTTTTGGCTGCTGTATGCAGTTTATGTACTCCCTCCGATTCATATTAATTGACTTCAATATGGATGTATCTAGAACTAAAATGTGTCTAGATACATCCATAATAGAGTCAATTAATATGAACCGGAGGGAGTATTATACTTAGTTTTCTGATTATGCTGCTGTGAATTTATCATATACTAGCTTCTAGATTTGCTGCCATATTGGGCAAAAAACGAGGGCCAAAAGGCAGAAATAGAAGCTTCTCTAGATTTGATACTAATTTGGTGAAATGGACAGAGAGAGAAAGAGGGGAAAAGGTGCTCTTAAAAATGCCAATTTGGGCCGAGAGAGACAAAATCCAGCTCCTGCTCACGTGCAACCAAACGCTATCTCGTCCTGTCCCACGTGGTCCCTTTCTACCAGCCCCACGCGACACAGGCCCACACAACGCGGCCCCATACGTCAGCATGGAACGGTCAACTAAACGGGAATCCTGCCGTCTGAGCTGCTTCTGCGGGTTTCAAACAAGGACTTGGGGAAAACTGAGGAAAAACTAACGAGCTGGGGAAAACTGAGCACAACTAAGGAACCGAGGGCACGAAAATAGAAATCCCTTTTTTTCAAATGCAAGACGAGTCTGTTCGCTGGCCTTGTTGGTAGCTTCAAGCTGTTCTGCTTGCTTCCTTTCCAGTTCCTGAAATTTCTCTTCCTGGACTTGCATTCTCTTCTCCATCTCTTCTTAATACTTTGCACTTGCATCTAAAGCTTGTTGCTCCTGAATTGCCAGCCTTGCTTCTAGCTCTTTAATCCGTGCGTTTGAAGTGGAAGTCCTCCTGGAGTTAGATGACACTCCAACGCTTGATAGGAAGGTACTCGATCGCGAAGAACTATGTTCCTTAATAACTTCTTCAACAATCTGTAGATCAGATTTGACAGGCTCATGTTCCATGTGTGGCCCCATTTTCATGTTGACCATCTTCACCTACAGTAGGATTAAAACACCATGATAGCATGTTAATTAGAAAATAATAAAGTGTGAATTCTTTTTGAATACATAACTTATGTTACACTGTAGTAAATGTAGTTGCAAGCATATACATGTACTTAAATAAGCGTCATGTGTTGTGTCACTCATGAAACCATCCTTGTTTGTGTGGCTTATCTTGTACAATTCAATTGCACCTATTTCCTCCTCCTCAGTTCGTTGTGTCTTCTGCGAGATTCAGAGAATGAAATAATTTAGTACTATACTCTTATATTTATCATTTTTATGTCAAGAAGAGGTAAAATACTTACGACATGCTCAAAGTGGGCAACAAAGCTTCTAGATTCTGTTGTATGCGGCTGCTTCACAGCTTCACGATTAATTTTATTCTTCTCACAGTTTTGCTATGTTCATTGTAAATATGTTACTTATGTAGATAACATGTAGTTGAATGCAGATTGTAAATAAGACAAAAAATCATTTACCTGGTAGTGCTCATCGAACCAACTGTCCACAAGTCTTTTCCAGTTTCCCTCATCTATATTGCATGGCTTCATCAAGTAAGCTTGCCCTAGAGTGAGATGTTGTACCTTTTTCCAGTAAGCCTTCTTCAGCCTGTACGGTTGTTAACGAATACCGTTCTGAATAATGTCAGTGCAGACTTTTTTGGCTAGATCATCGTGAATGTCCATCTCAAATTTTTCCTGCAATAAATTTGAAGCAAACCAAAGTCAGCAATATATGTGTGTATGAAAAAAGGAAACAGTTAAAATTAGCGGACTCACAACAACTGTGCTAATAGCAGTTGGAATAACAGTTTTCAGAGCACCATCTTTAGGACTGTACTCTTTCCAGTGTTTTGCTAGGGGCATGCTGCTGCGAATGTGAATACCACATGCAGAACTAAGTTTAGCAGCTTGAACTAGATTTTTCGGTCTTCTTGCGCCGTCGTAGAACTCAATCTGCATCTTAAGACCTCCATGTCTTCTAGTATACTCGTGTAGTCCATGATCCATAGTAGGTCTGCATCAACCTCGCTTCCTCTTGGGTCAGTTAGAGGTTGTGATCAGCTCTGTTAAGTGAGAAAACAAACATCATGAATATCTGAAGAGGTTGTAATAAATAAGAGAAGAAAGGTTACATAATAACTGCATACATTGCTCGTCATTTGTTATGATTGTGTTGCTCTGTACTGAGTTACTTTATTTAGAAGTTAATAGAATTGGTGAGGTATTTGTTGCTCCATTTGGTTCCTCTGCAGGCTGTCCTTCTTTTCATGCATCTGCATTAGCTCTTGATCTTGTTGATACTTTGGACGTAGTTACAACAGTGTTAGATTTCTGTTGGTGTGTCTGTTCTGTACAAACACTCAATTCCTGCTTCTAAGAAGAAGGAGACATTAGTATGTAATTAATTTGCGAATCGACCATATGTATGTATGGGAATGCAAGATATTCTGACCTTATTAGACAAGTTTTCAGCAATGTAACCATCTTCTTCATCGGCAACAATCTCTTCCTCCTCCATATTGGCCATCTCTGCATCATCTGGCTCATAGTTAGGGTCCTTTGTTAACTTTACATGTTGAGGTTTAGAGTTTTTGGTTTTCTCTGGTTTATTTGTTGCACCAAAGACATAGGCATGCGCTGCTTGCATGATTTGATCCTTAGTTGCACTCTCAAAGACGTGTGCACTTTGCATTCTGGCAGCCATACCAGAAACAATATCTTCCATATTTTTTGCCCTAAAGGCTAGGTATTTCTTGATTTTCTCAGCCCGAGAAGCGGCTTTCTCTACCGCAACGCTATTAGCATTAACTGTGATGTCTGGAACTTTGCGTGAAGTACCTGCATACAAATTAAAACATTATAGTTAAAGATGCAGTTTTAATTTGTATGACAATAGAATGAAAACCTACAGTGCTATACCTATCCATCTAGTTGTAGATATGTTTGTTTAGTACATTCAGTAAAGGATCTAAAAATATCCAACACATTTTCCTGTCCGGATCTGCGACTTAAGATGAAAACAACCTATGTACAAATTGAGAAAAAGAGTTGTGTTGAATGTAGGCACAATATGTTGTACATTTAACTGACGAAACTGTCGAAAACGACTTATAAAAGTGAAGAAAATGAGAGACAGGGCTGCCTATCTAGTATGAAACTTCTTATGTGAGAGACCCAGATCTTTTTTTGCGTGGGTTTCAACTTCTTCCACTTTCCTGGTTCTCATATAATTGATCTATGGCATTTACAAAACGATGATCAGGACTAAGAGTACAAGGTGAATCGATGCAGTGCTAAATTTATAAAACACACACATAATCTGTAGATGTAGCACATGAATCAGAAGGTAGGAAGAGTACATGGAATTGACCTGCGACTTTAGGCTTTTTCTTAGGTGTAGGGTTAGGAGTGATTCGCACGGTCCCGCTTCGAAGTACTCCGGGCGCCATGTCGTCGAAGATGAACTCGAGATCCGCCGCCTATCGGCACCGACGTCCTTGCGAGATCTTGTTTCGCGTCGTGTAGGGAAGCAGCGTAGATCGTGGTTGAGACGGTGTTGGAACTGAATTGCGGGATGGGTGGGCGCGAGTATTTATATTTAGAGGCGGTGGGAGGAGATAATTACATGAGTGCTGTTTTTGGCGGGATGCCGTTAGTCCAAATGGTGTGAAATTTGGCACAGGGGTGCATCACCACATTGGTAATAATGAAACCAAGATATGTAGCATTTTGGTTTGATGAACTCAAACCAAACTGAATTCAAAATCAAACTCAAGCTGGAGGCTACCATTTGTGAAGCAAGTACCAAGCAGGATACTCATAGAATTGGGAGCACATGCTGGTTCGATTTGGCATCACCACATTATCCAAGAAAAGCAGGTGTGATTTGAAAAAAACATTGGCAAGCTCTTTGTAGGCTCTAGATGACATAGGCATCCCAAATGGGCCTGCCATAGATAGTACCCGGGGTTTAACGAAGGCCCACTACCCGAAGAATAAGAAGGTTCGAGAGCCCAAGATATACTAAGGAAAGTAGAATTGTAATAGGAAGTGTTGTTTGTAATCTAGCGGGATGAGTTAGAAACCGTCCCGGACTCTGTAACTTGTACAAAACGAAACCCTCGGCTCCACCTCTTATATAAAGGGGGAGTCGAGGGACGAGGAGATCACCGAATCATTGTTTGCAAACCCTAGTTTTCATAATCGTCGAGTACTTTTCGGCTGAAACCTTCGAGATCTACTTGCCCTCTACTTCTAACTAAACCCTAGCCTACAATCCATAGGCATTGACAAGTTAATCCCTTGTCAATTGGCGCCGTCCGTGGGAATTAGAGGCGTAAGGATCCGATCTCGATGGCACGTTCAAGATCTTCGACATCGTCAACCGGAAGCAACACTATGGATCGAGGTAAACGGATCGCCGCTGGTCTTGTTGATTTTGTTCCTCACCCACCCTCCCGTTTGGATGCATATGCGTATCTGGCGGAGCCCTTGGAGATGACGTTCGGAAGGTTTCACTTTCGCGTCGAGAAGGAAGGATCGTATCGTGTCGAAATTCCGATTTCGTCGGGATCATCGGCGGTCGATTCCGATTTTTCAAGCTATGCATCGTCAACCGAGTCGAAGAAGAAACTTCGGCAACACGTTACGTCAGCATCGAGCAAGAGAGAAACTCGCCAAGATCTTCGGCGACACATCGTTTGAGTCATCTGCGGACTCATATATAAGCGATGGCTCAAGCGATGTCGACAGCTACGACTTCATCGACAAATCCATCACAATGGGCAAGGTCTTCATCAATCTCAACAATGATGTCACCAAACCCAACATAGATCCGAGTACAAAGTATCATCGATTTATGCTATCGAAAATCAAGAAGAAACATCGGAGGCTTTCGACGATTTGGGGAATCCATATGTCGATCCCTCAGATCTAAGGAGAGGTATGGGCACTAAATATGATGGACCCACACCACGTGTCAGAGTTCAACTTCCGCAAGCAGCCTGGGATAGAGCTGCAAAAGCCCTAGATGGTTCGGAGCCAATGAAGACAACAGCTACAGCTCAAGAACTGCAAGCTTATCAATATAGGCTCGCACGAACTGCCCGAGAAATAGAAAAACAGACAGACTGAGTTGAACAGAGAAAGGAGGCAGCTTCGCATCGAGCAGGAGAAGGGCAGATCTAAGTGGACAATCTAGAGTTTCGGGTGATAGCCACGGGAGGCTCGGAACGGAGGAAGATCAAGGTTACAACACATACCCGAAGCGTAAAGAGAGCACTTGGTTCAAAACCTCGACATGTCCTTTATGTCGATAGATACAAGAGGAAATATTATCCCTAAGACACCGTAAGCTGGGTATATGGCGACACAAGCTTACATCCTTGCATCCGGGCCACCCCCAGGAGATCCAAGGGAAACATTATACAATATGGCGTTAGCAGGGGTTGGAGCTATGGGGACAGCGTTCGTAGCAACGCCTCCCGAAGGAGCGGCAAGGCAAAATAGTCCACGACCTGCAGCGGCAACGGTGGCAGTTCTTGAAGGACCAAGCGGAGCAAGAGACACAGGAGCACAAGCAAGGGTCGATAGAGCGAGACAAAGCAGAAGGGATCATCGGCAATCCCCGGAGCTTAACGACGAGGATATGTGCGGCCTGCCGTGCTTCACAAGGAGAGTACGAAAAACTCGAGTCCCATCGGGATTTAAGTTGCCTGATCACTTCAAAAAGTTCGACGGCCTGCAAGATCCAGAGGACTGGCTAATTGATTACCTCGAGACGGTAAAGTTAACTGGAGGAACTAGAGCAACAGCCATGCAAAGTATTCAAGTGTAAGTGGAGCCGCACGATCTTGGATCAAAAAACTTCCGCCGAGATCTATCGACAACTGGGAAAGTTTCGAGGACGTATTCGTCAAGAACTTCAGGTCCACGTGCAAAAAACCTGCGTCGTTAGAAGAGCTGAGGGCGTGTCGACAAAAGCCGGATGAGTCAATGAGAAAATACATCCAAAGGTGGAACATCATAAAAAACTCGGCAGAAAATATATCGGACGAGAGAGCAATAGATGCGTTTGTCGCAGGAATTAGGCGTGGAGATTTTGTCGAGGACTTGGGAAGGACCAATCCAAAAACAAGTATCCGCGTTGATGGAGATAGCAAATAGATGGGCGGACGGAGAAGACGCCGTCCACAATAAGCGACACAGGTCGCCGGAGGAGGACCGTGGTCGAAATTATCAATCGAGGCGACGATTTCCTCGGCGTATCCGAATTATGACGCCCCGTGGCAAATTTCGGCAGGATTTCGGGCAAACACAGGAGGAAACAACGAGATGATTATCGGAGAAGCAATGAGCAGCGAAGTGATAATAGGGACGACTCCCGCAACGTACAAAATAGTGGGCCAAGGTTTCCAAGACCTTTTGTGTCCCCCGAAGAAATGTCGAACGGACCGTGCCGTATGCACTTTTTCCTCGACAAGAACGGAAAAAGACAAGTCGTGGCACCTGCGCAGAAAGACTGTCGAAATTTTCAGGCAATGTTCAGATATGCAGAAAACGCTCACGCTCGAGCAGCACAGAGAAATCCTCGGGAGCCCAGGAGCGAAGTTCACCTACCGCCACCTCCCGCGATTACAGACGACAATCGGCATCAGCTCGGAATAGCGGCAGCACTCTCCACCACCACCTTACGTTGATCCTAACTCAAACGGAGCGGTGTCAATGATTCGAAGGGAAGGCCGTCCAACGTAACTCAAAAAGTAATCTCGAGACAGGTGTTCATGGCGGAGAAAATGCCTCCACCAACAGCTTGAGTACCTCAATTGGTCGTGGCAAGACATCGGCTTCACCATAGCGGATCACCCGCAGCAAGTTCCTCGACCAGGGCGGTCGGCACTTATTCTCGCCGGCAGCTATTGCGGGTTTTGATGTTTCTCGAGTATTCATAGATGGTGGCAGCAGCTTAAACCTTATGTATGCGGATACATTGAGGAAGATGAACATATCCTTAGCAAACCTCGAAGCCAACGGACACAAGGTTCCACGGCATCACACCAGAGAAACCAAGTTACCCATTGGGGAAGATCAACCTCGACGTTCAGTTTGGAACCCGAGAAAATTATAGAATCGAGAAACTGGAGTTCGAAGTCGTGGATTTTCCATCACAGTACCACGCTTTGTTGGGACGACCAGCATATGCTAGATTTATGGCAGTACCACACTATACATACCTATTGTGGAGATTGCCTGGACCCAAGGGACCAATCACAGTCAAAGGGAGCTTCGCCTTAGCGGATAAGTGCGACAAGGATTTCCATCGGTTATCAGAAACTTTCGGGATGCAAGCTGAGTATTTGGCGTCAAAAAGTATGACTGATTACGACGTATCGCCGGATGTTGGAAGGCCAAATAAAGAATCAACTTTCAATACAGAGAAAAATTCTAAGGAGGTGCGGATTCACCCGACAGATCCGAAAAGACGACATCTATTGCAAACAACATGGATATCACATAGGAAAGCGCGCTCGTCGAGTTCCTCCGTGAGAACCGGAAAATCTTCGCATGGTGTCCAGCCGACATGCCAGGAGTACCTGTGGAACTTGCCGAGCACAACCTAAATTTGGATCCATCAGCGAGACCAATCAAACAACCTTTGCGGCGTTTTTCGGAACCAAACCGCAAAGCTATGTCTATCATAAATCAATCGACTACAAGAAGCTGGTTTTATCAAAGAGATATTCACAGAAGCCACATGGGTAGCAAATCCCGTAATGGTGCCAAAGAAAAACACTAAGGTCCTTCGCATGTGCGTCGACTTTACGTGTCTCAACAAACATTGTCCAAAGGATCACTTCCCCTCCCGAGGATCGATCAAATTATCGACTCCACGGCTGGATGCGAACGTCTTTCCTTCCGGACGCGTATTCCGGTTATAACCAGATCAGGTTAAAAGAAGAAGATGAAGTAAAGACTCGCGTTCATTACACCTTATGGCGTGTTTTGTTACGGAACAATGCCCTTTGGTCTAAAAAACGCGGGAGCAACGTATCGGAGGATGATGCGAAGTGTTTGGCGACACGATTGGGAAAAACGTGCAAGTGTACATCGACGACGTCGTCATAACATCAAAAGAAGGATCAACACTGATAGAGGACCTCAAGGAAACGTTCGACAACCTCAACAAATTCTGTCTAAAGTTGAACCCGACGAAATGTTCCTTTGGTGTCCCAGCAGGAGAACTCTTGGGATTTCTAGTCTCAGCAAGAGGGATTGAAGCAAATCCCGATAAAATACAAGCTATCGTAACAATGAGAAAGCCAACAAAGTTGAAAGAGATACAACAGCTAACTGGGCGAGTCGCAGCTTTAAGCAGATTCGTCGCCAGGCTAGGAGAAAAAGCGTTACCATTCTACGCTTTGATAAAACAAGGAGACAAATTCCAGTGGAACGAGGAAGCCGACAGAGCCTTCGAAGATTTGAAGCGCAAAATCTCGACACCACCAATCTTGGTGGCACCGAAGGAAAAGGAACCTCTCCTGTTATATATCGCAGCCACGCCCCAAGTGGTAAGCACGGCGCTGGTTGTCGAAAGAGAAGAAGAAGGAAAACTCCACGGAGTACGGAGGCCAGCCTACTTCGTCAGCGAAGTTTTATCGCCGTCAAAACAAAGGTACCCTCAGTACCAGAAGCTAGCATACGGAGTGTTCACAACAGCACGAAAATTGCGCCATTATTTTTCGGCACACCCGATCATAGTGGTCAATGAGGCTCCTTTGTCAAATATACTGAACAATCCAGAAGCTACGGGTCATGTCTCTCTTTGGGGAATAGAACTTTCCCCTCGGGACATCACGTATGAAAAAAGGAAAGCAATCAAGTCGCAAGTTTTGCCGGACTTCATCGCAGAGTGGATGGAGCTGCAGAACACAGGACCCCCAGACCTGTCGAGAACCTGGACCATGAATTTTGACGGGTCCAAGAGAGTAGAAGGAGCTGGTGCAGGAGTAATACTTATATCACCTGAAGGCGACAAATTGAAGTATATCCTTCGGATGACGTTCCCTAACGCATCTAACAATGAAGCAGAATATGAAGCCCTCATACATGGGATGAAGATGGCAAAAGCATGCGGTGCAACTCGACTAAAAATCTTTGGCGACTCACAATTGGTGGCCCAGCAAGTTATGAACCAATGTGATGCAGTCAATGATAGCATGGTAGCATACAAGGAGGTGTACAATGAACTCGAGAAGTTATTCGATGGATGTGAGGTAAACCACATCAGTAGATTGAGCAACGATGAAGCCAACGTCCTCGCAAACATCGGGTCGCAGTATCTCCCAGTCCCGCCAGGAGTGTTTTGGGAAGAAATATCGGAGAGATCTACAAAGTCAAAAAAGGTGCAGAGAAAAGAAAAAACTTCGATACCCCTCGCAGAAACCACGGAGGATGAAGATGAACAAGAGCTTGTGATGATGGTACAGGTTCCTTGGATGCAAGCATATGTATCATACATCCTGAGGAAAGAAATACCCGACGATCCGGTCGAAGCAAGGCGAGTAATTCGACGGTCTAAAGCTTTCACGGTGATCAAAGAAGAACTGTACAAGCGAAGTATTTCAGGTGTTCTGCAAAGGTGTGTAACACCCGAAGAACGAAGAGTAATTCTGAAGGATGTGCACGAAGGAATATGTGGCCACCACGCGAGTAGTCGAGCCATCGCAGCCAAGGTTTTTTGGGCAGGATTCTACTGGTTGACAGCAATCGAGGACGCCAAAGAAATAGTAAGGACTTGCGATGCGTGTCAAAGGTTCGCCGCAAAACCTCACTCTCCAGCAGCAGAACTAGCACCAATACCTTTGTCGTGGCCCTTCGCACAATGGGGACTCGATATGGTGGGCAAGTTACACAAATCATGGCCAGGAGGAAAGGAATACATGCTAGTAGCTGTCGACAAATTTACAAAGTGGATAGAAGCAAAGCCGATAAATTCGCCAGATGGAGCATCCGCAGTAAAATTCATAAAAGGCCTCGTCTTCAGATTTGGAGTGCCTCATAGCATCGTCACGGACAATGGCAGTAACTTTACATCCAACGAATTCAAAGATTACTGCAAAGAAGTGGGTATCAAGCTGCACTTTGCGTCGGTTGCACATCCTCAAACAAACGGGCAGGTCGAGAAAGCCAATGGCATTATCTGCAATGGCATCAAGAAACGCCTGTTGGGACCACTAGAAAAAGCTCGGCATACCTGGCCTGAAGAACTACCAAGTGTGTTGTGGAGCATCCGAACAACACCAAATACGGCGACACAAGAAACCCCGTTTTTTCTGGTCCATGGCGCGGAGGCAGTACTACCAATAGAAATAGAGCACGACTCCCCTAGAGTCACAGCGTATGATGAAGAAGCTTCAAGGACAGCATTGGAAGACGATGTAGACGCACTCGACGAAGCTCGAGACGAAGTATTATCAAGGGTCACCAAATATCAACAGGACTTGAAGAATTACCACAGTCGACGTTTGCGGCCAAGATCCTTTCAAGTGGGAGATTTAGTCCTTCGGCTCACGCAAAAAAGTCATGAAAAACTCGAGTCACCATGGCTTGGTCCCTATATCGTCACGGAAGTAATCGGAGGAGGAGCATACAGGATAAAGGACAAGAAGACAGGGGTGGAGGAGCAAAACCCTTGGAACGTGGCGCAACTCAAGCGGTTCTACGCCTAGAGCTAAAATATAGTCCTTGTAAAACTTCAATGTACTCGAAACGCCCACGAGTTTTCGGACGCACTCTTTTCCTTTTTCGGGGCACCGAGTGGGGCCGGGAAAGGTTTTTAATGAGGCGGGCTCGTGGTGCTGCAATATAATAAAGATAGTGGAGATATACTTCTCATTTTTCGACACGCTCGGGGGCTCAACGCCCAAGTCTTAAAATACATACAATATAGATTCACTGAAATATTTCGCCTTGGTACATTAATACCTCGCCAAATATAAAAAACGGAAGCCACTAATCATAAATATAGCGTACACATCAAAAATCTTAAGTGCTTTGGTCTAAGAACCTCGCAATACAAATATAGAATTTCTACATCAAAGGCACTCGAAGATTGGCAGTCCATCCAAGGGACAAGCAAGGATGTCTTATTACAACAGAAAAGATAGATTTCAAGGAGGAAAAAATAGTGCAACCTTCGCCCAGTTAGGCTCGGGGGCTTCAACAACATAGAGGACCTCAGCAATATACAATAAATTCCTTCGGAAATATAAAAAAAGAGGAGGGAAAACAAAAAAAGAGTGAGATACAAGGTTTCCAATATAATACAAGTCAGTTAAATCCCAAGATAGTATCTACGGACAAGCCCCTGGTTGTTTTATGTTCAGCATAAGAACCCTTGGTAAAGAACTCTGAGTCCATCCGAAGAAGTTCATCTATCATCGATTCGGCCACGAGAGCTACCATCGCATCGATTGAGTCAATATCATTTTTCCGACGCGTTTTCTTGGCCAGGCAACCAGCAACAATCTTCGTCGGGTCCAACTTTGGATAACGGATGTTTATTATAATCATGGCAAATCTCGCTCCGAAGCAGTGAGTTGAGCCCGCACAAAGTTATGGATGCGGGGAGCATCTCTCGAATACCTCCAATAATTCGGGAAGAGTTTTTGGAACCTCGTTTCGCGGAAATAGATTCCTATAGACAAGGGTTAATGTCGCCGTGCAAAAATTGAGAAAGTCGCGCACTTGGCAAGCACGATCTTGGAACCTAACAATTTGTTGGGTTCTGTTCGAGAGTGGCCCGTAACAAACAACCATGATTAAGGGAAAGATTGACAAGAAGATTTGTTCTCTCATTCACTCTCTGATCTTCGGCAGCAGAATCAAGAACTGAGCCTGATAAAGCGACAGGGCAAGAAATTGGAAAAAAGACATAGAAAAATAAAGAGAAGGCGTCTTGAGGTTGCAAAAACGTACCTAACATATCTGTGCTAGCTTCCAGCATTAGCTCAAGCATACTATTTTCTCGGGTTGTGGCTCCCTTCGCTTCTAAGACAGCAGCATCCTTAGCAGCCATAGCTTCTTGGGCTTGTTGAAAAGCAAGTTGTTCTCGTTCAGATGCTTTCCGAGATTGTTCCATCATGGCCAAAGTTTGTTTCTTCATAGATTGAAGTTGTTGTCGAAGTTCTTGCAAATCTTCCGACAAATGTCCGCTTGATGAACTCTCGAGGAGATTATGGTCGACTAGTACTTTCTTCGAGAAGGAAGATGCAGGTGAAGCAACGGCGTAACAAGGAGGGGTCGAGTAATTATCAAATATTAACTCGGAAAAGAAAGGCCCAGGATCAATGAAAAGCACGAAGAGAAATTTCATTACTTGCTAGAAAATTTACACAGTACATTACAAAAGAAAGTTTTCCAGTGGAGACTAAGAGAGTAATTGTCGCCAAGGCTAAAATGGCGACAAGAGCAAAAGAAACGAAAAAGAAACAAGGAGGCATGCAACTAGACCTCCGGCCTCGAGGAGCTAGGAGTCGAAGCTGGCTTGATCCCGAGATACGCCAAGATCTTCTTCGTGTTAGGCTTGGCTGCCTTGATC
This sequence comes from Lolium rigidum, assembly GCF_022539505.1. Lineage (NCBI taxonomy): Eukaryota > Viridiplantae > Streptophyta > Magnoliopsida > Poales > Poaceae > Lolium > Lolium rigidum. The sequence goes on along the minus strand of NC_061514.1, from coordinate 351,781,940 downwards.
GCCGACCTCCATCTCGATCGCTCTATCCGATCGGTGTCGCCAACCTTCATCCAATCAAGCGTCCGTTGGCTGTCGGCAACTAGGGCAACAAGTATTCTCGACAAAGAACCTTCATATTCTCCCGACGCATCTTCGGTCCAAGGTCTTCCGATGAATTGAAAAGCTTGGCAAGGGCAAGGAAAGTCGAAGGTTCCTCTTTCTTCGGGAAGAAGTAGGGGAACAACGCCGACAAACCTGCACTGGCATTTGCCACGCCTTCACGAATTTCACGCCCATGAAACTCCAGAAGAGAAAGTGCGTCGAGGAGAGGGTCATTGACGGGGTTATCCAGATCAAAATCCTGGTCTGTTTGAGCTGCCACGAGACAAAACATTAGCCAAAAACCAAGAAACAGGAAGTACAATAAAATAGAAGGGATTGATGATATTACTCAGAGTACGCCGACTTTGCGACTTCAGACGCTTGAGGATCCCTTGTTCACGAGCAGCTTGGGCAGCTTTCGCTCGTCTAGAGCAGATTCAGCATCTTTAAGCCTTTTCTGCAGTTCCTCGACACTAGCAGCCTTTGCTTTGGCATCATCAGCCTCGGCTTTAGCTTCGCTAGCGACAAGTTCGGCTTTCTCGCGAGCCGCCTCACTTTGTTCTAGTTTGTGAGCAAGGGCGTCGGCACGCTTGTTGGCCTCTCGCAAGTTTCTCTATCAAGATAAAAAAGGGACAGAAAAGATCAAAAATCGCGACAAACAAAAAGGAGCAAAATTCAGGAAGAACGGCAAAAATAAAGGTTATTACCTTCGGCTCGCCGGCATACTCGCGGTACCCAATAAATTGGGACCCGATGCGGATAAGATCTTTGATCATAGGCTGTCAAAGAAGAAAAACGAAGGAGAAAACATCGGCATTAAAAAAAGTAAGGGTCAAAAAAGCAAAATAGAGGAAATATAGACATCGACAAACTTACATCATCCAAGAGTTGCGACGAAGAGCCGCTTAATTGAGGGACAGGCTCAATGGTCATTTCAACCCTTGCCCTTTTTGGTGAAGGGACAAGGGGGCTCGAAGGAGGAGTAGATGTATCAACATTTGGTTGAGGAGGCGATGATTCTTCTCCTTCAACAGAGCTTCTCCGAAATAACTAAAGTATGTGACGTGCTCGTCCGAGGAGCTACGTCACGAGTTGGTACTTCTTCCTCGTCATCACCGCAAGTGAGGATCAAAATAGCATAAAAAGCAAGACAAGGAAAAACTTCGACTACAGAAATAAGGGGAAATCAAGGTAACTTACGAGCTGACGAGGGATTCAATATAAGGATCATAAGCTGCCTTCGGATGAGAAGGAACAACTTCTTCGGCTTTGGATGTGCCGGAATCTTCGGCATTACTCCTCTTCCTTTTCTTCGGTGGAGAAACGGCGGGAGGAGGAGATTGGACCGACGTAGTGTCTTCGGAAGATCCCGCAGATTTTCGAGAATCCACGGGATCATTCACAAAGGATGGAGCTTCTTGATTGTCGTCAGTGACAATGCCCATTTCTTCGACTTCTCCATCCTCAGGAAGAGGAGGAAGGGAAGCCATAGTAGGATGATTCTACAGGAAAATAGCGGCAAAAGGAAAAATAGAGAAATATCAATACAATGAGATGCAGAGAAAATTCAGAACAAAATAAAAATTCGAGAAGACAAAATACCTCGGGGAGTGGATTGGTGGAGCTGTATGGCTCCACGCGACAAGAGGAAGGAATAGGATCCTTCTTGCTCAGCGAGGTGATTCTTCGAATAAGCTTCTCCAAGTCCTTCACGGAAAGATCATCGGAGAGCCTATTGGCGTCATTGGCACCGGAATACGTCCAAAGGGGATTTTTGCGAGCCCGAAGAGGCCGCACTCTACTCCTAAGAAAATAGGCAAGTGATTTGGACACCGGATAACTCTTTGCCTCGAGTATTTTGGAGCCGATGAATACGAGACATAAGAGCTTCGTCGCCTTCTTCTCTTCTTCGGAAGCTTCGGCGTCCCGAGTGTAGCGGCGTTGAATTTTTGCGTTTCCGTCGAAAGGAACTATGTTGTGTTCCACGGAATTGGCACTTTCTTCGTGTATATAGAGCCACCTTTTGCGCCATCCTTGGACAGAGTCAGGAAATTTGACGTCGAAATAATCGACATCGGTTCGGACACAGATAACTACACCACCTATGTTGTAAGTGGCGTTGTGAGCGCCATTGCGGCGAAGGCAGAAAATGCGCTTCCAAAGAGCCCAATTAGGAGCGACTCCAAGAAAGCATTCGCAAAGCGTGATAAAAATAGAAATGTGAAGGATGGAATTGGGGGTCAGCTGGTGCAGCTGAATCCCATAGACAAAGAGAAGACCGCGGAGGAAATCGTGGATTGGGGTAGAAAGGCCGCGGATGAGATGATCAACGAAACTAACCCGGTACTCCATTGGAGGCTTGGGGTAGCTTTCTTCGCTGGGAAAACGGATGGCATCTTCCTTCTTCATCAGGCCAAGCCTCTTCAGCATATTGACATCTTGATTGGAGATTTTGGATCTCTCCCACTCAAGATCCTCAGCGGCCATCTTGGATTCCGGAGTGCTGTGGCGGGTGAGTCGCGTACGCGGTGGCATCAACAAGACCGGAAAAGCAGATGTTCGTGCGTGCGGAAGATCGGAAAGAGTTGGGCGCGGGGAGTTTTTGCAGAGGGGAGCAGATGTGCGGCGCAAGCGAAGGAGTGGACGGAGGTTGAAGAAAGGTTTATATAGGCTTCGGGAGAAGTAATGAACCGTTGGATGAAGAAATCGTGTGGTGAAAAGAGATCCAGTAGATAAGAGGGTAAAAAGGTATTTTTACGGAGATGGAATGGAACAGGCGTTACCGAACGTGCGCCAGGAAAAGCGGAGGACGTGTGTCCCCCACTTGCACGACGTGTCAACGTGGTGGGAACAATGGACCCACAAGGCAGAAAAATCTCGACTATTAATAGAGCTGAAGAGAATTTGACAACGGAAAATATGTCGACAAGAAAAATAAAAGACGAATGGCGACAGGAGAAGTTATTTGAATTCTTCGGGTGCTTTTGGTCAAAAACAAGTTTTTGCCCAAATGCTCGGGGGCTACTTCGATAAAAGTAAAATTTCGACTATGGCAAATATAGAAATTGTGGGAGCCTACAACCAAGCACAAGTTCTTGGCTGTAGCCTCGGGGGCTACTCCCATCGGGAGCGCTGTTCGCGCACCCGAGAGATAAAAAAAAAGAAGAGAGAGAGAAAGAATATCGGGAGATAATGGCAATATAGCGACAAGGTGGACTAAAATGTTGAGCCTACAACCAAGCACAAGTTCTTGGCTGTAGCCTCGGGGGCTACTCCCATCGGGAACGCTGTTCGCGTGCCCGATGAAATATAAAAAGGAAAAAGAAAGAAAGATAGAAAAGCAAGAGAGTATATTTCGAGTTATAATTAACTCTACATATACTCCCATCGGGAGATTAATATAAGTCATATTTGACTCGATAAAATGTGCCATTCCAACAGCCGGAAAAGCACTCGACAATATATTCTCGAACGCCAATGTTGCGATCAATTTCTCGAATGCCGCAAATTTGCGAAGGTAAGACCCCCGGATCCATTCTGCTGGGCGTGGCATCGCCGAAGACTGCGCTCGCTACTTTTATCCGTATCAACAGATACGAAGAAAAATCCTAACGGACGCGTTAGGTACTCGATAAATTTGATCGGGACTCGACAGAATGGTAAGACCTTAAGCGGCACTCCGTCGAAGTTTGCACCGAGCATCCCGAGATCATGTCCAGGGACGTGATCTTGAAGTAGGTTTTTGCGGATTGCCACTAGAGCAGTTAACTAGTACCTGATCCGTCGATGAACTAGCCCCAACTACCAATATCCCCGTACAATATAGAAATTTATATAAAGAAATATAGAAAAGTTTAAATTGTTGAATAAGAATAAGCGAGGAGATTTTCCCCGATTCTACGATTCAAGCAAAATCTTGGGGGCTACTGACATAGGCATCCCAAATGGGCCTGCCATAGATAGTACCCGGGGTTTAACGAAGGCCCACTACCCGAAGAATAAGAAGGTTCGAGAGCCCAAGATATACTAAGGAAAGTAGAATTGTAATAGAAAGTGTTGTTTGTAATCTAGCGGGATGAGTTAGAAACCATCCCGGACTCTGTAACTTGTACAAACACGAAACCACCTCTTATATAAAGGGAGTCGAGCGGACTAAAGATATGGCTACCATTTGTGAAGCAAGTACCAAGCAGGATACTCATAGAATTGGGAGCACATGCTGGTTTGATTTGGCATCACCACATTACCCCAGAAAAGTATGTGTTATTTAAAACAACATTTGGCAAGCTCTTTGTAGGCTCTGGTCAACCTAGGTTTGACAAAGCACTTTAAATTTAAAAAAATGAAAAAGTGGTTGAATTGCTGTGAAACCCTAAGTTTTGGTCAATGTGTGGATAATAAGTTGGATAAAAAATATCATGCATCGAAAATGTGGAGAATATCATAGCACTAGAGGAAGTGATCGAGTGTGTAGTTCAACGTCATGCCTGACAGGCACCCATGCACACCTTTTTGATCTATCTTAGTCCAAATGGTGTGAAATTTGGCACAGTGGTGCATCACCACATTGGTAATGATGAAACCAAGATATGTACCCATTTTGGTCTGATGAACTCAAACCAACCTGAATTCACCCTCAAACTCAAACCGGGGGCTACCATTTGTGAAGCAAGTACCAAGCAGGATACTCATAGAATTGGGAGCACATGCTGGTTCAATTTGGCATCACCACATTACCCTAGAAAAGTGTGTGTTATTTAAAAAAACATTTGGCAAGCTCTTTGTAGGCTCTGGTCGACCTAGGTTTGACAAAGCACTTTAAATATATAAAAAAAGAAAAAGAGGTTGAATTGCTGTGAAACCCTGAGTTTTGGTCAATGTGTGGATAATAAGTTGGATAAAAAATATCATGGATGGAAAATGTGGAGAATATCATAGCACTAGAGGAAGTGATCGAGTGTGTAGTTCAACGGTCATGCCAGACAGGCACCCGTGCACACCTTTTTGATCTATCTTAGTCCAAATGGTGTGAAATTTGGCACAGGCGTGCATCACCACATTGGTAATGATGAAACCAAGATATGTACCCATTTTGGTCTGATGAACTCAAACCAACCTGAATTCACCCTCAAACTCAAACCGGAGGCTACCATTTGTGAAGCAAGTACCAAGCAGGATACTCATAGAATTGGGAGCACATGCTGGTTCGATTTGGCATCACCACATTACCCTAGAAAAGTGTGTGTTATTTAAAACAACATTTGGCAAGCTCTTTGTAGGCTCTGGTCGACCTAGGTTTGACAAAGCACATTAAATTAAAAAAAAATGAAAAAGAGGTTGAATTGCTGCGAAACCCTGAGTTTTGGTCAATGTGTGGATAATAAGTTGGAAAAATATCATGCATGGAAAATGTGGAGAATATCATAGCACTAGAGGAAGTGATCGAGTGTGTAGTTCAACGGTCATGCCGCATGTGCACCCGTGCACACCTTTTTGATCTATCTTAGTCCAAATGGTGTGAAATTTGGCACATGGGTGCATCACCACATTGGTAATGATGAAACCAAGATATGTACCCATTTTGGTCTGATGAACTCAAACCAACCTGAATTCACACTCAAACTCAAATCGGAGGCTACCATTTGTGAAGCAAGTACCAAGCAGGATACTCATTGAATTGGGAGCACATGTTGGTTCGATTTGGCATCACCACATTACCCCAGAAAAGTGTGTGTTATTTAAAACAACATTTGGCAAGCTCTTTGTAGGCTCTGGTCGACCTAGGTTTGACAAAGCACTTTAAATTTAAAAAAAAATGAAAAAGAGGTTGAATTGCTATGAAACCCTGAGTTTTGGTCAATGTGTGGATAAGAAGTTGGATAAAAAATATCATGCATGGAAAATGTCGAGAATATCATAGCACTAGAGGATGGGATCGAGTGTGTAGTTCAACGGTCATGCCAGACAGGCACCCGTGCACACCTCTTTGATCTATCTTAGTCCAAATGGTGTGAAATTTGGCACAGGGGTGCATCACCACATTGGTAATGATGAAACCAAGATATGTACCCATTTTGGTCTGATGAACTCAAACCAACCTGAATTCACACTCAAACTCAAACCGGAGGCTACCATTTGTGAAGCAAGTACCAAGCAGGATACTCATAGAATTGGGAGCATATGCTGGTTCGATTTGGCATCACCACATTCCCCAGAAAAGTGTGTGTTATTTAAAACAACATTTGGCAAGCTCTTTGTAGGCTCTTGTCGACTTAGGTTTGACAAAGCACTTTAAATTTAAAAAAAATGAGAAAGAGGTTGAATTGTTGTCAAACCCTAAGTTTTGGTCAATGTGTGGATAATAAGTTGGATAAAAAATATCATGGATGGAAAATGTGGAGAATATCATAGCACTAGAGGAAGTGATCGAGTGTGTAGTTCAACGGTCATGCCCGACAGGCACCTGTGCACACCTTTTTGATCTATCTTAGTCTAAATGGTGTGAAATTTGGCACAGGGGTGCATCACCACATTGGTAATGATGAAACCAAGATATGTACCCATTTTGGTCTGATGAACTCAAACCAACCTGAATTCACACTCAAACTCAAACCGGAGGCTACCATTTGTGAAGCAAGTACCAACAGGATACTCATAGAATTGGTAGCACATGCTGGTTCGATTTGGCATCACCACATTACCCCAGAAAAGTGTGTGTTATTTAAAACAACATTTGGCAAGCTCTTTGTAGGCTCTGGTCGACCTAGGTTTGACAAAGCACTTTAAATTTTAAAAAATGAAAAAGAGGTTGAATTGCTGTCAAACCCTGAGTTTTGGTCAATGTGTGGATAATAAGTTGGATAAAAAATATCATGCATGGAAAATGTGGAGAATATCATAGCACTAGAGGAAGTGATCGAGAGTGTGTAGTTCAACGGCCATGCCCGACAGGCACCCGTGGACACCTTTTTGATCTATCTTAGTCCACATGGTTTGAAATTTGGCACAGGGGTGCATCACCGCATTGGTAATGATGAAACCAAGATATGTACCCATTTTGGTCTGATGAACTCAAACCAACCTGAATTCACACTCAAACTCAAACCGGAGGCTACCATTTGTGAAGCAAGTACCAAGCAGGATACTCATAGAATTGGGAGCAAATGCTGGTTCGATTTGGCATCACCACATTACCCCAGAAAAGTGTGTGTTATTTAAAACAACATTTGGCAAGCTCTTTGTAGGCTCTGGTCGACCTAGGTTTGACATAGCACTTTAAATTTAAAAAAAATGAAAAAGAGGTTGAATTGCTGTGAAATCGTGAGTTTTGGTCAATGTGTGGATATTAAGTTGGATAAAAAATATCATGCATGGAAAATGTGGAGATTATCATAGCACTAGAGGAAGTGATCGAGTGTGTAGTTCAACGGTCATGCCCGACAGGCACCCGTGCACACCTTTTTGATCTATCTTAGTCCGAATGGTGTGAAATATGGCACAGGGGTGCATCACCACATTGGTAATGATGAAACCAAGATATGTACCCATTTTGGTCTGATGAACTCAAACCAAACTGAATTCACCCTCAAACTCAAACCGGAGGCTACCATTTGTGAAGCAAGTACCAAGCAGGATACTCATAGAACTGGGAGCACATGCTGGTTCGATTTGGCATCACCACATTACCCCGTAAAAGTATGTGTTATTGAAAACAACATTTGGCAAGCTCAAGAACAAATTATGGAGAATACCATAGCACTAGAGGAAAATCTGCCGCAAAAGGTTAGTAGTTATTACTTTCCATAAATAATTTCTTAATTTTTTTGGCACAATATCAGCCGCAAAATATACATGGAAATAAATAACTTAACTTTTTTTTGTGGGTTGGGGGAGAAAATTTCGTTGTTAGGTGAAAAAAACAATAACCACAATATTCGCAGCAATACACACAATCTTGGGAGCCATATATAAGGCCCGTTGATGATCTGGATCGCATGCTCCCTCTACCGAAGTCGTAGCCATCTTCTTCTTTTCTGTCCTCCCTCTCTTTCATCTACCGACGTCGTCGCAGTGGTAGTACGTACGTAAGGAGAGCTATGGCGAATGTGCAGGTGTGTATCTTTCCCAACGCGAGATGACCTCCATCTCGTTGGTTCTTTTTTCTTTGGGTTGAAAATTGTCGGCATGTTTTGTAGATCTGAGCGATTGTACTCACAATCCTACTTGTGTACGATGTAGTGTGGTGTTTGTTTTTACACTAAGGGTTTGTGTGCTGCCGCGACTATAATGAAAAAGTTTTTCGATTTTAACCTACATCCTGTATTCGAGAAGAGGACGGTACGATCTGTTATCCAAATCCATATGAACTCGCACATTGTTTACGTATGTTCATTAATCTATTATTTCATATCTAGGGGACTTACATGTACTAAAAAAATGTTGTAGGCGGTGATCTGTTATTATTCCATTCAAGCATCTGCCTCCTCTAATTTTGTTATACATGTAGATTCTACCATGCTACGCAAGATCACTTTTCCTCAAAAAATATGGATTGAACAAAGATGAAAAGAAGATATTCCATGCTTCATTTCTTACACCAGAGAATTTTAAATTTGTGTTCACGGTTACGAATGAAGCAGAAACAACTACCGTTAGTGGTGATGCATGGGAGTAATTTTGTAGAATATATTGCGTTCATATTGGCCAGAAGGTGTGTTTCTCCATTGATGAATTGAAGGGTTTGGATTCATGCCGTGTTGTTTCTGGACATTACCCTATCGTTCATCCAAGTAATATATCTATCTCTTAATTAATTCCATTATAGGTTTCCTAAATATATACTTGTTGATTGTTGACATCAGAAACCCACTGGCGGGCAGAGACGGGCAACACCGTAGAGCCGGGAACAACTAGGGCTGCGGCTGGCCCCAGTCCCTCTGAGCGACGGCCCGCAAAGCCTCCTGGTCGCACGCACCGATGTTTATCACAAGGGCGTGACACCTGACCTATACCTGGTCAGGAAGGTGTGGATGATGCCTCGCTTAGTTTCCTGCAGGGCACACACGTAAACGTTAAATACGAGCCTCGATCGGCTCTCGAGTTATCTCGTGAATCGGCTCAAAGAGCCGATCCACCCATGATTCAGACGAGGTGTCCGAATATATGGTGGTCCTGCTTGATCAAGGTAAAGCTAATGAGATCTACGACGATGTGGGGTTCTCACCGCATAATCGGATCGTCCTACTCCAGGTTGGGCCTCGCGGCCACGCACGGTGATCGTAAGCCGATCCTAAACAAGGCCTAAAAACCAACACGAGGTTGATCCTCGGAACATCCTGCCTAGGGCCAACGAACGACACCCTACGTGCCGCTGGATCCTCCCCCCTTTGTAAGGCCTAACTATTGCAGATATTAAACTAATCCTTGTAGAACAAGGAGCAATCGTAACGGATCAGATCTACTAAACTATGATCAAGCGGAGTGCCGCCCCTACACCTAAGATAGGTGTAAGGGCGGCTAGACATGCAAGGGTTGCACTACGAAAGCATGTAATATGAAGAACAATGCTAACCCTAACATGTCTAAGATAACTACGTTGCTCGCCATCAAAAAGGCTTCGATACGAGCAACGCATGAACAACGTAGGCAGGCTTGTGCTGCCTAGATCGCAAGATGCGATCTAGGCAGCATGACGCTACCGGTAGAAACCCTCGAGACGAAGGGGTTGGCGATGCGCCGAGATTTGTTTGTGGTTGAACGTTGGTTGTTGTTTATTCCATAAACCCTAGATACATATTTATAGTCCAGCGGACTTTCTAATGTGGGCGTGCACTAAACCGTGCACGAGATAAACTCTAACTTTTAATCTAGATACAATCTACTATAATTAAAGATACATGGGCAATCTGGCCCAACTCCACCGAACAGGGCCGCTTCAGAGATCCTCCACGTGTAATCTTCCAAGCCCATCCTGATCGCGGCCCACCTCCTGATTTAGCCAAAATCTGGTGATAACACATGCCCCCCTGGTTTTGGTAATGATAATTTCAAAACCACTCTGTTTTTTCCTCGAAGGGTCATGTCGTGGCAGAGGAGAACCGTCGCAGTATGTTTCATCATGACGACTTGCCTTCCCACCTTCTCTGCACGATTTGACAGTTTTGGCACCACACCCTCGAAAACTGTTCGCAAATTAAATCTCCATTCCCCTTTATCTAACTGCATCGAACAGTTCTCCTCTTCGTCCTCCCCACATTAGTACTCCCAAAAACCCTTCTGCACACCATGTCTTCCTCTTCCTCCACCTCCTCGGAACTCTCCCTCGGGTCCTCCTCCTCCCGTGAGACGCCGCCGGACATTCGCGCACCAGAAGAATGGGACCTGGAGGACCACGCCTCCTCCATCTGGTCCGAGGACGATAAATCCTTGACCAGTGGGGAGAGCGACCTCCGCTTCCTCGCCGACGGGGAATCGGAGGAGGAGAGCGATGACGATCGCTTCTCCTGGGACGACTTCACCTCCTCCGAGGAGGTGAAGGCGGAGGAGGAGGAGGACGAAGACAGCTCCTCCGACGAGCCGCCGGCCAAACGCCGCCACCTCTGGCCCGGGAACCTCAGCGACGTTGACAGTGACGACGACGCTGACGAAGAGGACGAAGACGATGAGGGTCCTGCCGGCGGCCGCTGGAGCAGCGATGACGAGCCGGTAGGGAGCAGCGCCGACAGTGGCGATGACGGCGACGACGACGACGAGGGAAGCAGCGGCCCCTAGATAGGATCTTAGCATAGGGCCAGCAGTAGCAGACGGGGCAATGTATCCCCTAGCATTTTCTTTTGAGAGCAATCAGCTCTTCTGTGTAAGAAATCCGGTTTATCAATGAAGAAATTCCCCAATTTTGATTTTGCCGATTCCCTTCATGATAATTTAGCCGATTGTCTTTCGTACTAGTTCTGCCGATTACCAAACTGGTCGATGCCCAATAAGCCGATAGCATCGCATCGGTCTCTCACGGTAAATTTCGAGATAGATCCATCCGGGCCCAAATTCCTGGCCAAACAAGGCCAAGCCATAATCGTGTAAACCCTAGGCCTTTCAGACATTCTTCTGCCGTATCCTTTCCTTCCAGATCCTCTTTGCCTTCGAAGAGCCCTAGGACTCGTTGCTCGGATCAATTTAAACGCCGAAGTTGCCACTTCGACAGGACGAGCATCACTTCGTGGTGACGTTTTATAATCCTGCTCTGTTCTCTTTCAGCAACCATTGCTCAAAATCAAACTGAGATGCAAAGCCAACCGATTTTAGCAAAATCGGCTTTCCTATAGCAACGGACCTCTCATAGCAAGTTGCCCCCCGAGCCTCAGCCGGGGTGGAAATAATGATGAGGACCCGTAATTCAGGCGAACAGGACTGGGCTCGACCATGGTCCGAGAGTGCTATCGTGCGTGGCCAATCAATTGATCACCTTTCATCCGTTGACAGTTTATACAGCCGATTCAGCAGGCTAGTAATCTGGCGCTGAGTAGGTGCCCTCAACATAGTTCTGGGCTTGTCGCTGGATCGTCTTGCATCCTGAAACTGATAATTTTGTAACATCAGCACCATTCTTCAGGCAAGTTGTGATGCAGAGTTAGCCGATTCCAATAAAATCGGCTCCCCAGAACAGAGAACCTTCAAGGTGAGCTGCCCCCCGGGCCTCAACCGGGGCGAGAATAGCAGTGAGCCGACCACGTTGATCATCCTCGGTTTCCCATTCGTAATGCAATTTCAGGGCGAATCGCCCTCCCCCGAGCTTCTTCAGTTCAAACCTTGCGCCTTGCTTGATCAGATCGGCTCATTAACTTCGGCGGGCTGCAGCAATCTTCCGGTGAAGATGTCCCCGCATTTCTGATGCCCTCCAACACGTGACAGCCGATGGCTTCGTCATCGGCGGTTCTCCTGGTCTGGGAAGAGATATGCTCCCTTCGTCAGGCTCACACCTACCCTGACTTGTATGTTTATGCTGCCCTCAGGGTCTGCCCTTGCCGATCTTGGAGACTTGCGAATGGGAACTAGGGGTCCTTGAAGGGAAGATCCACTCCCTGCCCCATTGATCCTTAAGTCGATGTCTGCACATCGGCTATGCGTAAATTTTTTTGAATTTTCGGCCGATTTGTGAATCGGCCCCATACTCCAATATAGACGCTTCCACTGCATATCCTCGTGTTTTATCCACCTGGGTGCCCCCCCAAGCCGATTCTGTCAAAAGAATTTGATGGTATCGGCTCTGTTGGATAACATGTCATACCCAAGCAGAATGGATGGTGGGGATAATTTTTTGGCCGATTGCTGGAATCGGCCTCCATGTTGCTTGTTCGATGGAGGTTTTGTAATGCCCCTTCATAAATTTTTGGGGCCGATCACAAGGATCAGCCTCGCCATGTTTATCCATCGACATTTTCTTTTGTTACACGGTCAGGCCGGTGGATAACACCAGCCTAACCCCGTTCTTCGTCACGTCGATGCGCTCACAGTCGTCCAAATTGATACCTGAGAGCGGCTCTTGGCCTGATGTCTCCCAAATGTCCATGCCGGCTGTTGAAACTTCGACTGAATCATCTGCACGGACGACTTCCACTTCATCTCCATCCCATCGTATCGGGCATTGGTGCATCGTGGATGGAATGCAACAGTTGGCGTGGATCCAATCCCTCCCTAGTAGGACAGCGTAGGTACTCTTGCTCGTCGACGATAAAGAACGACGTAGGGACAGCTTTTCTTCCTACGGTCGGATCCACATTCGAACACCTTGCGCGTCGGATGCTTGGCCGTTGAAATCGCTCGGTGTTACGTTGGTCTTGATCAGATCCGAGCTGGAGCGTCCCAACCGACGTAGCATGGAGTATGGCATAATGTTGATCGCCGCTCCGGTGTCTACCAACATCTTGTTGACAGGCTGCCCATTGATGTAGCCTCGCACGTACAGGGCCTTCAGATGCCTGTAACTTCTTTCCTTTGGCTTCTCAAAGATGACCGGCCGTGGGCCGCAGTCTAATTGTGCCACAGGTGCTTCATACAATCTTGGAGTGCTAAACTCAGTCGGAAGAACGAAGACCATGTTTGTGCCAGCCGATGTATCATCATCGGCTTTCCTCTGCTTGGGGCGCCACCCTTTTCTTTGTGGCCGACCTTCTTCGTCCAGGGTTCGCCGGATTTTGGCGGCCAGATCAGGCCGTGCCTTCCTTAGCGTGTGCAGGTACAATCTTTCAGCTTCTTCCAACCCACGCAGACGCTGAACCCTTTGCTTTTGGGAACGGCTGAGCCCATCAGGGCACCACCTGGGCCGATGATATTTATTTTCTTCATCATCGTCCTCTAGTTCCTCGAGATCTTCCACCCGAGCGGGCTTAGCATGCTTGCTCCGAGGTGGGAGAGGCCCTAGACGCTCGAACACGGACACGTTAGCGGCATCCTTCTTCCTCTGTTTGCATTCTGGGCAGTTCTCGATTGTTGGCAATCGGCTCATTCCTGAGTCCCAGCAATGTTTGAAGAACGGACAGCTCCAGTGCCTATCCATGTTATCCTGCCCCCTTGACCTTCCTTCAGCGCGACGATTGTATCCGTCGTCGCTTCTATCATGTTGACGGTACCTCCTGACCTCTGCATCAGACCGACCATTCCTTTCATCATCTACGTCGTAGCGCCGACGTCGGTCGTGCTGGTGCTCATATTTGTTGAGGAGGCGCTCGGAGAGTGGACGTTGATACCGCACGCTTCTCATTCCCTCCCCTGCCAGGTACCGCCTGTCATCATCTCGGGGCCGGTCGCGTGGATCGGCCTCCTCTTCATCGTTGCCACGGGAGTGGCTGCTCTCTGCTTCATCTTTGCCATGGCGGCTTGCAAGCCCTGCCATGTTGACACCAAAGGAGGACTTCGGCTGGCCTATGGAGTGGCTGAGATCCACCATGTTGACGCCAGGCGACGGACTTGAGTCTCTAGCGAGCTTGGTATCGTGCGGCCGGGCCTTCTCAGAGGAGCCGATGAGTTCGGCTTTGAGGGTTGCCTTGATCTCGTCATGTTTCCTTTTGAGCTCCTCGGGCAGATCCTCGTACTTCAGCGACCTGGTGCGTTCTTCTGACGGGGCGGACAGGTCCACGCCATCGAGTGCGCCTTCAGGTGTGAAACCCTTCCACCTGACGCCATGGGCGCGGGTTCGGTGGAAGGAGCCGATGAGTTCGGCTTCGAGGACCGCCTTGATTTCATCATGCTTCTTCTTGAGGTCATCAGGCAGGTCCTCGTACTTGACCGGAGTGCTTTCCGCCATCTCGGATGTAGATGGCGATGTTGCGGATGTCGAAGGCGGTCCCACCGGCGTGCCGGAATGTGTTGACGTCGAAACCCACCGGCGGGCGGAGACGGGCAACACCGTAGAGCCGGGAACAACTAGGGCTGCGGCTGGCCCCGGTCCCTCCGAGCGACGGCCCGCAAAGCCTCCCTGGTCGCACGCACCGATGTTTATCACAAGGGCGTGCCACCTGACCTATACCCGGTCGGGAAGGTGTGGATGATGCCTCGCTTAGTTTCCTGCGTGGGCACACACGTAAACGTTAAATACGAGCCTCGATCGGCTCTCGAGTTATCCCGTGAATCGGCTCAAAGAGCCGATCCACCCATGATTCAGACGAGGTGTCCGAATATATGGTGGTCCTGCTTGATCAAGGTAAAGCTAATGAGATCTACGACGATGTGGGGTTCTCACCGCATAATCGGATCGTCCTACTCCAGGTTGGGCCTCGCGGCCACGCACGGTGATCGTAAGCCGATCCTAAACAAGGCCTAAAAACCAACACGAGGTTGATCCTCGGAACATCCTCGCCTAGGGCCAACGAACGACACCCTACGTGCCGCTGGATCCTCCCCCTTTGTAAGGCCTAACTATTGCGGATATTAAACTAATCCTTGTAGAACAAGGAGCAATCGTAACGGATCGGATCTACTAAACTATGATCAAGCGGGGTGCCGCCCCTACACCTAAGATAGGTGTAGGGCGGCTAGACATGCAAGGGTTGCACTACGAAAGCATGTAATATGAAGAACAATGCTAACCCTAACATGTCTAAGATAACTACGTTGCTCGCCATAAAAAAGGCTTCGATACGAGCAACGCATGAACAACGTAGGCAGCTTGTGCTGCCTAGATCGCAAGATGCGATCTAGGCAGCATGACGCTTACCGGTAGAAACCCTCGAGACGAAGGGGTTGGCGATGCGCCGAGATTTGTTTGTGGTTGAACGTTGGTTGTTGTTTATTCCATAAACCCTAGATACATATTTATAGTCCAGCGGACTTTCTAATGTGGGCGTGCACTAAACCGTGCACGAGATAAACTCTAACTTTTAATCTAGATACAATCTACTATAATTAAAGATACATGGGCAATCTGGCCCAACTCCACCGAACAGGGCCGCTTCAGAGATCCTCCACGTGTAATCTTCCAAGCCCATCCTGATCGCGGCCCACCTCCTGATTTAGCCAAAATCTGGTGATAACATTGATTTAATTTAATGTGCCAAATTATGTATGCAAAATTTAATTTGTGCACCACATTTCATTTGTAGCATACTACAATTTGGGTGCTCGAGAGAGACTAATAGTTGATAACCTCATTGCAACTGTTGGAATCGATGTTAATTGGAAAATGATGGAAACGGTCATTACGAAGGTGAACAAGCTTGAAGTTTATGTAGAACATAATGATGCAGGAGATTACAATCTTGGAAGAGCTTATGGACTGTTGCATAAGTTGAATTGGTCCAACTTAAACAAGAATTTTGTGGTAAGTACTGATTAATTATTATTTAATATAATTTTTAATTTTTATGTGAAGTCTAAAAAAAATTCCAACAGAAACTACCTCGTCGTCTACTTCCCCAAGACATGGCACTTGTTGGTGGTATTACGCTTATTGGTATTTTTGGCACAAGGATGACATCGACGTACATCACTTCTCCTAATGAAAATGATGGACGTGTCTGCATTAATAGATGGGACAAGTTCATGGCGCATGAATCTAAATTCAAAATTGGACACAAGGTGCTCATGATGCTCTACCTTGGCGATCATGGCATCTATCTGTTTGTTTTCCACATTCTAGATATTGAAGTTCAGTAGTTTTTTTCGGGAAATTTGATTTGTCCTGAATAATTTCATATTTGCGTTTAAGACTTTTATTTGTGCACCATTACAAGATGGGTTATCGGTTGTAAGACATTGAGCGGTGATCTTGTGCTATGAAATTATCGTTTGAAAGTTAGACTTAACTTATTTAATGTGTGCAGTTATATCGGTGTACTAGTAAAACTAGTGTGGGAGTTTGTTAATTACTACTATACTAGTACTAAAATGACAAACAAATAATTAAATGCAAGGTTGGGCCGGTAGTTACAACCCTGGATTAATGCGCAGGGTCGATAGGAGTCATGTCACCTGGTTTCAATGCGCAAGCAAAAATTAATAAACTTGGAAAAAAACGAATCGTCGTCGATTTGCCTTCTCCACTAAGTCGTGTTCGTCAACAGAGACTCTGTCACACGTGGAACTACTGTAAAAAACCCCACTTCTTCGTCAACAGAGACTCTGTCACACGTGGAACTACTGTAAAAAACCCCACTTCTTCATAAAAAACCCCACTTCTTCTCAGCCCCACTTGGTAGTTCCGATTTGTCAGGCCGCAGTTGTTAAGAGCGCCGGTTGCCTTCTCCTCTTCCTCCTATCTCTCCGCCATTGCTGACACACCATGGGAGGGGCAGCATCATCCCCCGCCAACTTCGAGCCGGTCTTCCGGGACACGGACGACGGCAAGCGGACCACAGAGGTTCACCCAGTTCCGTGCGCATGGTGACACTTGGATCCAGGCTGTGTACACGAACGAGATGAGCACCGTCGAAAGCATCCTCGACATGTACCTGGAGTGGCTCAAGGACGAGAGGTACCGGTTTGTCGGGCTCGATCTTGAGTACGACTTCCAGCAGAAAAAAATTGCGGTCATGCAGATAGCTTTGAGGGAGCACGTTCTCGTCTTCCACTTGATCGGTATGTATTCTAGAGATTCGACTGTTCTTAGGTAATATGATATCTTGCTGATTTGGTTGTACTTCTATATATTCAGCCGATTTGGTTGTACTTCTATAGATGGGTTCTCTGCATAATATGTATCACTTCGAACTAAAACATGCTCCACCTCTTGATCTTTAAATGTTGCAAGCCCAGCTTGCTTTTTCATGAACCTATGAGTTCCATATTGCTAATTCTTAGTGCACATTATTGTAAACAATCTTATTGTAATTTTTGCAATCTAGGTGCCAAGACAATATATACGCGCTAAGGCAATTCCTGAAGTATAAGGATGTCACATTTGTAGGTGTGGACATAAGGACTGACCACAAGTTGCTTTACAAGCAATGGATGTATAATCCACCTGGCAAGCATCTGGACCTCCAGGATATGTTGAAAATACCAGGTTATGGTAACAGGGCTGGCATGGCTACTATGGCTTCCAAGCTCATCCACCCCAAGTACGCCGGCATGAAGGAGAAGTTTGTGACGGATTACGACAAATTCGAAGGCCATAATTACTGGGAATGGAAGCCTCTATCCGATATGAACCTGGAGTATGCTTCCATTGATGGTTATGTCGCCTATGAACTCGCCCGCATTGTGAGTATAGTGAACCGTGGACCGCATCCCCGGAGGCCACTCATCCCTAGTTGGGACAACAATGAGCGCAAGCGTCGCCGTGGTCATGACAACCGATCTACCTTATCGGGTACATGGTTTATGGAAATGCTAGGACAACTATGTTGTAATTATAGTTCGATGAGCGTGAAGACAAATATGTGTGTTTATGATCTTACTTTTGTGGACCTGCTAGTATTACTATGTGAGCAGAACAAATTAGTGTTGGTAGTGTAAGTTTGGATCAAGTTATATATGTGACCTGCGTGTTATTAACTATGATGTGCTGAATTGTACTGATAAAGTTTTGAAGTTCATGGAAAAGAAAAGTACAATCTAGGTTTCAAAAGTACATGTACTACTGGTCATCATCACTATCAAAATCTTCAATTCTTGCATCCTCATCAGCTGCTTTGTCAACCTGTTGTTCATCATCACTACTGTCTATTACTTCTTGACTTCTTGCTTGTAATATTTCATGAACAATTTGAGCATCGACATGTACCACTTCATCAGAGGAAACAACCTCTTGATCTTCGAATTCAGCTTCATCTTCATTGTTCTCGGATTGATGGACAATGAAATCTGAGGAAAAATTGTCTTCCTGGTAAGCATTGCTGCTCCCTTGTGCATCTTTTTCTGGAACATCGTACACATTTCTATCTCTGAAGAGTTGAACGACCTTCCAAGGTTCCCCAAATTCAGTGTCATCCAAGTAGAAGCATGTCTTAGCTTGACTAGCCAAAATAAAAGGGGCATGCTTACACCATAAAACTGCAGTGTTCACGCTTTTGAAGAATCCATCATCCTTCATCTTCGAAGTCCTGCTAGAAAGGTCAAACCAATTACAGCGAAAAAGAAATACTGATCTATCTCCATGATCATTCGCCATGTAACGCAACTCAAGAACTTCAGTGAGAACACCGTAGTATTCCATTTCTTGTTCATTGTCACCTATAGATGCCGTAGTCATGACTCCGGAGTTTTGACTGCTTAGATGCTTCTCACGAGCTTCAGCTTCGGAATCTTGCACCATTAACATTGCGGATTGAATGTACTACTACTGTTGGTTCTGGCCCATTTGCTAGTAAGCGCAAATCTTCTGGTGCATTTTCCATATTACTCACATGGTTTTTGAACCAGCCTGGGAATTCTTTCTGAACCGCCTTGTCCAGGTTATTTACCCCCTTTCTCCTTAATTCATCACGGAAATCACTATAAATGAAATACATAAGTATTAATCATACCAATCACTATAATGCAAAAGTGTGAACAAAAATTGAATTAGATAAATGAAGCTTACTCTATATAGCTCTGAGCCTCATCACAATTAGATAGAACATACCAAACCATGGTCTCGAATTCTTTCTCAAAATGCTTCAAATATGATTTCCCCAAGCATTTAGCCCCGTCAGAGAAGATACCGAACTCATGTGGTCCAACTATTCGACCGTCATCTTGGTTTCTTTCAGCTCTGTTGAACCTCGTTTCAATGTGATCATCTAAATATCTTGAGAAAAATGACAAACACTCATCAACAATATATCCCTCGGCAATTGAACCTTCTGGCCTAGATTTGTTGCGCACTGTTTTCTTCAGGTACCCTAGTCTTCTCTCAATATGATACATCCATCCATAGTGAACAGGGCCCTTTGAATTGCCTCATGAGGTAGATGAATTGCTAGGTGGACCATGACGTCAAAAAAAGCAGGGGGAATAACTTCTCAAGCTTGCAAAGAATTAAAACAATTTCAACCTTCATTCTTTCAAGCAAATCAACTCTCAGTGTTTTGCAACACCACTCTTTAAAAAATCTTCCCAGCTTCAGCTACTGCCTCATACATTTCACGTGGTGCAACACCTTTAAGACCAGCCGGCAACACACGCCGCAACAAGTATGTGACAATCATGTGTCTTCAAACCGTGTACTTTACCGCCATCCACATCCACACATCTTTACGAGTTTGCAAGCAAATCCATCAGGGAACCTAGCATTGGCAAGATACCTGCACAACTTTCTTTTCTTTTCTTTAGTAAGTGTCCATGGTGCATGTGGCTTGGCATATCTACTTCCCACAGGTTGCATCCAATATTTTCTCCTTATATTGAATGTCTCAAGATCCACTCCAAGCATTATGTGTGTCCTTACTCTTTCCCTCTAGTTCAAGAAGGGTACCAAGGATACTCGTCACATATATTCTTCTCAATGTGCATCACATCTAGGTTGTGCACAAATTTCAGTTTTGACCAATATGGTAGATCAAAGAAGCTAACCTTGAGGTGCCAGCTTGGTTCACCTTCCACCGTACGTTTACGCTTCCTAAGAGCGGGCTTTTTGCCGAGTTCCGTATCCTTAACTATGTCTATCTTCTCGCAATACTTCTTCTTGTGTGAATTTCCTTGGTGGATCTCTGTCCTCTATTTTACCATTGAAAACTCTACTCTTTCTGTAAGGATGATCTTTGCGAAGGAATCGATGATGGCCAACATAACCAATTTTGTTGGTTAGTTTCTCAAAGCAAGGATTTTCATCACAATGTACACATGCATAATACCCTTTCGTGCTTCTGCCAGATAATGTGGCATATCCAGGGTAGTCATGAATTGACCAAATGAACGCATCATGCAACTGAAAATCCCTACCTGTACATGCGTCAAAAGTACCCACACCATCCCAGAGCTTAATCATATCCTTAATAAGTGGTTGCATAAATACATGAAAATCCTTTCCGGATTGATATTTTCCAGGAATAAGGAATGACATCATGAAATTTGATTGATCCATACACATCCAAGGTGGGAAGTTTTATGGAATAATAAATACTGGCCACATACTCGTATGAGGCGCTCATATTTCCAAATGGATTGAAACCATATGTCGCAATCCCGAGCTTGATGTTGCGTGCATCTTTAGGAAACCAATCAAACTCTTTGTCAAAGAATTTCCACGCCTCACCATCAGCTGGGTGCCTCATTATATTGTCCTGAGCAACGCTCTTGTCCTTATGCCACCTTGTGTTCTCTGACAATTCCTTTGAAACAAAAAATCTTTGTAACCTTGGGATTATAGGAAAGTACCTAAGCACCTTATGAGGAACCTTTCTCTTTCCTTCCATGTCCCTCCATCTAGAAAGTCCACACACAGGGCAATGGGATTTTTTAGCATGATCTCCCCAAAAGAGAGCACAATCATGCTTGCATACATGAATAGTCTCATACCCAAGTCGAACATCAGAAAGGGCACGCTTAGCTTCGGCGTAAGTTCTGGGAAAACTCACCTCTGGAAAAGAATCACATAAGACACCAAAAAATTGATCAAAAGCTCGGGTTGTGACGCAGCTTGTATGATTTGATGTATAGCATCTTTATAATGAACATCAACCTAGAGGTAGTGCCGCATCCCTTATGAAGCTCTCGCTTCGCTTCTTCAATCAGCTTAGCGTAAAGATTAGGTTCAGAACTACCTTTCTTACCAGACTCTTCTAGATCATGTACCATAGTGTCCATATCATCATGAAAATTGTCACTGCCTTGCTCACTGCTATCATCATTGTCACTTTCATAAGCACCTTCATTGCTTCATCATCACTAAATGGTTATCCATGAAAAATCCATCTGTTATAGTGCATGGTCATACCATTGCAGTTAATGTGAGACTCAACAATGTCTTCCTTATGCCGTAGCAAATTTAGGCATTTGGTGCATGGGCACAACATTGGTTCACCTTCCTTCACATGTTGTCGCGCAAAATTCATAAACGCTGCCACCCCTCTCATGTATTGAGGTGTAAACTTAATAGCATTAGTAATCCAATTTCTATCCATAAATAAAATACCGCTTAACAATCTACAATATGAAAAAGGCTTAAATTAGTGAACAATGTACAACATAAATAATTACCACTTAATAATATAAAAGATGAAAAGGGCTTATATTACAAATCTATATTATGACTGCCATGAACACAAGATAAAACTAACCACAGACCCAAAAAACTATGAACACACATCAAAGAGGAACTCACATGTGTGGTACCCAAAGACGTGCGCCGCCCTCCCAGGCCGCCCTCCGTATAAGTGATCGCCGCGCCAAAACCCTAGGATCCGAGATCAGATCGTGTTGGCGGTTATGATTTGCAAAAGGCTAACGAACGCATTCCGTTATCAATTAGTCAAAGGAACTTAACATTTATTTATGTGCTTTGAGATTCGGTATTCCTCCTACTCGGGTTAGTTTAGGCCCGTTTATTCCATCTTGGGCCGTGGTCGTTGTCTGGGCCATTGTGCTTGTATGATTGTGTCCACAATCATCTCTCTCACACGCCTCTCTCACTCGTGCAATCACTATTTCCGGAGGGACCTAGAACAATTGCTGCCCCGAGGGACCAAGAAAATCTGCTGCCGGAGGGACCGACGGGAGGACCAGCCGCCAACTCAGAGGCAGGTGCAAGGTCAGGCTCATCTACCGTCGCTGTCCAGGTTTGTTTTGAACCTTGTACTTCCCCTTTCCCTTTTTGGATCTCCTACTAGTACGATAGATCCGGTACATACCGTCCACCCCATCTTGGTCTTTTTTACTTTTCGATTTAATTAATTAGTCATTAGGTCAATGAAATCTGGTCTTCTAAGCTTGTTAAAAGTAGATATGCTTGTTCATTTGTCTCCTTCAACAAATTATTAAGTAATTAGTCATTAGGTCAACAAATCTACTAGTTGCTTAAGTAATGTAGATCCGCTTGTTTTCCTTTTCGAGGGACTACATGTGCTACATACCTTGGTGTCCACATATGGGGATACAATATATCATCTACATTGTCCTCAAATTTTGTCTGTACTGCATTTATGTCTTGTTCCTGGATCCAAGTATTTTATTGATTTTTTGGTGAATGCACTGGTCTTTGTTTATCATTTTTCGATGACTCATCTTATCTACTAGATGTAGCATTATAATCGCCTGCACTAGTGGCTTATAAAATCTATTTCATGAACTGATAAGGAATGTCTTTTTCTGCTATACTAGTTTGTTTTCTGCAGTACTAACTGTTAATTATTCGCAATTTTTTCAATATGATTTCTAATTGTTAATTACTACATTTTACAAAGGATTATTTCGTGTACTCGATTATTGGAAATTGTAGGATTATTGTAGGATCATTTCCTGATCCTTTATACTACTTTTTTTAGATGGCATACAAGTGTCGGTTGTGCCATAGTCACGCTGGACCGTGCGGGAACAGGAGGACTGAGAGGAGCTCTTTCTTCATCCGTCTGCATAGCAACTTCAGTGAGCACATGGTAATTGTCTATTTGTTTTTCCAACAAGCATGCTGATCAAAATTTTAGTAGTTTGTTAAAATATGAAGTCTTGTATTTTTTTTAACATTGTCCCCTGATGTTTCTTTTACAATTAAATGCAGAGCGTGCCTTGTTTCGCAAGGGACAAGTTCCGTGAAAAAATAGCGAACAAGCTTACTATGTTTGCGGAAACTAAAGAAAGAGAGTTTTATGTCTTCAATGTGGCCCATGGAAACAACAACACAATGATATTCGGAGGCGATTATCAGAGGTTCTTGTATGACTACAACATGAAGCATGGGGACACGGTTAAGCTGACCATGGAAACTAAGGACAACTATATCTTCCTACATCCAGTTAACAAGAAAGGATTCTCGAAAATTAGAGTTGATGGTAAATTACTCATTTGTTTTTCTTACCCGCTTATTGATTTTGCATTACTATTCCCTGCTCTATTTTCATAACAGTTATATTAATCCATTTTTTTCTATCAATTCTTTTAATTTTACAGAACATTTTGACTTCATGGACATAGCTCGGGCTGTTTCTGTAGCCCCTGGTGTTGACCTAACCAACAGCTAGATTCGCAGCATTAATCGTCATGTTGAGTTCAATGGAATAGGTCTAGGCGCACTTTTCATTCACTGCATGACTTAATCGGATGTTGATCAAAAGAGCATGGTAAATACCCTTAGTCCCACAAGTTTAATACTTTTATGTCTCCTTTTTTGGACTTGTAGTTGCTGTTGTTAGTTTCAAGTTATGTTTTCATAAATACAATCTGTGTTAGTTAATCATGGTACCATGTTTTTTGCACAGCACATCCCTAAGTACATTGCAACAAGCCTCGGATATCCCCCACGAGTGGACATGCTACTCGCAAATTGATGGGCATGAAGAACCAACTTGGGAAGCTTCCTACTTCACCTCAACAGATGGTAGGATCCGTTTCGGGGATGGCTGGGCTGAATTTACAAATGATCAAGCAGCTTGAGATTGGTGAACTCCACGCGATCACATTTCACAAGATCAATGACAACGTCTACATCAAGTTCCAGAATGTGTCTTGACTGACAGTGTTATGTTGGATGGTCGATATTTTATACATAAATATGTACTGGCTCAACCATAGAACTACCTAATCCCGCAGCTTTTGCTTTGCATATAAACAAAGCAAAGCTGCCTATCTAGTATGAAACTGCTTATGTAGTATCAGTACATTGTAAGACTTCTGTTTGTGCACGACTTATATGCAGTCTTCGACTACCTATCTTATCTACTTTTAATTCTTCTTCTTGCATTTTAATTATTGTGTGTACTTGTTATGGTAATCAGAAAAATACAAGCAACTACAGGTAACAACATCACAAAATATTTGGTACCGCAAAATATCTTTTCCCGTTATGAAAAACCTGTCCATTAATCCAGCTTGCTACCGAGCCATAGACTTTATTATATCATTGCCCTATACTGCCATAAGTAACCATATAAAATTTATCACGTACGAAATTAGTAACACAAACGGCTTGTAGTATAATGGTAGTACTTCCCGATCAATTCCACTTCAAACGTCCCTAGTTCGATTCTCATATAAGCGTGATTTTTTCCTATTTGTTGAACTAGATTATTTCTTTTCTACATTCACATTGACAACCTGGTCCCACCAGTAATCAGTGACAGACTAATGTACCACGAACTCAATTTCGTCATCAGGATTATCCGTGACGGTTAACAATGACACAATTTCATGCCGTCATGCATGTATGATCATGCGTGACAAAAAAGCCAATCCGTCACCTACTTACCTTAATACATGACAGACCGGACATTTGTCGGTGAGGAAATTTGTCACTGAATATGATATCTGGCGTAGTGTGCGCATCAAGCAGGCCTCGGGGCTCTCGCGGTCCTCTAATTAAATTAAATGTGCCATGCATTAACCCTAAACCATATATATATATATATATAACGAACCCAAGCTAATCAAACCCTACTTAAAACACATAACCCCAACCTAGTAGCTATAACCCGATCTAATAAAAACATGCTCGATCTATATATAGAAGCTAGCTAGCAAACCCTAGATTAACACCAATTAATATATATATGGCCTATATCGATCATGTTGAATAACATCTCCCTGAGATTCATTAATTAATTGTTTAATTATCATTGATAAATTAATTAACTTGAATTTTGACAAGTTCTCTCGAATGAAAAACACATTTGATTAAGTTGCCTCATAATATATATATATAATTAGTGTGCATGCATGGCCTACCATGAATTCATGCATATATTTTATATATTTGAACATATTCTTGGGGATTTCAATCTCTCTCTCTCGATCTATATATCGTTGGTGGCAAAAACAACACACATATATACGCATGCACTTTATACGCAAAGGCGCGGGTGCCTCTAATAATGTGTGTGCACACTCGATCGATGATCCCTAAACCTTAAACCCTAATCCCTAAACCCTAAACATTAAACCCTAAACCCTATCCCTAACCCTAAACCCTAAACCCTAAACCCTAATTAAACCCTATATATAGGCCAACGACACTTAATTGCGTATCAAGCAGGCCAGGGGGCTCGCGATCCTCTAATTAAATTAAATGTGCCATGCATTAACCCTAAACCATATATATAACTAACTTTAGCTAATCAAACCCTACTTAAAACACATAGCCCCAACCTACTAGCTATAACCCGTTCTAATAAAAACATGCTCTATATATAGCAGCTAGCAAACCCTAGATTAACACCAATAAATATATATATATATATATATATATGGCCTATATCATATCGATCATGTTGAATAACATTTCCCTGAGATTCATTAATTAATTATATATTTATCGTTGATAAATTAATTAACTTGAATTTTGACAAGTTCTCTCGAATGAAAACACATTTGATTAAGTTGCCTCATAATATATGCATAATTAATTACTGTGCATGCATGGCCTACAATGCATGCATGCATCCCCTGGCATTTTTGCACTCCTAACCCCCCGCCGCCGGCTCCCCCTCCTTGCAGAAAACCCCATCTGTCTTTTGTTTTACTGCCTAGGTCCTCCCACCTCTTCCTCTCAGTGTCTCCTCTCCGAACCTGACGCCTCCATCTCGCCTCGCTCCTCCTCGCCCCGAGCTCGCCTCCACCTCGCCGGCCGCGCGCCTCGCCTCCCAACGACGTCGGCTGCCGCCGCCATGTTCCACGCCACCCCGTCCTCTGGTCGCGCGCCGCTGGACCCCGACCCTGCGGCCCAGCATCTCCCCGCTCGACCGTGGCCACATACGTCGCCTCTCCGCGCCGCTAGGAGCCCCCACGGGTGCGGGCCTCCACCTCTCTGCGCTGGCCCTCGCCGTTTTCCGTCGCCACCAGGACGCCCTCGTCCTGGCCGTGCTCATCTTCCATCGCAGCAGCTTCGCCACGGGACCACGCTGCTGCACGCGTCGGTTCTTTCGTCAGAGCTGCCTTGGCTACCTCCCTCAACGATGCCACCCCGTGCGCCTGCTCGCCTCCTCCGGTCGGGTTTCTTCTTGTCCCCGACCTGCAGCTTGGGCACAACTCTGTTTTGGTAATCGGAAGCATCGACCTGCCGTCTGGCCTCTCGCCGGTGCACGCGCCTCGGGCGATGTTTGTCTGATGCTGCGCTGTCAACGCCTCATGTTGGTGCTCATGTGATCTGGTGAAGTTCCTGTTGAAGTTGGTGACGTGTGATAACCCACAAGTATAGGGGATCGAAACAGTCTTTGAGGGAAGTAAAACCCAAATTTATTGATTCGACACAAGGGGAGGTAAAGAATACTTATAAGCCTTAACAACTGAGTTGTCAATTCAGCTGCACCTGAAAAGCACTAGTAACAGGGGTGATGTGAAAGCAACAGTAATATGAGAGCAATAGTAACAGTAACATAGCAGCAGTAACAGTAACACAGAGGCAATGGCACCAGAAAATAGTTGATACTAGTTCCAATGTCATATAGGAACGAGTATATGATGATGAGAGATGGACTGGGGTTCCCAGCTATCTACACTAGTGGTAACTCTCCAATAACAAGTGACAAGTGTTGGGTGAACAAATTACAGCTTGGGCAATTGATAGGATTGAAATAGCATTAAGACAGTAACATCAATTTATTAATCATGTAGGCATGTTTTCCATATATAGTCATACGTGCTCGCAATGAGAAACTTGCATAACATCTTTTGTCCTACCAGCTCGGTGGCAGCCGCTGGCAGCACGGCCTCAAGGGAATCTACTCGGTAATTAAGGTACTCCTTTTAATAGAGCACCGGAGAAAAGCATTAACACTTGGTGAAAACATGTGATCCTCATAACTAAGCCTTCCCTCCAGCTTGTCCCAGCTTGCTGTCACTCGGGGCCTCGGAGTTCCGGACATAGACATGTGCAAACAACTTGTAGATACAATCTAAGCAATAAGTATAGAGCTTAAATCTAAGATCATGCCACTCGTGCACTAGTGACAAGCATTAAACACAACAAGATTGCAGCAACAATAACTTCACAAACTTATAGATAGACTGCTCATAATGTAACAATTCATCGGATCCCAACAAACACAACACCGATTACATCAGATGGATCTCAATCATGTAAGGCAGCTCGTGAGATCATTGTATTGAAGTACATGGGAGAGAGAGTACCAACTAGCTACTGCTAGAACCCATAGTCCATGGGGGAACTACTCACTGAGCATGATGGAGGCGGTGGCGTCGATGGAGATGGCTTCCGGGGGCACTTCCCTGTCCCGGCGGCGTGCCGGAACAGAGATTCGGTCCCCCGAATTGGAGTTTCGCGATGGTGGCGGCGCCCCTGGAGTCTTTCTGGAGTTTCGTCAATTGGTTTTGGGTTTTTACGTCGCGAGGGACTTTATAGGCGAAGAGGCGGCACAAGGGGGTGCCTGGGGGGCCCACACCATAGGCTGGCGCGCCCCCCCTCTAGGCCGCGCCGCCCTGAGGTCTGGGGTCCTGGGCCTCCTCTCCGTCTCCCCTTCGGTGTTCTGGTCCGTCTCGGTGAAATAAGATGTTTGGCTTTTGTTTCGTCGAATTCCGAGAATATTGCCCGAACAGCCTTTCTGGAACCAAAAACGACGTAAAACAGGAACCGGCACCTCGACATCTTGTTAATAGGTTAGTTCCGGAAAATGCATAAAATCATTATAAAGTGTGAGCAAAACATGTAGGTATTGTCATAAAACTAGCATGGAACTTCAGAAATTATAGATACGTTGGAGACGTATCAAGCATCCCCAAGCTTAGTTCCTACTCGCCCTCGAGTAGGTAAACGATAAAAAAGAATAACTTCTGTAGTGACATGCTACTTACATAATCTTGATCATACTATTGTAAAGCATATGAGATGAATGAAGTGACTCGAGGCAACGATCTATAGTTTGCTAACAAATAGATAACATATAGCAAAACCTTTTGCTTTCACAAGCCATGGCTAACCGAATCCTCGGGTGCCTTCCAACATTCACATACCATGAAGGAGTGTCTATTTGCAAAATTAAGTTGCTTACTGATGAATCGGGGCAAAACATGTGAAGAGAATTATTAATGAAAGTTAATTAATTGGGGCCGGGAACCCCGTTGCCAGCTCTTTTTGCAAAATTATTGGATAAGCGGATGAAGCCACTAGTCCATTGGTGAGAGTCTGCCCAACAAGATTGAAAGATAAAACACCACATACTTCCTCATGAGCTATAAAACATTGACACAAATAAGAGATAATAACTTTTGAATTGTTTAAAGGTAGCACATGAAGTATTTACTTGGAATGGCGTGAAAAATACCACATAGTAGGTAGGTATTGTGGACACACATGGCATAGGTTTTGGCTCAAGGTTTTGGATGCACGAGAAGCATTCCCTCTCAGTACAAGGCTTTGGCTAGCAAGGTTGTTTGAAGCAAACACAAGTATGAACCGGTACAGAAAAACTTACATAAGAACGTATTGCAAGCATTATAAGACTCTACACTGTCTTCCTTGTTGCTCAAACACTTTTACCAGAAAATATCTAGAACTTAGAGAGACCAATCATGCAAACCAAATTTCAACAAGCTCTACGGTAGTTCTCCACTAATAGGTTTAAACTACATGGTGCAAGAGATTAAACATGATCTACTTGAGAGCTCAAAACAATTGCCAAGTATCAAATTATTCAAGACAATATGAAGCATTTTCTGTTTCCAACCAAATAGCAATAAATGCAACAACTTTTAACTTTTGCCATGAACATTAAAAGTAAAACTAAAAACACTAGTGTTCAATATGAAAAAGCGGAGCGTGTCTCTCTCCAACACAAGGATTGCTAGGATCCGAATTTATTCAAACACAAAAAAAAAAAACACACACAGACGCTCCAAGTAAAGTACATAAGATGTGACCGAATAAAAATATAGTTTCACTAGAGGTGACCTGATAAGTTGTCGATGAAGAAGGGGATGCCTTGGGCATCCCCAAGCTTAGATGCTTGAGTCTTCTTGAAATATGCAGGGATGAACCACGGGGGCATCCCCAAGCTTAGACTTTTCACTCTTCTTGATCATATATCATCCTCCTCTCTTGACCCTTGAAAACTTCCTTCACACCAAACTTCTCATAAACTTCATTAGAGCGGTTAGTACTCAAAAAACTTTAATCCACTTTAGTCCTGTAGTGACACATTGCAAGAACTCAATAAAACATTAGCTACAGCTCTCCATGTCTAGAAAGTCTTGCTTAAAGTCCACAAGAGACAATGCAAAAAACAGAGACAAAATCTGTCAAAACAGAACAGCCAGTAAAGATGAATTTTTTAGAGGTGCTTCCGTTGCTCAAATCAGAAAACACAAAACTAATGAAAGTTGCGTACATATCTGAGGAACACGCATGAAAATTTGCAGAATTTTTAGAGTCTCCTACAGAGAGATCTACTCAAATTCGTGACAGCTAAAAATCTGTTTCTGCGCAGAAATCCCAATCTAGTATCAACCTTCTATTAGAGACTTTACTTGGCACAACACTGCAATAAAATAAAGATAAGGAGAGGTTGCTACAGTAGTAACAACTTCCAAGACACTTAATTGCCACTACGCCACATATTATTTTTAATGACAAACAACTTTGGTCACCTAATATACAAAATTCGTCATGTATTACTCTCGGATGACAAAATTTGTTTCTCATAAGGTTCGTCATGGAATCTCCGTCATAGATTACTTTCTGGTGACAGATTACATTTGTTTGTCATTGTCAAATCGATGATATCGCGACGGCCAAATTAGTTGAAGCGACAAACTATCGCGACAATGGAAAATTCCGTGGCCATAATTTATTTCAACACAAATTATTTTGGTGGCAAGAAACTATGTCAACAAATCTTATATGCGTGGAAAAAACGAATGGCCACAAACAACTCAATCGTGGTAAAAGAATTTTCTCGGTATCGCGACGGGCAAATTAGTTGAAGCGACAAACTACTGCGACAATGAAAAAAATCCGTGGCCATAATTTATTTCAACGAAATTATTTTGGTGGCAAGAAACTATGACAACAAACCTTATATGCGTGGAAAAAACGAATGGCCGTAAACAACTCGGCCGTGGTAAAAGAATTTTCTGGTATCGCGACGGCCAAATAAGTTGAAGCGACAAACTACTGCGACAATGGAAAATTCCATGGCTATACTTTATTTCAACAGAAATAATTTTGGTGGCGCCAAATAGAAGTCGCAACGGCCTAAATATTAGTAGGTACAAACAAGAGCGACAGTCTAAACTATTCGTTGCGCCACTGTACCACAACGGCCAGAATGTTAGTGGAGAAAAACTATTTAAACAAAACCCTTGTTCGTGGTACCAAGTTATCACAACATGTGAACAAAACAGGTAGTCGTGGCGACTGAGACTTGACGCAACACTACATTTTCTGTTGTAATAACCTATTGCCACGTTAAAAATAAAAAAAAATAAAAATAGGGGAAACAAAAAATATGGGCATTGCATGGAATAATATAAAACAAAATAATATGGCAATAAATTTCGGATTGGTACCACATAATATTGTAACCCAAATCAATAATCTTGTTACAAAAATTTGCACGAAAAGTAGGAAAAATAGACAACTAATTATTATAGCAATTTATTTTTGATGGACAGTATATCATCAGTTTCCCTGGGACTATTGTGATGTCCTTAAGAGGAAACTAAGCATTGCATCCATTTCTTGTTTCCTTTTTTCAAATGCAAGACGAGTCTCTTCGCTGGCCTTGTTGGCGGCTTCAAGCTCGTTCCGCCTCGCTTCCTTTCCAGCTCCCGAAATTTCTATTCTTGGGCTTGCATTCTCTTCTCCATCTCTTCTTGATACTTTGCACTTGCATCTACAGCTTGTTGCTCCTGAATTGCTAGCCTTGCTTCTAGCTCTTTAATCCGTGCGTTTGAAGTGGAAGTCCTCGTGGAGCTAGCTGACACTCCAATGCTTGATAGGATGGTACTCAATCGCGAAGAACTATGTTCCTTAATAACTTGTTCAACAATCTGTAGATCAGATTTGACAGGCTCATGTTCCATGTGTGGCCCCATTTTCATGTTAACCATCTTCACCTGAAGTAGGATTAAAACACCGTGTTAGCATGTTAATTAGAAAATAATAAAGTGTGCAATCTTTAATGAATACATAAGTTATGTTACACTGTAGTAAATGTAGTTGCAAGCATATACATGTACTTACATAAGCGTCATGTGCTGTGTCGCTCATGAGACCATCCTTGTTTGTGTGGCTTATCTTGTACAATTCAATTGCACCTAATTCCTCCTCCTCAGTTCGCTGTTGTTGCGGTCAGAAACCCACCGGCGAGCAGCGACGGGCAACACAGTAGAGCCGGGAGGCTCCCAGGACTGCGGCTGGCCCTGGTCCCTCGAGCGACGGCCCGCAAAGACTCGGCACGCACGTCCGATGCTGGTGCAAGGGCGTGCCACCCGACCTATACCCGGTCGTGAAGGTGATGGATTTGCTTCGCTTAGTTTCCCGCATGGCATACACGTAAACATTAAATACGAGCCTCGATCGGCTCTCAGGTTGTCCTGTGAATCGGCTCAAGGAGCCGATCCACCCATGATTCGTATGAGGTATACGATCAATGGTGGTCCTGCTTGATCAATATGAAGCTAAAACGACCTATGACGATTTAGGGTTTTCACCACATAATCGGAACATCCTACGCGTGATTGAGCCTGGCAGCCACGCACGGTGATAATAAACCGACCCTAGACAAGGCCTAAAAACCAACATGAAGTTGATCCCCGGAAATCTCATCTAGGGCTAGCAGACTACACCCTACGTGCTACCGGATCCTTCAACCCGTTTGCAAGGCCTAACTATGCAGATATTAAACTAATCCTTGAAGAACAAGGAGCAATCATAACGGATCGGATCTACTAGATAATGATCAAGCGAGGTGCCGCCCTTACACCTAAGATAGGTGTAAGGGTGGCTAGACGTCTAAGGGTTGCATGGACGAAAGCATATGATACGATGAAACAATGCTAACCCTAACACATTTATGATAACAACGTTGCTCGCCATCAACAAGGCTTCAGCACGAGCAACGCATGAACAGCGAATAAACGTGTACTGCAGCATGATGCTTACCCGGAAGAAACCCTCGAAACAGGGAGTTGGCGATGCGCCTAGATTGGTTTGTGATGAACGTGATTGTTGTCCGTAGACTTTCTAACGTGGGAATAATCCCAACCGTGCACGAGCCAAATTCTATCTAACCGACACGTATCCTACTATATTTACAGATACACGGGCAAACTAGCCCAAACTTTGTATACAAGGCCGATTCATATATTTCTTCCGTGTATATTCTTCAAGCCCATCTTAATCGCGGCCCACCTCTGATCCGGTCAAATTCTCGGTGATAACACATGCCCCCCGGTTTTGGAAATGCTAATTCCAAAATCACTCGCTTTTTCTTCGTCGGGTCATGTCGTGGCGGAGCAGTAACCGTCGTAGCACTCCATCATCATGATGCCTTGCCTCCTCAACTTCTCCGTGTGACCTGGCAAATTTTTTTCTTTTCTTTGGGCACCACTTCCTCGGAAACTGCTGTGGCATTGAATCTCCACTATATCCTCTTTTATTTAACCGCTCCAAACAGTTCGCCATTTCATCCCCTTGCTCTGTTCCGGCCATCGGCACCAAAAAACCCCGATCTCAGAGAAATGTCTTCCTCCTCTTCCTCCTCCGCCTCGTCGGATCTCTCCTCCCAGACCTTCTCCTCCTCCTCCTCCTCCTCCTCCTCCTCCCGCGAACCCACGCCAGAGTGGGATCCGGTGGCGGCTCAGATGGCGGCGCACGACGAGCACGCCCCAGAGGAGTGGGACCAGGAGGACCACGCCTCCTCCGTCTGGTCCGAGGACGACAAGTCCTTGACCAGCGGAGATGAAGACCTCCAGTTCCTCGCTGATGGGGAACTGGAATCGGAGAGCGAGGACGACTCGTTCTCCTGGGACGATTACACCTCCTCCGAGGAAGAGGAGGAGGAAGACGATGACGACGACTCCCTCGAGGGTTACCCACCGGCGAAGCGCCTCCGCACCTGGTGGGACGACGACGACAGCGACGACGACGAGGAGGACGAGGCTCCCGTAGAGGGCTACGGGAGCAGCGACGAGGAGCCCGCCGGCAGCAGCGCCGACGAGAGCTCCGAGGACGACGACGAGGGCAGCGACGGCCCGTAGACTAGGATCTACTAGTATAGGTCTAGTAGTAGTAGCAGATTGGTCAATAGACCTTTCTTTTGTTCTTCCTCCCTTGAGCAATCGGCTCTTTCTTTGTAAGAAATCCTTTCATTAATGAAGAAAATATTCCCCCATTAATTTTGCCTTCTTGTCAATTTTGCCGATTGTCGAACGAAGTCGCTGTACAAAGAGCCGATGGCAGGGCATCGGCCTGCACTATAAACGCGAATTGAGGCCAAACAGTTGCCTATTCACACGGTCAAACAGGTCCAGTCCATGTCCAAACCATCCTCCAACCTCAAACGCGCAGATTCAACTCCTCAGCAAATCGACCGGGAGATTTATCTCAGATATCATGATCCCTGGTCTGAAACCCATCTGTTAACCTGCTCAATTGAGCTTGTTCCTCTAGAGTCGATAGCAATGCATCGGCTTTTATTATTCTGAAGTCGATGTCCGTGCATCGGCTGTACTAGTATACTGTTGTCTTCGCGTATTTTCTCAAGTCGATGTCTGTGCATCGGCTGTGATTTGTATGCACACATTTTTTTTTACTGGCCGATTTAAAACCGGCCCCCATATCTCACTGCACGGAACGTGATTTTTTACTGGCCGATTTTCCTATCGGCCCCCAATATTTCACTACACATGTATCGCACATGTTCATCTGATTAGGTGCCCCCCGAGCCGAATCTGTCAGGTAACGGCAGATATCGGCTCTGTAGTTAGCCAAGGCACTGTACTTGAACATCGGTTTCGTCAGGACCAATGTTGACTTCTTCCATCTCATCAGCCGATGTAAACCCGTATCTCCGCTTTCCGCCGCCCGTTGGATCGACGTTGAACACGGGCAGAACGTATAGTGAGGATAATTTTGGCCGATTGCTGGAATCAGCCTCCATGTTGATTGAATTGTTCAATGAAGGTTTACATCTTGGTCTTGCTTCAGTATAACTACGTGACATGCTTGAGACACGATTATCCCTTTTTACTTTTTGGGGCCGATCACAAGGATCGGCCTTGCCACATTCGTCCATAGATTTTGCTCTTGTTACACGGTCAGGCCGGTGGATAAGACCAGCCTCACTCCGTCCTTCGTCACGTCGATGCGCTCGCAGTCATCCAAAGTGATGCCTGAGAGTGGCTCTTGGCCTATCGTCTCCCAAACGTTCATGCCAGCCGTTGAAATCTCGGCCGAGTCATCTGCTTGGATGACCTCTACTTCATCTCCATCCCACTGTATTAAACATTGGTGCATCGTGGATGGAATGCAACAGTTGGCGTGGATCCAATCCCTCCCTAGCAGGACAGCATAGGTGCTCTTGCTATCGACAATTAAGAACGTCGTAGGGATGGTTTTTCTTCCTACGGTCAGATCCACGTTCAGAACACCTTGTGCTTCAGATGCTTGGCCGTTGAAATCGCTCAGTGTAACGTTGGTCTTGATCGGATCCGAGCTAGAGCGTCCCAACCGACGTAGCATGGCGTATGGCATAATGTTGATCGCCGCTCCGGTGTCCACCAAGCATCTTGTTGACAGGCTGCCCATTGATATAACCTCGCAAGTACAGGGCCTTCGGTGTCCGTAGCTTCTTTCTCGTGGCTTCTCAAAGATAACCGGCCGTGGGCCGCAGTCAAGTTGTGCCACAGGCGCTTCGTCTAATCCTGGAGCACTAAACTCCGCCGGAAGGATGAACACCATGTTTGTGCCAGCCGATGTCTCATCATGGGCTTTCCTTTGTCTGGGGCGCCACTCTTTCTTCTGTGGCCGACCTTCTTCGTCCAGGGTTCGCTGAATTTTCGCGGCCAGATCAGGCCGCGCCTTCCTTAACGTGTGCAGGTATAACCTTTCGGCTTCCTCCAAACCACGTAGTCACTGAACCCTACGCTTTTGGGAACGGCTGAGTCCATCAGGGCACCACCTTGGCCGGTGGTACTTATCTTCTTCTTCTTCATCATTGTCTTCTAACTCCTCGAGATCTTCCACCCGAGAAGCCTCAGCATGTTTGTTCCGAGGCGGGAGAGGCCCTAGACGTTCGAACACGGACACGTCACCTGCATCCTTCTTCTTTTGTCTACATTCTAGGCAGTTGCCGATTGTAGTCAATCGGCTCATTCCTGAATCCCAGCAGTGTCTGAAGAAGGGACAGTCCCAGTGCCTGTCCACGTCGTCTTGCTCTCTTGACTTTTCCTTGGCGTGGCGCTCATATCTCTCCTCGTTGCGATCATGCCGACGATGTCTCCTGGCGTCCCTGCTAGCCAGACGATCTCTTTCGTCATCGTTGTCGTATCGTCGGCGTTGGTCGTATTGACTCACATATTTGTTGAGGAGGTGATCAGAGAGAGGTGATACGTCTCCGACGTATCGATAATTTCTTATGTTCCATGCCATATTATTGATGATACCTACATGTTTTATGCACACTTTATGTCATATTCGTGCATTTTCTGGAACTAACCTATTAACAAGATGCCGAAGTGCCAGTTCTCGTTTTCTCGCTGTTTTTGGTTTCGAAATCCTAGTAACGAAATATTCTCGGAATCGGACGAAATCAAGACCCAGTGTTCCTATTTTCACCGGAAGCATCCAGAACACCCGGAAGGACCGCGAGGGGGGCTCGGGCCCCCAGCACCATAGGCCGGCGCGGCCCAGGCCCCGGCCGCGCCGCCATATGGTGTGGCCACCCCTTCGACCCTCCTGCGCCGCCTCTTCGCCTATATAAAGCCTCCGTCGCGAAACCCCCGAGGCGAAAAACCACGATACGGAAAACCTTCCGGAGCCGCCGCCATCGCGAAGCCAAGATCCGGGGGACAGGAGTCTCCGTTCCGGCACCCTGCCGGAGCGGGGAAGTGCCCCCGGAAGGCTTCTCCATCGACACCGCTGCCATCTCCACCGCCATCTTCATCACCGCTGCTGCTCCCATGAGGAGGGAGTAGTTCTCCATCGAGGCTCGGGGCTGTACCGGTAGCTATGTGGTTCATCTCTCTCCTATGTGCTTCAATACAATAATCTCATGAGCTGCCTTACATGATTGAGATTCATATGATGATGCTTGTAATCTAGATGTCACTATGCTAGTCAAGAGAGTTTTACTTATGTGATCTCCGGAGACTCCTTGTCCCACGTGTGTAAAGGTGACAGAGTGTGTGCACCGTGTGGGTTTCTTAGGCTATATTTCACGGAATACTTACTCACCGTTATGAATGGCGTAGTGAAGTGCTTATTTATATCTCTTTATGGTTGCAATATGTTTTGTATCACAATTTATCTATGTGCTACTCTAGTGATGTGTTATTAAAGTAGTTTTATTCCTCCTGCACGTGTGTAAAGGTGACAGTGTGTGCACCGTGTTAGTACTTGGTTTATGCTATGATCATGATCTCTTGTAGATTGCGAAGTTAACTATTGTTATGATAATATTGATGTGATCTATTCCTCCTACATATGCATGAAGATGACAGTGTGCATGCTATGCTAGTACTTGGTTTAGTCTTTTGATCTATCTTACACTAAAGGTTACTAAAATATGAGCATTATTGTGGAGCTTGTTAACTCCGGCATTGAGGGTTCGTGTAATCCTACGCAATGTGTTCATCATCCAACAAAAGTGTAGAGTATGCATTTATCTATTCCGTTATGTGATCAATGTTGAGAGTGTCCACTAGTGAAAGTGTAATCCCTAGGCCTTGTTCCTAAATATCGCTATCGCTTGCTTGTTTACTCTGTTTCTACTGCAGTTACTACTTCGCTTTGCGTTACTACTGCTTGTTTACTCGTCCTCGGGCAAAGCACTCGTTCCGGTGCCGTTGCTACTACTTATTCATACCACCTGTATTTCACTATCTCTTCGCCGAACTAGTGCACCTATTAGGTGTGTTGGGGACACAAGAGACTTCTTGCTTTGTGGTTGCAGGGTTGCATGAGAGGGATATCTTTGACCTCTTCCTCCCTGAGTTCGATAAACCTTGGGTAATCCACTTAAGGGAAACTTGCTGCTGTTCTACAAACCTCTGCTCTTGGAGGCCCAACACTGTCTACAAGAATAGAAGATCCCGTAGACATCAAGCACTTTTCTGGCGCCGTTGCCGGGGATGAAAGGTAAAAGGCACTCATACTCCGGTTCCAGGTAACAGTACTTTTCTGGCGCCATTGTGTTTGTGCTCGAAGCTATTTCCTTTAGATCCTGCAATTGCATCTTTTTGTTTCTTGTTTACACTAGTTTGGCATAATGGACAACAATGAGCTTCTTATTCTATTTCCCGATTTAAAACTTGGATTGTTTGATGCGAAAATTAAAAAACCTATGGAATCTTATTTGCATGCTTGGTAGTAATATTAGTATGAACGCTTTGAACACCATTGTTGATAATAATATAGAAAGTTCTAAGCTTGGGGAAGCTGGTTTTCATGATCTTTTTAGTCCCCCAAGCATTGAGGAGAAAATTTTCTTTGATGATACTTTGCCTCCCATTTATGATTATAATGATAGTGGTCTTTTGGTGCCACCTACTATGGAGAGTAAATTTTGTTGTGATTATACTATGCCTCCTACACTTGATGAGAATAATAATGATAGCTACTTTGTTGAATTTGCTCCCACTACAACTAATAAAATTGATTATGCTTATGTGGAGAGTAATAATTTTATGCATGAGACTCATGATAAGAATGCTTTATGTGATAGTTATATTGTTGAGTTTGCTCATGTTGCTACTGAAAGTTATTATGAGAGAGGAAAATATGGTTGTAGAAATTTTCATGTTACTAAAACACCTCTCTATGTGCTGAAATTTTTGAAGCTATACTTGTTTTATCTTCCTATGCTTGTTACTTTGCTCTTCATGAACTTGTTTATTTACAAGATTCCTATGCATAGGAAGCATGTTAGACTTAAATGTGTTTTTAATTTGCCTCTTGATGCTCTCTTTTGCTTCAAATACTATCTCTTGCGAGTGCATCATTAAAACTCGCTGAGCCCATCTTAATGGCTATAAAGAAAGAACTTCTTGGGAGATAACCCATGTGTTATTTTGCTACAGTACTTTGTTTTATATTTGTGTCTTGGAAGTTTTTTACTACTGTAGCAACCTCTCCTTATCTTAGTTTTATGTTTTGTTGTGCCAAGTAAAGTCTTTGATAGTAAAGTAAATACTAGATTTGGATTACTGCGCAGTTCCAGATTTCTTTGCTGTCACGAATCTGGGTCTAATTCTCTGTAGGAAACTCAGAAAATTATGCCAATTTACGTGAGTGATCCTCAGATATGTACGCAACTTTCATTCAGTTTGGGCATTTTCATTTGAGCAAGTCTGGTGCCCTTTTAAAATTCGTCTTTACGGACTGTTCTGTTTTGACAGATTCTGCCTTTTATTTCGCATTGCTTCTTTCGCTGTGTTGGGTGGATTTCTTTGTTCCATTACCTTCCAGTAGCTTTGAGCAATGTCCAGAAGTGTTAAGAATGATTGTGTCACCTCTGAACATGTGAGTTTTTGATTATGCACTAACCCTCTAATGAGTTTGTTTCGAGTTTGGTGTGGAGGAAGTTTTCAAGGGTCAAGAGAGGAGGATGATATACTATGATCAAGGAGAGTGAAAGCTCTAAGCTTGGGGATGCCCCGGTGGTTCACCCCCGCATATTCTAAGAAGACTCAAGCGTCTAAGCTTGGGGATGCCCAAGGCATCCCCTTCTTCATCGACAAATTATCGGGTTCCTTCTCTTGAAACTATATTTTTATTCGGCCACATCTTATGTACTTTACTTGGAGCGTCTCGTGTGCTTTTGTTTTTGTTTTTGTTTGAATAAGTTCATCATGCTTGTGTGGGAGAGATACACGCTCCGTCTGGTTCGTATGAACACATGTGTTCTTAGCTCATAGTATTCATGGCGAAGTTTCTTCTTCGTTAATTTGTTATATGGTTGGAATTGGAAAATGATACATGTAGTAAATTGCTATAATGTCCTGGATAATGTGATACTTGGCAATTGTTGTGCTCATGTTTAAGCTCTTGCATCATATGCTTTGCACCTATTAATGAAGAAATACATAGAGCTTGCTAAAATTTGGTTTGCATAATTGGTCTCTCTAAAGTCTAGATAATTTCTAGTATTGAGTTTTGAACAACAAGGAAGACGGTGTAGAGTCTTATAATTTTTACAATATGTCTTTTATGTGAGTTTTGCTGCACCGGTTCATCCTTGTGTTTGTTTCAAATAACCTTGCTAGCCTAAGCCTTGTATCGAGAGGGAATACTTCTCATGCATCCAAAATCCTTGAGCCAACTACTATGCCATTTGTGTCCACCATACCTACCTACTACATGGTATTTCTCCGCCATTCCAAAGTAAATTGCTTGAGTGCTACCTTTAAATAATTCAAAATTTATCACCTCTGATTTGTGTCAATGTTTTATAGCTCATGAGGAAGTATGTGGTGTTTTATCTTTCGATCTTGTCATTTACTTCGACGAGACTTTCACAATGGACTAGTGGCTTCATCCGCTTATCCAATAATTTTGCAAAAAGAGCTGGCAATGGGGTTCCCAGCCCTTGTTAATTAACTTGCATTAATAATTCTCTTCACATGTTTTGCTCGATTCATCGATAAGCAACTTAATTTTGCAAATAGACACTCCTTCATGGTATGTGATTGTTGGAAGGCACCCGAGGATTCGGTTAGCCATGGCTTGTGTAAGCAAAAGGTTGGGAGGAGTGTCATCCATAAATAAAGAAAAACTAAACTAAAGTACATGTGTAAACAAAAGGGAAGAGGGATGATCTACCTTGCTCGGTAGAGATAACGTCCTTCATGGGAGCCGCTCTTGAAAGTCTGGTTGATGAGGTAGTTAGAGTGCCCACTACCATTCGTTGACAACAACAAACACCTCTCAAAACTTTACTTTTATGCTCTCTTTATGTTTTCAAAAACCAAAGCTCTAGCACAAATATAGCAATCGATGCTTTTCCTCTTTGAAGGACCTTTCTTTTACTTTTTATGTTGAGTCGGTTCACCTATCTCTCTCCACCTCAAGAAGCAAACACTTGTGTGAACTGTGCATTGATTCCTACATACTTGCATATTGCACTTGTTATATTACTCTATGTTGACAAACTATCATTGAGATATACATGTTACAAGTTGAAAGCAATTGCTGAAACTTTATCTTCCATTGTGTTGCTTCAATATCTTTACTTTAAATTATTACTTTATGAGTTAACTCTTATGCAAGACTTATTGATGCCTGTCTTGAAAGTGCTATTCATGAAAAGTCATTGCTTTATGATTCAGTTGTTTACTCATGTCATTACCATTGTTTTGATCGCTGCATCCACTACATATGTTTACAAATAGTATGATCAAGGTTATGATGGCATATCACTCAGAAATTATCTTTGTTATCGTTTTACCCGCTCGGGACGAGCGAGAACTAAGCTTGGGGATGCTTGATACGTCTCCGACGTATCGATAATTTCTTATGTTCCATGCCATATTATTGATGATACCTACATGTTTTATGCACACTTTATGTCATATTCGTGCATTTTCCGGAACTAACCTATTAACAAGATGCCGAAGTGCCGGTTCCGTTTTCTCGCTGTTTTTGGTTTCGTAAATCCTAGTAACGAAATATTCTCGAATCGGACGAAATCAAGACCCAGGTTCCTATTTTCACCGGAAGCATCCGAACACCCGGAAGGACCGGAGGGGGGCTCGGGCCCCCGGACCATAGGCCGGCGCGGCCCGTGCCCCGGCCGCGCCGCCATATGGTGTGGCCACCCCTTCGACCCTCCTGCGCCGCCTCTTCGCCTATATAAAGCCTCCGTCGCGAAACCCCCGAGGCGAAAAACCACGATACGGAAAACCTTCCGGAGCCGCCGCCATCGCGAAGCCAAGATCCGGGGGACAGAGTCTCGTTCCGGCACCTCGCCGGAGCGGGGAAGTGCCCCGGAAGGCTTCTCCATCGACACCGCTGCCATCTCCACCGCCATCTTCATCACCGCTGCTGCTCCCATGAGGAGGGAGTAGTTCTCCATCGAGGCTCGGGGCTGTACCGGTAGCTATGTGGTTCATCTCTCTCCTATGTGCTTCAATACAATAATCTCATGAGCTGCCTTACATGATTGAGATTCATATGATGATGCTTGTAATCTAGATGTCACTATGCTAGTCAAGAGAGTTTTACTTATGTGATCTCCGGAGACTCCTTGTCCCACGTGTGTAAAGGTGACAGTGTGTGCACCGTGTGGGTCTCTTAGGCTATATTTCACGGAATACTTACTCACCGTTATGAATGGCGTAGTGAAGTGCTTATTTATATCTCTTTATGATTGCAATATGTTTTGTATCACAATTTATCTATGTGCTACTCTAGTGATGTGTTATTAAAGTAGTTTTATTCCTCCTCGCACGTGTGTAAAGGTGACGAGTGTGTGCACCGTGTTAGTACTTGGTTTATGCTATGATCATGATCTCTTGTAGATTGCGAAGTTAACTATTGCTATGATAATATTGATGTGATCTATTCCTCCTACATATGCATGAAGGTGACAAGTGTGCATGCTATGCTAGTACTTGGTTTAGTCTTTTGATCTATCTTACACTAAAGGTTACTAAAATATGAGCATTATTGTGGAGCTTGTTAACTCCGGCATTGAGGGTTCGTGTAATCCTACGCAATGTGTTCATCATCCAACAAAAGTGTAGAGTATGCATTTATCTATTCTCGTTATGTGATCAATGTTGAGAGTGTCCACTAGTGAAAGTGTCATCCCTAGGCCTTGTTCCTAAATACTCGCTA
Source organism: Lolium rigidum (assembly GCF_022539505.1). Lineage (NCBI taxonomy): Eukaryota > Viridiplantae > Streptophyta > Magnoliopsida > Poales > Poaceae > Lolium > Lolium rigidum. The sequence goes on along the minus strand of NC_061514.1, from coordinate 351,739,291 downwards.
TCGCTGCTTGTTTACTCGTTTTACTCTGCGTTACTACCGCTGCGTTACTACCGCTTGTTTACCGTCCCGGGCAAAGCACTCGTTCCGGTGCCGTTGCTACTACTTATTCATACCACCCGTATTTCACTATCTCTTCGCCGAACTAGTGCACCTATTAGGTGTGTTGGGGACACAAGAGACTTCTTGCTTTGTGGTTGCGGGGTTGCATGAGAGGGATATCTTTGACCTCTTCCTCCCTGAGTTCGATAAACCTTGGGTAATCCACTTAAGGGAAACTTGCTGCTGTTCTACAAACCTCTGCTCTTGGAGGCCCAACACTGTCTACAAGAATAGAAGCTCCCGTAGAAATCAAGAGGTCGCTGATATCTCACATTCTTCACTTCTCCCTCTGTGATGTAGCGCTTGCCATCGTGCCGGAGCCGATCGCGTGGGACGGCTTCCTCTTTGTCCTTGTTATGAGAGCAGCTGCCCTCGTCTCTGTCCTTACCAGGGTGGTGCCCAGGTCCTACCATGTTGATGTTGAATGAGAAACCTGGCGGGCACCTCCCAGGTAAGTGCACTCCACCATGTTAACGGCGGGGAAGGGGTGTGTGTCGACTTTCATGGCGTACTGGCTGGAAATTAGACGTCCTTGTTCTATCGCCATTTGGATCTGCTGACGCCACACCCTGCAGTCGTTGGTGGCATGAGTGAACGTGTTATGCCACTTGCAGTATGGCTTTCCGTTCAGCTCCTGCGCCGTGGGGATTTTGTGGCCTTCGGGTACCTTTAGCTGCTTCTCCTTAAGTAGGAGGTCGAAAATTTGCTCAGCCTTGGTCACGTCAAAGTCAAGCCCTCTTGGAGGACCTTGTGGCTTAACCCATTTGCAGGACACGGGGCTTGCCCCCGAGTCCATTCAGCCATCGCTACCTCTTGATCTCCCGCGAGCCTTCGTCTTCATCCGCCTCAACCAGGACCACCGCACGCTTGAATTTATCCCGGTACACCTCCGGGTGGCGCTGTTCATATAATGATAGCTTCGCACCATGTGCGCCGGTGAAGGGTAGTCTCGCTTGGGAGGCCACATCCTTGATCGGCGATGCGAGACCCACCACCGCCAACTCGATCGCTTCTTTTTCGGTCACACGAGCCGAATAGCATCGGTTCCTAACGGTCCCGAAGCGCTGGATGTATTCCGACACTCGTTTCTCCGCGCTTCGTCGTACTTGTGCTAGATCGGCAATGCCGGCCTTGGAAGCCTCCGAGTGATACCGCATGTGGAACTCGTTCTTCCAACTCGCTTCCAAGTCCGGATTGAGTCCGGTGGCAGCGATGTGTACCACCCGAAAGCAGATCTCGTGAGGGACCGTGTGAAGAACCTCACACATAGTTCATCCGATGCTGAGATCGTGCCCAGCTGTGCCAAATATCGGCTCACATGCTCGATTGAGCTGGAGCCATCCGATCCACTAAACTTGGAGAATTCGGGGAGCCGATATTTGGGTGGTAGTGGGATCAAATCATACTCGTTGGGGTACAGCTTGGAATAGCCGATTGCCCTCCTTTTCGGCACCATGCCGAACTGGTCTCTCAAGATTGTACTCGATCCGATCCGCGGTGCCTGGCCTGCAGAGTCGAACTCTGAAGATTCGCTGGAGTGGCATACTTAGCCAGCCACGCTTGCTTCTCAAGCTCTGAGCCAACTGCAGGAGTTGAGCTCTGGAGGTTCATCGGAGTGGCATACTTAGCTAGCCACGTTTGCTTCTCAAGATCTGTTCCCGAAGTTCCTCCTGCTGTTCCAGAAGTCCCTGCTGTTGCAGTCTGGTTCGTGAGTGCCCGATTCATTGCAGTCCGGCACGTATGTGCACGTGTACCCGTGAGGGATATCCTTAGGCGCCTCATACAAGAACTGGTAATCACTAGGGTCACCACCGATCTTGTAGACGATGAATGCCGGTGAACTCGGCACTTCTGGTGCTGCCAACGCGAACGGCAGCGGTGGTCGGGACTGGAGTGGTATCTCACTTTGGTGAGTCCCTAGAGCAGGTCCTGACGGAGAGTGCTGATGCCTCATGATTTCCTGGATCACCCGAAGGGCGATACGCTCCAAAGTGTTCACCAGGCTCTCGGAATGGCGGTGCAGCGAATGAGCCACCATGAAATTAATCTCCTGACGCAGAGACCTGGTGCGTTCTTCTGAAGGGGCGGACAGGTCCACTCCATCGAGCGCGCCTTCAGGTGAGAACCCTTTCCACCTAATGCCGTGTGAGCGAGTTCTCTGGAAAGAGCCCATGAGGTCGGCTTCAAGGACCGCTTTGACCTCGTCATACTTCTTCTTGAGCTCCTCAGTCAGATCCTCGTACGTGACTGGAGTACCTTCCGCCATCTCAGATGTAGATGGCGATGCAGTTGATGTCGAAGATTGTCCCACCGGCGTGCCGGAATGTGTTGCGGTCGAAACCCACCGGCGAGCAGCGACGGGCAACACGAGAGAGCCGGGAGGCTCCCGGGACTGCGGCCGGCCCTGGTCCCTCGAGCGACGGCCCGCAAAGACTCGGCACGCACGTCCGATGCCGGTGCAAGGGCGTGCCACCCGACCTATACCTGGTCGGGAAGGTGATGGATTTGCTTCGCTTAGTTTCCTGCATGGCATACACGTAAACATTAAATACGAGCCTCGATCGGCTCTCGAGTTGTCCCGTGAATCGGCTCAAGGAGCCGATCCACCCATGATTCGTATGAGGTATACGATCAATGGTGGTCCTGCTTGATCAATATGAAGCTAAAACGACCTACGACGATTTAGGGTTTTCACCACATAATCGGAACATCCTACGCGTGATTGAGCCTAGCAGCCACGCACGGTGATAATAAACCAACCCTAGACAAGGCCTAAAAACCAACATGAAGTTGATCCCCGGAACATCTCATCTAGGGCTAGCAGACTACACCCTACGTGCTACTGGATCCTTCAACCCGTTTGCAAGGCCTAACTATGCAGATATTAAACTAATCCTTGAAGAACAAGGAGCAATCATAACGGATCGGATCTACTAGATAATGATCAAGCGAGGTGCCGCCCTTACACCTAAGATAGGTGTATGGGCGGCTAGATGTCTAAGGGTTGCATGGACGAAAGCATATGATACGATGAAACAATGCTAACCCTAACACATCTATGATAACTACGTTGCTCGCCATCAACAAGGCTTCAGCACGAGCAACGCATGAACAGCGAATAAACGTGTACTGCCTAGATCGCAAGATGCGATCTAGGCAGCATGATGCTTACCCGGAAGAAACCCTCGAAACAGGGAGTTGGCGATGCGCCTAGATTGGTTTGTGATGAACGTGATTATTGTCTTTCTCAATAACCCTAGATACATATTTATAGTCAGTAGACTTTCTAACGTGGGAATAATCCCAACCGTGCACGAGCCAAATTCTATCTAACCGACACGTATCCTACTATATTTACAGATACACGGGCAAACTAGCCCAAACTTTGTATACAAGGCCGATTCATGTATTTCTTCCGTGTATATTCTTCAAGCCCATCTTAATCGCGGCCCACCTCTGATCTGGTCAAATTCTGGTGATAACAGCTGTTTCTTCTGCAAGATTCAGAGAATGAAATGATTTAGTACTATACTGTTATATTTACCATTTTTATGTCAAGAAGAGGTAAAATACTTACGACATGCTCAAAGTGGGCAACAAAGCTTCTAGATCCTGTTGTATGCGGCTGCTTCACGACTTCACGGTTAATTTTATTCTTCTCACGGTTTTGCTATGTTCATTGTAAATATGTTACTTATGTAGATAACATGTAGTTGAATGCGATTGTAAATAAGACCAAAAAATTATTTACCTGGTAGTGCTCATCGAACCAACTCGTCCACAAGTCTTTTCCAGCTTCCCTCATCTACATTGTTTGGCTTCATCAAGTAAGCTTGCTCAGGAGTGAGATGTTGTACCTTTTCCCAGTAAGCCTTCTTCAGCATGTACCATTGTTGACGAATACCGTTCTGAATAATGTCGGTGCAGACTTTTTTGGCTAGATCATCATGCCTATCCATCTCAAATTTTCCCTGCAATTGATTTGAAGCAAACCAAAGTCAGCAATATATGTGTGTATGAAAAAGGAAATAGTTAAAATTAGCGGACTCACATCAACTGTGCTAATAGCAGCTTGGAATAACAGCTTTCGCAGCACCATCCGTAGGATTGTACTCTTTCCAGTTGTTTTGCTAGGGGCATGTTGCCGCGAATGTGAATACCACATGCGTAACTAAGTTTAGCAGCTTGAATTGGATTTTTCGGTCTTCTTGCGCCGTCATAGAACTCAATCTGCATCTTAAGACCTCCATGTCTTCTAGTATACTCGTGTAGTCCATGACCCATAGTAGGTCTGCGTCCACCTCGCTTCCTCTTGGGTCCGTTAGAGGTTGTGATCAGCTCTGTTAAGTGAGAAAACAAACAGCATGAATATCTGAAGAGGTTATATAAATAAGAGAAGAAAGGTTACATAATCAGTGCATACGCTGCTCTTCATTTGTTATGATTGTGTTGCACTGTACTGAGTTACTTTCTTTAGATTGTGCTGCTCCATTTGGTTCCTCTGCAGACTGTCCTTCTTTTCCTGCATCTGCATTAGCTCTTGATCTTGTTGATACATTGGACGTAGGTACAACAGTGGTAGATTTATGTTGATGTGTCTGTTCTGTACAAACACTCAATTCCTGCTTCCAAGAAGAAGGAGACATTAGTATGTAATTAATTTGCGAATCGACCACATGTATGTATGGTAATGCAAGATATTCTGACCTTATTAGACAAGTTTTCAGCAATGTAACCCTCTTCTTCATCGCCAGCAATCTCTTCCTCCTCCGCATTGGCCATCTCTCGCATCAGCTCGGCTCATAGTTAGGGTCCTTTGTTAACTCTACCCGTTGAGGTTTAGAGTTTTTGGTTTTGTCTCGGTCAACTTTTTGCACCAAAGACAAACTTATGCGCCGCTTGCATGATTTCTTCCTTAGTTGCACCCTCATAGAAAGGTGTAGTTTCTAGTCCGGCAGCCATGGTAGCAACAGCTTCTTCCATATTTTGTGCCCTAGAGGCTTGTAATTTCTTGCTTTTCTCAGCCGCAGAAGCAGCTTCCTCTCGCCGTAATTTTATTAGCATTACCCGTGATGTAATTATCTCAAACTTTGCGTGAAGTACCCGCATACAAATTGAAACATTGTAGTTAAAGATGCAGTTTTAATTTGTATGACAATAGACTGAAAAACTACAGTGCTATACCTATCCATCTAGTTGTACATATGTTTGTTTAGTACATTCAGTAAAGGATCTAAAAATATCCAACACATTGTCCTCGTCCGGATCTACGACTTAAGATGAAAATGACCTATGTACAAATTGAGAAAAAGAGTTGTGTTGAATGTAGGCACAATATGTTGTACATTTAACTCGATCGAACCCGTCGAAAACAACTTATAAAAGTGAAGAAAATGAGAGACAGAGCTGCCTATCTAGTGTGAAACTTCTTATGTGAGAGACTCAAATCTTTTTTGCGTGGATTTCAACTTCTTCCACTTTCCTGGTTCTCATATAATTGATCTATGGCATTTACAAAAAGATGATCAGGACTAACAGTACAAGGTGAATCGATGCATCGCTAAATTTACAAAACACACACATAATCTGTAGATCGATGTACCACATGAATCGAAGGTAGGAAGAGTACATGGAATTGACCTGCGACTTTTGCCTTTTTCTTAGGTGTAGGGTTAGGAGTGGTTCGCACGGTCCCGCTTCAAAGTACTCCGTGCGCCATGTCGTCGATGATGAACTCGAGATCCGCCGCCTATCGGCACCGACGTCCTTGCGAGATCTTGTTTCGCGCCGTGGAGAGAAGAAGCGTAGATCGTGGTTGAGACGGTGGTGGAACTGAATTGCGGGATGGGTGGGCACGAGTATTTATATTTAGAGGCGGTGGGAGAAGATAATTACGTGAGTGCTGTTTTTGGCGGGCCATGAAAAGAAAAAAGGGAGGGAACCCCAAATTTTTAGTCAATCTTTAGAAGGGAATATTTGTCCACGAAACGATCTCTGCATCAAAAAATTCAAATTCAAACTAAAGATATGGCTACCATTTGTGAAGCAAGTACCAAGCGAGATACTCATAGAATTGGGAGCACATGCTGGTTTGATTTGGCATCACCACATTACCCCAGAAAAGTGTGTGTTATTTAAAACAACATTTGGCAAGCTCTTTGTAGGCTCTGGTCAACCTAGGTTTGACAAAGCACTTTAAATTTCAAAAAAATGAAAAAGTGGTTGAATTGTTGTGAAACCCTGAGTTTTGGTCAACGTGTGGATAATAAGTTGGATAAAAAATATCATACTTGGAAAATGTGGAGAATATCATAGCACTAGAGGAAGTTAGGAGTGTGTAGTTCAACGGTCATGCCCGACAGTGCACCCATGCACACCTTTTTGATCTATCTTAGTCCAAATGGTGTGAAATTTGGCACTGAGGGTGCATCACCACATTGGTAATGATGAAACCAAGATATGTACCCATTTTGGTCCGATGAACTCAAACCAACCTGAATTCACCCTCAAACTCAAACCGGAGGCTACCATTTGTGAAGCAAGTACCAAGCGAGATACTCATAGAATTGGGAGCACATGCTGGTTCGATTTGGCATCACCACATTACCCTATAAAAGTGTGTGTTATTTAAAACAACATTTGGCAAGCTCTTTGTAGGCTCTGGTCGACCTAGATTTGACAAAGCACTTTAAATATAAAAAAATGAAAAAGAGGTTGAATTGCTGTGAAACCCTGAGTTTTGGTCAATGTGTGGATAATAAGTTGGATAAAAAATATCATGCATGGAAAATGTGGAGAATATCATAGCACTAGAGGAAGTGATCAAGTGTGTAGTTCAACGGTCATGCGAGACAGGCACCCGTGCACACCTTTTTGATCTATCTTAGTCCAAATGGTGTGAAATTTGGCACAGCGGTGCATCACCACATTGGTAATGATGAAACCAAGATATGTACCCATTTTGGTCTGATGAACTCAAACCAACCTGAATTCACCCTCAAACTCAAACCGGAGGCTACCATTTGTGAAGCAAGTACCAAGCAGGATACTCATAGAATTGGGAGCACATGCTGGTTCGATTTGGCATCACCACATTACCCTAGAAAAGTGTGTGTTATTTAAAACAACATTTGGCAAGCTCTTTGTAGGCTCTGGTCGACCTAGGTTTGACAAAGCACTTTAAATTTAAAAAAAATGAAAAAGAGGTTGAATTGCTGCGAAACCCTGAGTTTTGGTCAATGTGTGGATAATAAGTTGGAAAATATCATGCATGGATAATGTGGAGAATATCATAGCACTATAGGAAGTGATCGAGTGTGTAGTTCAACTGTCATGCCAGACAGGCACCCGTGCACACCTTTTTGATCTATCTTAGTCCAAATGGTTTGAAATTTGGCACATGGGTGCATCACCACATTGGTAATGATGAAACCAAGATATGTACCCATTTTGGTCTGATGAACTCAAACCAACCTGAATTCACACTCAAACTCAAACCGGAGGCTACCATTTGTGAAGCAAGTACCAAGCGAGATACTCATTGAATTGGGAGCACATGTTGGTTCGATTTGGCATCACCACATTACCCCAGAAAAGTGTGTGTTATTTAAAACAACATTTGGCAAGCTCTTTGTAGGCTCTGGTCGACCTAGGTTTGACAAAGCACTTTAAATTTTTTTAAAAAATAAAAAGAGGTTGAATTGCTGTGAAACCCTGAGTTTTGGTCAATGTGTGGATAAGAAGTTGGATAAAAAATATCATGCATGGAAAATGTCGAGAATATCATAGCACTAGAGGATGTGATCGAGTGTGTAGTTCAACGGTCATGCCAGACAGGCACCCGTGCACACCTCTTTGATCTATCTTAGTCCAAATGGTGTGAAATTTGGCACAGGGGTGCATCACCACATTGGTAATGATGAAACCAAGATATGTACCCATTTTGGTCTGATGAACTCAAACCAACCTGAATTCACACTCAAACTCAAATCGGAGGCTACCATTTTTGAAGCAAGTATCAAGCAGGATACTCATAGAATTGGGAGCACATGCTGGTTCGATTTGGCATCACCACATTACCCCAGAAAAGTGTGTGTTATTTAAAACAACATTTGGCAAGCTCTTTGTAGGCTCTTGTCGACTTAGGTTTGACAAAGCACTTTAAATTTAAAAAAAATGAGAAAGAGGTTGAATTGCTGTCAAACCCTAAGTTTTGGTCAATGTGTGGATAATAAGTTGGATAAAAAATATCATATATGGAAAATGTGGAGAATATCATAGCACTAGAGGAAGTGATCGAGTGTGTAGTTCAACGGTCATGCCCGACGTGCACTCGTGCACACCTTTTTGATCTATCTTAGTCTAAATGGTGTGAAATTTGGCACAGGGGTGCATCACCACATTGGTAATGATGAAACCAAGATATGTACCCATTTTGGTCTGATGAACTCAAACCAACCTGAATTCACACTCAAACTCAAACCGGAGGCTACCATTTGTGAAGCAAGTACCAAGCAGGATACTCACAGAATTAGTAGCACATGCTGGTTCGATTTGGCATCACCACATTACCCCAGAAAAGTGTGTGTTATTTAAAACAACATTTGGCAAGCTCTTTGTAGGCTCTGGTCGACCTAGGTTTGACAAAGCACTTTAAATTTAAAAAAAATGAAAAAGAGGTTGAATTGCTGTCAAACCCTGAGTTTTGGTCAATGTGTGGATAATAAGTTGGATAAAAAATATCATGCATGGAAAATGTGGAGAATATCATAGCACTAGAGGAACTGATTGAGAGTGTGTAGTTCAACGGTCATGCCCGACAGGCACCCGTGCACACCTTTTTGATCTATCTTAATCCACATGGTTTGAAATTTGGCACAGGGGTGCATCACCACATTGTTAATGATGAAACCAAGATATGTACCCATTTTGGTCCGATGAACTCAAACCAACCTGAATTCACACTCAAACTCAGACCGGAGGCTACCATTTGTGAAGCAAGTACCAAGCAGGATACTCATAGAATTGGGAGCAAATGCTGGTTCGATTTGGCATCACCACATTACCCCAGAAAAGTGTGTGTTATTTAAAATAACATTTGGCAAGTTCTTTGTAGGCTCTGGTCGACCTAGGTTTGACATAGCACTTTAAATTTAGAAAAAATGAAAAAGAGGTTGAATTGCTGTGAAACCGTGAGTTTTGGTCAATGTGTGGATATTAAGTTGGATAAAAAATATCATGCATGGAAAATGTGGAGAATATCATAGCACTAGAGGAAGTGATCGAGTGTGTAGTTCAACGGTCATGCCCGACGAGCACCCGTGCACACCTTTTTGATCTATCTTAGTCCAAATGGTGTGAAATTTGGCACGAGGGTGCATCACCACATTGGTAATGATGAAACCAAGATATGTACCCATTTTGGTCTGATGAACTCAAACCAAACTGAATTCACCCTCAAACTCAAACCGGAGGCTACCATTTGTGAAGCAAGTACCAAGCAGGATACTCATAGAATTGGGAGCACATGCTGGTTCGATTTGGCATCACCACATTACCCCAGAAAAGTATGTGTTATTGAAAACAACATTTGGCAAGCTCAAGAACAAATTATGGAGAATACCATAGCACTAGAGGAAAATCTGCCGCAAAAGGTTAGTAGTTATTACTTTCCATAAATAATTTCTTAATTTTTTTGGCACAATATCAGCCGCAAAATATACATGGAAATAAATAACTTAACTTTTTTTTGTGGGTTGGGGGAGAAAATTTCGTTGTTAGGTGAAAAAAACAATAACCACAATATTCGGAGCAATACACACAATATTGGGAGCCATATATAAGGCCCGTTGATGATCTGGATCGCATGCTCCCTCTACCGAAGTTGCAGCCATCTTCTTCTTTTCTGTCCTCCCTCTCTTTCATCTACCGACGTCGTCGCAGTGGTAGTACGTACAGAAGGAGAGCTATGGCGAATGTGTAGGTATGTATCTTTCCCAACGCGAGATGACCTCCATCTCGTTGGTTCTTTTTTCTTTGGGTTGAAAATAGTCGGCATGTTTTGTAGATCTGAGCGATTGTACTCACAATCCTACTTGTGTACGATGTAGTGTGGTGTTTGTTTTGACACTAAGGGTTTGTGTGCTGCCGCGACTATGATGAAAAAGTTTTTCGATTTTAACCTACATCCTGTATTCGAGAAGAGGACGGTACGATCTGTTATCCAAATCCATATGAACTCGCACATTGTTTACGTATGTTCATTAATCTATTATTTCATATCTAGGGGACTTACATGTACTAAATAAATGTTGTAGGCGGTGATCTGTTATTATTCCATTCAAGCATCTGCCTCCTCTAATTTTGTTATACATGTAGATTCTACCATGCTACGCAAGATCACTTTTCCTCAAAAAATATGGAGTGAACAAAGATGAAAAGAAGATATTCCATGCTTCATTTCTTACACCAGAGAATTTTAAATTTGTGTTCACGGTTACGAATGAAGCGTAAACAACTACCGTTAGTGGTGATGCATGGGAGGAATTTTGTAGAATATATTGCGTTCATATTGGCCAGAAGGTGTGTTTCTCCATTGATGAATTGAAGGGTTTGGATTCATGCCGTGTTGTTTCTGGACATTACCCTATCGTTCATCCAAGTAATATATCTATCTCTTAATTAATTCCATTATAGGTTTCCTAAATATATACTTGTTGATTTAATTTAATGTGCCAAATGATGTATGCAAAATTTAATTTGTGCATCACATTTCATTTGTAGCATACTACAATTTGGGTGCTCGAGAGAGACTAATAGTTGATAACCTCATTGCAACTGTTGGAACCGATGTTAATTGGAAAATGATGGAAACGGTCATTACGAAGGTGAACAAGCTTGAAGTTTATGTAGAACATAATGATGCAGGAGATTACAATCTTGGAAGAGCTTATGGACTGTTGCATAAGTTGAATTGGTCCAACTTAAACAAGAATTTTGTGGTAAGTACTGATTAATTATTATTTAATATAATTTTTAATTTTTATGTGAAGTCTAAAAAAATTCCAACGTAAACTACCTCGTCGTCTACTTCCCCAAGACATGGCACTTGTTGGTGGTATTACGCTTATTGGTATTTTTGGCACAAGGATGACATCGACGTACATCACTTCTCCTAATGAAAATGATGGACGTGTGTGCATTAATAGATGGGACAAGTTCATGACGCATGAAGCTAAATTCGAAATTGGACACAAGGTGCTCATGATTCTCTACCTTGGCGATCATGGCACCTATCTGTTTGTTTTCCACATTCTAGATATTGAAGTTTAGTAGTTTTTTTCGGGAAATTTGATTTGTCCTGAATAATTTCATATTTGCGTTTAAGATTTTTATTTGTGCACCATTACAAGATGGGTTATCGGTTGTAAGACATTGAGCGGTGATCTTGTGGTATGAAATTATCGTTTGAAAGTTAGACTTAACTTATTTAATGTGTGCAGTTATACTGGTGTACTAGTAAAACTAGTGTGGGAGTTCGTTAATTACTACTGTACTATTACTAAAATGACAAACAAATAATTAAATGCAAGGTTGGGCCGGTAGTTACAACCCTGGATTAATGCGCATGGTCGATAGGAGTCATGTCACCTGGTTTCAATGCGCAAGCAAAAATTAATAAACTTGGAAAAAAACGAATCGTCGTCGATTTGCCTTCTCCACTAAGTCGTGTTCATCAACAGAGACTCTGTCACACGTGGAACTACTGTAAAAAACCCCACTTCTTCGTCAACAGAGACTCTGTCACACGTGGAACTACTGTAAAAAAACCCCACTTCTTCATAAAAAACCCCACTTCTTTTCATCCCCTCTTATTCTCTTGGTAGTTCCGATTTGTCAGGCCGCAGTTGTCAAGAGCGCCGATTGCCTTCTCCTCTTCCTCCTATCTCTCCGCCATTGCTGACACACCATGGGAGGGGCAGCATCATCCCCCGCCAACTTCGAGCCGGTCTTCCGGGACACGGACGACGGCAAGCGGACCACAGAGGTTCACCAGTTCCGTGCGCATGGCGACACTTGGATCCAGGCTGTGTACACGAACGAGATGAGCACCGTCGAAAGCATCCTCGACATGTACCTGGAGTGGCTCAAGGACGAGAGGTACCGGTTTGTCGGGCTCGATCTTGAGTACGACTTCCAGCAGAAAAAAATTGCGGTCATGCAGATAGCTTTGAGGGAGCACGTTCTCGTCTTCCACTTGATCAGGTATGTATTCTAGAGATTCGACTGTTCTTAGGTAATATGATATCTTGCTGATTTGGTTGTACTTCTATATATTCAGCCGATTTGGTTGTACTTCTATAGATGAGTTCTCTGCATAATATGTATCACTTCGAACTAAAACATGCTCCACCTCTTGATCTTGAAATGTTGCAAGCCCAGCCTTGCTTTTTCATGAACCTATGAGTTCCATATTGCTAATTCTTAGTGCACATTATTGTAAACAATCTTATTGTAATTTTTGCAATCTAGGTGCCAAGACAATATATACGCGCTAAGGCAATTCCTGAAGAATAAGGATGTCACATTTGTAGGTGTGGACATAAGGACTGACCACAGGTTGCTTTACAAGAAATGGCTGTATATTCCACCTGGCAAGCATCTGGACCTCCAGGATATGTTGAAAATACCAGGTTATGGTAACAGGGCTGGCATGGCTACTATGGCTTCCAAGCTCATCCACCCCAAGTACGCCGGCATGAAGGAGAAGTTTGTGACGGACTACGACAAATTCGAAGGCCATAATTACTGGGAATGGAAGCCTCTATCCGATATGAACCTGGAGTATGCTTCCATTGATGGTTATGTCGCCTATGAACTCGCCCGCATTGTGAGTATAGTGAACCAGGGACTGCACCCCAGAGGCCACTCATCCCTAGTTGGGACAACAATGAGCGCAAGCGTCGCCGTGGTCATGACAACCGATCTACCTTATCGTGTACATGGTTTATGGAAATGCTAGGACAACTATGTTGTAATTATAGTTCAGTGAGCGTGAAGACAAATATGTGTGTTTATGATCTTACTTTTGTGGACCTGCTAGTATTACTATGTGAGCAGAACAAATTAGTGTTGGTAGTGTAAGTTTGGATCAAGTTATATATGTGACCTGCGTGTTATTAACTATGATGTGCTGAATTGTACTGATAAAGTTTTCAAGTTCATGGAAAAGAAAAGTACAATCTAGGTTTCAAAAGTACATGTACTACTGGTCATCATCACTATCAAAATCTTCAATTCTTGCATCCTCATCAGCTGCTTTGTCAACTTGTTGTTCATCATCACTACTGTCTATTACTTCTTGACTTCTTGCTTGTAATATTTCATGAACAATTTGAGCATCGACATGTACCACTTCATCAGAGGAAACAACCTCTTGATCTTCGAATTCAGCTTCATCTTCATTGTTCTCAGATTGATGGACAATGAAATCTGAGGAAAAATTGTCTTCCTGGTAAGCATTGATGCTCCCTTGTGCATCTTTTTCTGGAACATCGTACACATTTCTATCTCTGAAGAGTTGAACGACCTTCCAAGGTTCCCCAAATTCAGTGTCATCTAAGTAGAAGCATGTCTTAGCTTGACTAGCCAAAATAAAAGGGGCATGCTTACACCATAAAACTGCAGTGTTCACGCTTTTGAAGAATCCATCATCCTTCATCTTCGAAGTCCTGCTAGAAAGGTCAAACCAATTACAGCGAAAAAGAAATACTGATCTATCTCCATGATCATTCGCCATGTAATGCAACTCAAGAACTTCAGAGAGAACACCGTAGTATTCCACTTCTTGTTCATTGTCACCTATAGATGCCGTAGTCATGACTCCGGAGTTTTGACTGCTTAGATGCTTCTCACGAGCTTCAGTTCGGAATCTTGCACCATTAACATTGCAGATTGAATGTACTACTACTGTTGGTTCTGGCCCATTTGCTAGTAAGCGCAAATCTTCTGGTGCATTTTCCATATTACTCACATGGTTTTTGAACCAGCCTGGGAATTCTTTCTGAACCGCCTTGTCCAGGTTATTTACCCCCTTTCTCCTTAATTCATCACGGAAATCACTATAAATGAAATACATAAGTATTAATCATACCAATCACTATAATGCAAAAGTGTGAACAAAAATTGAATTAGATAAATGAAGCTTACTCTATATAGCTCGAGCCTCATCACAATTAGATAGAACATACCAAACCATGGTCTCGAATTCTTTCTCAAAATGCTTCAAATATGATTTCCCCAAGCATTTAGCCCAGTCAGAGAAGATACCGAACTCATGTGGTCCAACTATTCGACCGTCATCTTGGTTTCTTTCAGCTCTGTTGAACCTCGTTTCAATGTGATCATCTAAATATCTTGAGCAAAATGACAAACACTCATCAACAATATATCCCTCGACAATTGAACCTTCTGGCCTAGATTTGTTGCGCACTGTTTTCTTCAGGTACCCTAGTCTTCTCTCAATAGGATACATCCATCCATAGTGAACAGGGCCCTTTGAATTGCCTCATGAGGTAGATGAATTGCTAGGTGGACCATGACGTCAAAAAAAGCAGGGGGAATAACTTCTCAAGCTTGCAAAGAATTAAAACAATTTCAACCTTCATTCTTTCAAGCAAATCAACTCTCACTGTTTTGCAACACAACTCTTTAAAAAATCTTCCCAGCTTCTGCTATCGCCTCATACATTTCACGTGGTGCAACACCTTTAAGACCAGCTGGCAACACACGCTGCAACAGTATGTGACAATCATGTGTCTTCAAACTGTGTACTTTACCGCCATCCACATCCACCAACAGTATGTGACAATCATGTGTCTTCAAACTGTGTACTTTACCGCCATCCACATCCACACATCTTGACAGGTTTGCAGCAAATCCATCAGGGAACCTAGCATTGGCAAGATACCTGCACAACTTTCTTTTCTTTTCTTTAGTAAGTGTCCATGGTGCATGTGGCTTGGCATATCTACTTCCCACAGGTTGCATCCAATATTTTCTCCTTATATTGAATGTCTCAAGATCCACTCCAAGCATTATGTGTGTCCTTACTCTTTCCCTCTAGTTCAAGAAGGGTACCAAGGATACTGTCACATATATTCTTCTCAATGTGCATCACATCTAGGTTGTGCACAAATTTCAGTTTTGACCAATATGGTAGATCAAAGAAGCTAACCTTGAGGTGCCAGCTTGGTTCACCTTCCACTCGTACGTTTACGCTTCCTACGAGCAGGGTTTTTGCCAGGTTCTGTATCCTTAAGTATGTTTATCTTCTGCAATACTTCTTCTTGTGTGAATTTCCTTCGTGGATCTCTGTCCTCTATTTTACCATTGAAAACTCTACTCTTTCTGTAAGGATGATCTTTGCGAAGGAATCGACGATGGCCAACATAACCAATTTTGTTGGTTAGTTTCTCAAAGCAAGGATTTTCATCACAATGTACACATGCGTAATACACTTTGGTGCTTCTGCCAGATAATGTGGCATATCCAGGGTAGTCATGAATTGACCAAATGAACGCAGCATGCAACTGAAAATCCCTACCCGTGCATGCATCAAAAGTATCCACACCATCCCAGAGCTTAATCATATCCTTAATAAGTGGTTGCATAAATACATGAAAATCCTTTCCGGGTTGATATTTTCCAGGAATAAGCAATGACATCATGAAATTTGATTGATCCATACACATCCAAGGTGGGAAGTTGTATGGAATAACAAATACTGGCCACATACTGTATGAGGCGCTCATATTTCCAAATGGATTGAAACCATATGTCGCAATCCCGAGCTTGATGTTGCGTGCATCTTTAGGAAACCAATCAAACTCTTTGTCAAAGAATTTCCACGCCTCACCATCAGCTGGGTGCCTCATTATATTGTCCTGAGCAACCCTCTTGTCCTTATGCCACCTTGTGTTCTCTGACAATTCCTTTGAAACAAAAAATCTTTGTAACCTTGGGATTATAGGAAAGTACCTAAGCACCTTATGAGGAACCTTTCTCTTTCCTTCCATGTCCCTCCATCTAGAAAGTCCACACACATGGCAATGGGATTTTTTAGCATGATCTCCCCAAAAGAGAGCACAATCATGCTTGCATACATGAATAGTCTCATACCCAAGTCGAACATCAGAAAGGGCACGCTTAGCTTCGGCGTAAGTTCTGTGAAAACTCACCTCTGGAAAAGAATCACATAAGACACCAAAAAATTGATCAAAAGCTCTGTTTGTGACGCGGTTGTATGATTTGATGTAGCATCTTTATAATGAACATCAACCTAGAGGTAGTTCCGCATCCCTTATGAAGCTCTCGCTTCGCTTCTTCAATCAGCTTAGCGTAAAGATTAGGTTCAGAACTACCTTTCTTACCAGACTCTTCTAGATCATGTACCATAGTGTCCATATCATCATGAAAATTGGCACCGCCTTGCTCACTCGCTATCATCATTGTCACTTTCATAAGCACCTTCATTGCTTTCATCATCACTAAATGGTTCTCCATGAAAAATCCATCTCGTTATAGTGCATGGTCATACCATTGCAAGTTAATGTGAGACTCAACAATGTCTTCCTTATGCCGTAGCAAATTCAGGCATTTGGTGCATGGGCACAACATTGGTTCACCTTCCTTCACATGTTGTCGCGCAAAATTCATAAACGCTGCCACCCCTCTCATGTATTGAGGTGTAAACTTAATAGCATTAGTAATCCAATTTCTATCCATAAAGAAAATACCGCTTAACAATCTACAATATGAAAAAGGCTTAAATTAGTGAACAATGTACAACATAAATAATTACCACTTAATAATCTAAAAGATGAAAAGGGCTTATATTACAAATCTATATTATGACTGCCATGAACACAAGATAAAACTAACCACAGACCCAAAAAACTATGAACACACATCAAAGAGGAACTCACATGTGTGGTACCCAAAGACGTGCGCCGCCCTCCCAGGCCGCCCTCCGTATAAGTGATCGCCGCGCCAAAACCCTAGGATCCGAGATCAGATCGTGTTGGCGGTTATGATTTGCAAAAGGCTAACGAACAGATTCCGTTATCAATTAGACAAAGGAACTTAACATTTATTTATGTGCTTTGAGATTCGGTTTTCCTCCTACTGGGTTAGTTTAGGCCCGTTTATTCCATCTTGGGCCGTGGTCGTTGTCTGGGCCATTGTGCTTGTATGATTGTGTCCACAATCATCTCTCACACACGCCTCTCTCACTCGTGCAATCACTATTTCTGGAGGGACCTAGAACAATTGCTGCCCCGAGGGACCAAGAAAATCTGCTGCCGGAGGGACCGACGGGAGGACCAGCCGCCAACTCGGAGGCAGGTGCAAGGTCGAGCTCGTCTACCATCGCTCGTCCGGGTTTGTTTTGAACCTTGTACTTCCCCTTTCCCTTTTTGGATCTCATACTAGTAGGATAGATCTGGTACATACTGTCCACCCCATCTGGTCTTTTTTACTTTTCGATTTAATTAATTAGTCATTAGGTCAATGAAATCTGGTCTTCTAAGCTTGTTAAAAGTAGATATGCTTGTTCATTTGTCTCCTTCAAAAAATTATTAAGTAATTAGTCATTAGGTCAACAAATCTACTAGCTGCTTAAGTAATGTAGATCTGCTTGTTTTCCTTTTCGAGGGACTACATGTGCTACATACCTTGGTGTCCACATATGGGGATACAATATATCATCTACATTGTCCTTAAATTTTGTCTCGTCATTGCATTTATGTCTTGTTCCTGGATCCAAGTATTTTATTGATTTTTTGGTGAATGCACTGGTCTTTGTTTATCATTTTTTGATGACTCATCTTATCTACTAGATGTAGCATTATAATCGCCTGCACTAGTGGCTTATAGAATCTATTTCATGAACTGATAAGCATTGTCTTTTCTGCTATACTAGTTTGTTTTCTGCAGTACTAACTGTTAATTATTCCTAATTTTGTCAATATGATTTCTAATTGTTAATTACTACATTTTACAAAGGATTATTTCGTGTACTCGATTATTGGAAACTGTAGGATTATTGTAGTATCATTTCCTGATCCTTTATACTACTTTTTTTAGATGGCATACAAGTGTCGGCTGTGCCATAGTCACGCTGGACCGTGCGGGAACAGGAGGACTGAGAGGAGCTCTTTCTTCATCCGTCTGCATAGCAACTTCAGTGAGCACATGGTAATTGTCTATTTGTTTTTCCAACAAGCATGCTGATCAAAATTTTAGTAGTTTGTTAAAATATGAAGTCTTGTATTTTTTTAACATTGTCCCCTGATGTTTCTTTTACAATTAAATGCAGAGCGTGCCTTGTTTCGCATGGGACAAGTTCCGTGACAAAATAGCGAACAAGCTTACTATGTTTGCGGAAACTAAAGAAAGAGAGTTTTATGCCTTCAATGTGGCCCATGGAAACAACAACACAATGATATTCGGAGGCGATTATCAGAGGTTCTTGTATGACTACAACATGAAGCATGGGGACACGGTTAAGCTGACCTTGGAAACTAAGGACAACTATATCTTCCTACATCCGAGTTAACAAGAAAGGATTCTCGAAAATTAGAGTTGATGGTAAATTACTCATTTGTTTTTCTTACCCGCTTATTGATTTTGCATTACTATTCCCTGCTCTATTTTCATAACAGTTATATTAATCCATTTCTTTTCTATCAATTCTTTTAATTTTACAGAACATTTTGACTTCATGGACATAGCTCGTGCTGTTTCTGTAGCCCCTGGTGTTGACCTAACCAACGACCGTATTCGCAGCATTAATCGTCATGTTGAGTTCAATGGAATAGGTCTAGGCGCACTTTTCATTCACTGCATGACTTAATCAGATGTTGATCAAAAGAGCATGGTAAATACCCTTAGTCCCACAAGTTTAATACTTGGGATTTCTATTTTCGTGCCCTCAGGTCCTTAGTTGTACTCAGTTTTCCCCAGCTCCTTAGTTTTTCCTCAGTTTTCCCCAAGCCCTTGTCTGAACCGCAGAAGGAGCTCGGACGGAAGGAATCCGTTAAGTTGACCGTTCCGTGCTGACGAGTGGGGTCATGTCGTTTGTGGGGTCGCGTCGTGTGGGACCGCGTGGGACAGGACGAGGCCGTGTTTGTGTGGCCGTAGCGTGTGGGGCCGTAGCGTGTGGAGCCGTGTGGGTCCGGGACGGGGCACGAGTGGTTTCGTCTCTTCCGCCCAGCATTAGCGGTTTTCAATGTACCTTTTTCCTCTCTATCGCTCGATCTCATTCATATTTGATAGCCCAAATTGGTAGCAAATCTAGAGCAGCTTCTCCTTCGTTTTTTAACGCCATTCATTTCTTTATGCCTTCGTTTTTACCCAATCAGGTAGGAAATCTAGGGCACAAATCCAGAGAAAAATATAGGATAAGCTCGCATACAACGAACCAACATAGCATAGATATATTCAGGACAGATCCAAAAGTAGTACCGATAGATCCAACATAAGCTACAATTTACATGAAATTAAGCTGCTCTACGGATAGAGCGATCACATACAGAGAGTGCAGTAGGCACGTTCAACGCCTCCAGGTAGCGCGTGTGACTCGCTTGGAGGTTGCGCGAGTGAATCCCAAGTGCTTTGTGTTTGGCCATGTACGCATGCACGTTCACGGTCCTTCCAACTCTAGCGCCACATCTGCCAATGGATTCAGCATGGTTCACCAGGGAGTTGAAGTCGGTGGCGCGGAGCTTCCTGTTGCGAAGGGCACTTGTAAATGCCTCGAGCAAAAGGGCCATCGTAATGGCCGGACTGCAGCCTCCTGAGGACGTGACGAGTCTTGGTGTGGAAGGACTCATCGTCGCTGTCGACGTCGCTGCTCTGCACCTGTCACGTAGCACCAAAGATCGTGCAAAAACACGGAGTCAATTGCAACGATGATGGAATAGAGTGAACAAAAAATCATGCATGATAATATGGGCTCGAAAAAAGAGGTAGCCTCGATTACATTGGACACACTTATATCCAGGATTTGAGTTAGCAAACCAAAGATCATGCACAACAAATTTGTACACACCAATTGTTTATCGACCAAACCCTGAATCAATTTATGCCCAAATATTCATCATCATCGGCACAAATCTTAAACAAAAGCAAATCACAAACACTAATAACGCAAGATCTAACACAAAAGGATCGAACTAGGAACAGTACGAACAAGTAATAACGCAAGATCTAACAAAAAAGGATTGAACTAGGAATGTACGAACCGTAATAACGGTAGATCTAACACAAAATGATTGAAATGAGATAAGAACTAGGGAACAAAGGGTTACCTCCGGCTCGTTGTCGACGATGGTGGTGTCGTAGGGGTTCTCCGGCGCGTCGTACTGCACTGGTTCGTACGGGTCCCAATCGACGGGGGACTGGACGGTGGCGGCGGCCGATGCGCCGGCTGCTATGTTGGAAGCAGCGATAGGGGCCTGGACGGGGGCGGCGGCCGATGCGCCGGCTGCTACGTTGGAAGCAGCGACAGGGGCCTCGGACGGGGCGGCGGCCGATGCGCCGGCTGCTACGTTGGAAGCAGCGACGGGGGCCTCGGACGGGGCGGCGGCCGATGCGCCGGCTGCTACGATGGAAGCAGCGACGGGGGCCTGGACGGGGGCGGCGGCTGATGTGCCGACAATGGGCATCTCATTCTTCTCCATCGCCGGCGGTTTTCTTCGGGGTTTTTTCTTCGGTTGTGGAGAAGATGATGGGACAGGAGAGGCGGTTGCGAAGTGAGCCGGTGAGAACGTGCGTCGAGGGAGAGAAAGAGGGGCTCTATAAAGACGAAGGTGGCGTGTACCGCAACACGCGTCCGCTATGCACGGCAACACGCGTCCGCTATGCACGGCTGCAGCGTGCACCGCTACCCGAGTCTAACCCCGGGACGTTTGGTGTACTCAGTTATAACCTCGGGCCTTATACGGAAATTTTATCCGTACTCAGTTTTCCCCTCGAGGACTTAGACCGGCAAGTGCAATATACTCAGTTTTACCCTCAAGTAGCTGGTCAACAGAGAGTCAACAAATGAGATTAACATAGCTAATTGAGTCATTTCATGCGCAAAAAAATCCAAAAAAATAAAAACATAGTGGCAACTACTCATGGAGTCTTCCTACGCAACCTGCCACCTAGAAAACCTTAACAAACATATATAAATCAAGTTTTACCACAAATTGCCACTTCTCGGAATCACTAGTGTAGCTATGAAGATGCATGGTTTTCCACCCAAACCCCTTTGCAAAACATCTTTCCCAAAACATAGTTTGTCTAAATGATGCCATAATTGTCACACTCATGTATATTTGAATTGCAAATAATTTGATGTAGCCCAATATGAATTATATTGTACAAAACACACATTTTTCATTTTGTAATTCTTTTGTTTGAATCCCTTAGTCTATTTACTATTTATGTGCCCTTGGATTCTTAGTACTACTCGGTTTTGCCCTCAAGTACCTGTCACAAATGCTCGAGAAGCCCAAACTTATCCCGATTGGTTGAGCCGTTGTCACACGGATCGACTCCACGAACCGTTGATCCACCGATCTAACGGGCAGTATACCCCTATCCGTCTCTTCGTGGCAACCTCTCTCTCTCTCTCTCTCTCTCGTGGCCACCCATCTCTCTCTCTCTCTCTCGTCGGTGGAGAATGCAATGACGAGTTTGCCACTTAATATATAGTATTGGTATAAACATGAGGCATACATATTTGCGGATTTCGGTGATTGCATTATTTGTCAGCCCTCTAACAATTATCAACTATCTTGAGCTGTCCTTTTCTTTTAGGGAATATAGTTTGGGATATAGTATTGGTATTTTGAAACGGCCTAAAAGTGGTATAATTTTGTTATAAACATGAGGCATACATTTTTGCAGATTTCGGCGATTGCATTATTTGTCACCCCTCTAACAATTATCAACTATCTTGAGCTGTCCTTTTCTTTTAGGGAATATAGTTTGGGATATAGTATTGGTTTTTTGAAACGGCCTAAAAGTGGTATAATTTTGTTATAAACATGAGGCATACATTTTTGCAGATTTCGGCGATTGCATTATTTGTCACCCCTCTAACAATTATCAACTATCTTTAGCTGTCCTTTTCTTTTAGGGAATATAGTTTGGGATATGGTATTGGTATTTTGGAAAGGCCTAAAAGTGGTATAATTTTGGTATAAACATGAGGCATACATATTTGCGGATTTCGGGGATTGCATTATTTGTCACCCCTCTAACAATTATCAACTATCTTGAGCTGTCCTTTTCTTTTAGGGAATATAGTTTGGGATATAGTATTGGTATTTTGAAACGGCCTAAAAGTGGTATAATTTTGTTATAAACATGAGGCATACATTTTTGCGAATTTCGGCGATTGCATTATTTGTCACCCCTCTAACAATTATCAACTATCTTTAGCTGTCCTTTTCTTTTAGGGAATATAGTTTGGTAATTTCGGTGAATGCACACACTAACTTTGAAAACAACTACAAGTACATGTAACTGAATAATGGATTTGTAACTAGGTATCCCTTGTAACAACTTCTAGCGCCCGGTGAGCAATGATAAGAATCCGATCGTAATTATACAACAAAAAAAACAACCAGCCATCAGATTAGCTTGCTTCTTCAACTCGATCAGCTGCCTTAACTGCTTGTTCATTTTCTTCGGTTCTCCCTTCACTTCCACCAGTTCTGCATTGGGAGCATTAGGCATAATCGGAAGGTCCCTAATCGGAACGGCTCCTCTCTCCGCCGCATTCTCTACAGCAAGTCCCCCCTCCCAAATTGCGCCCCCCAATAGCGCCAATTGATTCCTGCAACTGAAGCCTCTGAACGTACACATCGATCCACTCGAAATGCCTGCATTTCTTCAAGATCTGAAAACAACAACGTGAACCCTAAATCCCAAATTCGAGGGAATAACAAGAAAATCGAGAGAAAACAGAGAAATTGGAGCGAGATCTAACCTTATCCCCCTCTCTATATGGCAAGCTCTCGCATGCAACGAACTCACGTCCACGGTTGCCGTTCTCGTCCGTCTTACGGATCGACCGCTTCGAGGCTCTCGGCGTGGGCAGTCGGGGCATCTTGTCAAAGGCACGGGTCCATACTGCGGCCATGAAGAACGGGAGGTCGAAGAGAAACTAGACATCACCCGCGTGCCGGAGAAGGGCTGCCGCCGGCGGAGAAGAAGAACAATGGGGCGCGGAGAAAGAAAGGGGAAGCAATGGCACGGGCATGGGCGCGGGGCTAGCTCGGGCTCCCATTTTGCAACGGTCACCCGGGTAAGCTATGGGTCCGGCGCTCTCACGTGGACAAGTTGTGGGTCCCACGATGATCCGGATAAGTGGAGACGTGTCCACTGCGGGGCACCAACAGCGGCCCCACTTGCCGGCACCAACCAACGTCAACTAAACGGGATTCCTTCCGTCCGAGCTCTTTCTGCGGGTTATAGACAAGAAGTTGGGGAAAACTGAGGAAAAACTAAGGAGCTGGGGAAAACTGAGTACAACTAAGGACCCGAGGGCACGAAAATAGAAATCCCTTAATACTTTTATGTCTCCTTTTTTAGACTTGTAGTTGCTGTTGTTAGTTTCAAGTTATGTTTTCATAAATACAATCTGTGTTGGTTAATCATGGTACCATGTTTTTTGCACAGCACATCCCTAAGTACATTGCAACAAGCCTGGATATCCCCCACAGTGGACATGCTACTCTGCAAATTGATGGGCATGAAGAACCAACTTGGGAAGCTTCCCACTTCACCTCAACAGATGGTAGGATCCGTTTCAGGGATGGCTGGGCTGAATTTACAAATGATCAAGCAGTTGAGATTGGTGAACTCCACGCGATCACATTTCACAAGATCAATGACAACGTCTACATCAACTTCCAGAATGTGTCTTGACTGACAGTGTTATGTTGGATGGTCGATATTTAATACATAAATATGTACTGGCTCAACCATGGAACTACCTAATCCCGCAGCTTTTTTTTTGCATATAAACAAAGCAAAGCTGCCTATCTAGTATGAAACTGCTTATGTAGTATCAGTACATTGTAAGACTTCTGTTTGTGCACGACTTATGTGCAGTCTTCGACTACCTATCTTATCTACTTTTAATTCTTCTTCTTGCATTTTAATTATTGTGTGTACTTGTTATGGTAATCAGAAAAAATACAAGCAACTACAGGTAACAACATCACAAAATATTTGGTACTGCAAAATATCTTTTCCTGTTATGAAAAACATGTCCATTAATCCAGTTGCTACTGAGCCATAGACTTTATTATATCATTGCCCTATACTGCCATAAGTAGCCATATAAAATTTATCACGTACGAAATTAGTAACACAAACGGCTTGTAGTATAATGGTAGTACTTCCCGATCAATTCCACTTCAAACGTCCCTAGTTCGATTCTCATATAAGCGTGATTTTTTCCTATTTGTTGAACTAGTTTATTTCTTTTCTACATTCACATTGAAAACCTGGTCCCACCAAGTAATCGATGACGGACTAATGTACCACGAACTCAATTTCGTCATCAGGATTATCCGTGACGGTTAACAATGACAATTTCATGCCGTCATGCATGTATGATCATGCGTGACAAAAAAGCCAATCCGTCACCTACTTACCTTAATACATGACAGACCAGACATTTGTCATGAGGAAATTTGTCACTGAATATGATATCTGGCGTAGTGTGCGCATCAAGCAGGCCTCGGGGCTCTCGCGGTCCTCTAATTAAATTAAATGTGCCATGCATTAACCCTAAACCATATATATATATAACGAACCCAAGATAATCAAACCCTACTTAAAACACATAACCCCAACCTACTAGCTATAACCCGATCTAATAAAAACATGCTCGATCTATATATAGAAGCTAGCTAGCAAACCCTAGATTAACACCAATTAATATATATGGCCTATATTGATCATGTTGAATAACATCTCCCTGAGATTCATTAATTAATTATATAATTATCATTGATAAATTAATTAACTTGAATTTTGACAAGTTCTCTCGAATGAAAAACACATTTGATTAAGTTGCCTCATAATATATATATATAATTAGTGTGCATGCATGGCCTACCATGAATTCATGCATATATTTTATATATTTGAACATATTCTTGGGGATTTCAATCTCTCTCTCTCTCGATCTATATATCGTTGGTGGCAAAAACAACACACATATATACGCATGCACTTTATACGCAAAGGCGCGGGTGCCTCTAATAATGTGTGTGCATACTCGATCGATGATCCCTAAACCTTAAACCCTAATCCCTAAACCCTAAACATTAAACCATAAACCCTATCCCTAACCCTAAACCCTAATTAAACCCTATATATAGGCCAACGACACTTAATTGCGTATCAAGCAGGCCAGGGGGCTCGCGGTCCTCTAATTAAATTAAATGTGCCATGCATTAACCCTAAACCATATATATAACTAACCTTAGCTAATCAAACCCTACTTAAAACACATAGCCCCAACCTACTAGCTATAACCCGATCTAATAAAAACATGCTCTATATATAGCAGCTAGCAAACCCTAGATTAACACCAATATATATATATATATATATATATATATATATATATATATATGGCCTATATCATATCGATCATGTTGAATAACATTTCCCTGAGATTCATTAATTAATTATATATTTATCGTTGATAAATTAATTAACTTGAATTTTGACAAGTTCTCTCGAATGAAAACACATTTGATTAAGTTGCCTCATAATATATGTATAATTAATTATTGTGCATGCATGGCCTACAATGCATGCATGCATCCCTTGGCATTTTTGCACTCCTAACCCCCCGCCGTCGGCTCCCCCTCCTTGCAGAAAACCCCCTCTATCTTTTGTTTTACTGCCTAGGTCCTCCCACCTCTTCCTCTCAGTCTCTCCTCTCCGAACCCGACGCCTCCATCTCGCCTCGCTCCTCCTCGCCCCGAGCTCGCCTCCACCTCGCCGGCCGCGCGCCTCGCCTCCCAACGAGGTCGGCTGTCGCCGCCATGTTCCACGCCACCCCGTCCTCTGGTCGCGCGCCGCTGGACCCCGACCCTGCGGCCCAGCATCTCCCCGCTCGACCGTGGCCACATACGTCGCCTCTCCGCGCCGCTGGGATCCCCCACGGGTGCGGGCCTCCACCTCTCTGCGCTGGCCCTCGCCGTTTTCCGCCGCCACCAGGACGCCCTCGTCCTGGCCGTGCTCGTCTTCCATCGCAGCAGCTTCGCCACGGGACCACGTGATACGTCTCCAACGTATCGATATTTTCTTATGTTCCATGCCACATTATTGATGATATCTACATATTTTATGCATACTTTATGTCATATTTATGCATTTTCCGGCACTAACCTACTAACGAGATGCCGAAGAGCCGATTCGTTGTTTTCCGTTGTTTTTGGTTTCAGAAATCCTAGTAAGGAAATATTCTCGGAATTGGACGAAATCAACGCCCAGGGGCCTATTTTTCCACGAAGCTTCCAGAATACCGAAGGACTTATGAAGTGGGGCCACGAGGTGGCCAGACAACAGGCGGCGCGGCCCAAGCCTTGGCCGCGCGGCCCTGGTGTGTGGGCCCCTCGTGACGCCCCTTTACCTGCCCTTCCGCCTACATATAGTCTTCGTCTCGAAACCCCCGGTACCGAGAGCCACGATACGGAAAACCTTCCAGAGACGCCGCCGCCGCCAATCCCATCTCGGGGGATTCAGGAGATCGCCTCCGGCACCCTGCCGGAGAGGGGAATCATCTCCTGGAGGACTCTTCACCGCCATGGTCGCCTCCGGAGTGATGAGTGAGTAGTTCACCCCTGGACTATGGGTCCATAGCAGTAGCTAGATGGTCGTCTTCTCCTTATGTGCTTCATTGTCGGATCTTGTGAGCTGCCTAACATGATCAAGATCATCTATCTGTAATGCTATATGTTGTGTTTTTTGGGATCCGATGGATAGAGAATATTATGTTATGTTGATTATCAATCTATTACCTATGTGTTGTTTATGATCTTGCATGCTCTCCGTTATTAGTAGAGGCTGCGGCCAAGTTTTTACTCTTAACTCCAAGAGGGAGTATTTATGCTCGATAGTGGGTTCATGCCTCCATTAAATCTGGGACGATGACGAGAAAGTTCTAAGGTTGTGGATGTGTTGTTGCCACTAGGGATAAAACATTGATGCTATGTCCGAGGATGTAGTTATTGATTACATTACGCACCATACTTAATGCAATTGTCTGTTGTTTGCAACTTAATATTGGAAGGGGTTCGGATGATAACCTGAAAGTGGAATTTTTAGGCATAGATACATGCTGGATAGCGGTCTATGTACTTTGTCGTAATGCCCAATTAAATCTCACAATACTCATCATATCATGTATGTGCATGGTCATGCCCTCTCTATTTGTCAATTGCCCAACCGTAATTTGTTCACCCAACATGCTATTTATCTTATGGGAGAGACACCTCTAGTGAACTGTGGACCCCGGTCCATTCTTTTACATCGAATACAATCTACTGCAATACTTGTTCTACTGTTTTCTGCAAACAATCATCATCCACACTATACATCTAATCCTTTGTTACATCAAGCCGGTGAGATTCACAACCTCACTGTTTCGTTGGGGCAAATTACTTTGGTTGTGTTGTGCAGGTTCCACGTTGGCACCGGAATCCCTGGTGTTGCGCCGCACTACATCCCGCCGCCATCAACCTTCGACGTGCTTCTTGACTCCTACTGGTTCGATAACCTTGGTTTCTTACTGAGGGAAAACTTGCTGTTGTGCACATCACACCTTCCTCTTGGGGTTCCCAACGGACGTGTCATCTACGCGCATCAAGACTGTTTTCTGGCGCCGTTGCCGGGGAGATCAAGACACGCTGCAAGGGGAGTCTCCACAATCCAATCTCTTTACTTTGTTTTTGTCTTGCTTTATTTTATTTATTTCTTGTTTGCTGCATTATATCAAAACACAAAAAAATTAGTTGCTAGCTTTACTTTATTTACTGTCTTGCACTCTATATCAAAAACACAAAAAAAAATTTAGTTACTTGCATTTATTTTATCTAGTTTGCTTTATTTACTACTGCTAAAATGGGTACTCCTGAAAATACTAAGTTGTGTGACTTCACAACCACAAATAATAATGATTTCTTATGCACACCTATTGCTCCACCTGCTACTACAGCGAGAATTCTTTGAAATTAAACCCGCTTTATCTGAATCTTGTTATGCGAGAGCAATTTTCCGGTGTTAGTTCCGATGATGCTGCTGCCCATCTCAATAATTTTGTTGAATTGTGTGAAATGCAAAAGTATAAAGATGTAGATGGTGACATTATAAAATTAAAATTGTTTCCTTTCTCATTAAGAGGAAGAGCTAAAGATTGGTTGCTATCTCTGCCTAAGAATAGTATTGATTCATGGACTAAATGCAAGGATGCTTTTATTGGTAGATATTATCCCCCTGCTAAAATTATATCTTTGAGAAGTAACATAATTAATTTTAAACAATTTGATAATGAGCATGTTGCACAAGCTTGGGAAAGAATGAAATCTTTGGTTAAAAATTGCCCAACCCATGGACTGACTACTTCGATGATCATCCAAACCTTTTATGCAGGATTGAACTTTTCTTCACGGAACCTATTGGATTCAGCTGCTGGAGGTACCTTTATGTCCATCACTCTTGGTGAAGCAACAAAGCTTCTTGATAATATGATGATTAATTATTCTGAATGGCACACGGAAAGAGCTCCACAAGGTAAGAAGGTAAATTCTGTCGAAGAAACCTCTTCCTTATGTCTATGCTTGTGAATGATAGGACTAATATTGATCCTAATAATGTTCCGTTAGCTTCATTGGTTGCCCAAGAAAAACATGTTGATGTAGACTTCATTAAAAATAATAATTTCAACAACAATGCTTATCGGAACAATTCTAGTAATAACTATAGGCCATATCCTTATAATAATGGTAACGGTTATGGTAATTCTTATGGGAATTCTTACAACAATAATAGGAACACACCCCTGGACTTGAAGCTATGCTTAAAGAATTTATTAGTACACAAACTGCTTTTAACAAATCTGTTGAAGAAAAGCTTGGGAAAATTGATATACTTGCTTCTAAAGTCGATAGTCTTGTTGCTGATGTTGATCTTTTGAAATCGAAAGTTATGCCTAATGAAAATCATAATAATAAAATTGTTACTACAGCAAATTCCATCCAAGTTAGAATTAATGAGAATATAAGATTGATGGCCGAATTGCATGCTAGGTGGGAAAGAGAAGAAAATGAAAAACTAGCTAAAGAGAATAATGTAGCTAAAGTTTGGACTATTACCACCACTAGTAATGTTGATGCTCCACATGTTGCTGCACCTCCTACTATCAATGGTAAAATAATTGGTGTTGGCAATGTTTCCACTTCTAATGCAAAGCCTGCAAAACTGCTAGGAAAATGCTAAAACTCACTGAAACTGCTCTGTGATAAAACTGTTGAAATTTTTTCCACAATTGGGGATGATGATCCCATTGCTTTAGATTATAATGGTTTGGATTTTGATGATTGCCACATCTCTGAAGTTATAAAGTTCTTACAAAAACTTGCTAAAAGTCCTAATGCTAGTGCTATAAACTTGGCTTTCACAAAACATATTACAAATGCTCTCATAAAAGCTAGAGAAGAGAAACTAGAACGTGAAGCTTCTATTCCTAGGAAGCTAGAGGATGGTTGGGAGCCCATCATTAAGATGAAGGTCAATGACTTTGATTGTAATGCTTTATGTGATCTTGGTGCAAGTATTTCCGTTATGCCTAAGAAAATTTATGATATGCTTGACTTGCCACCATTGAAAAATTGTTATTTGGATGTTAATCTTGTTGATAATGCTATAAAGAAACCTTTGGGGAGAGTTAATAATGTTCGCATTACCGTTAACAATAACCTTGTCCCCGTTGATTTTGTTGTCTTGGATATTGAATGCAATGCATCTTGTCCCATTATATTGGGAAGACCTTTTCTTCGAACTGTTGGAGCTATCATTGATATGAAGGAAGGTAATATTAAATATCAATTTCCTCTCAAGAAAGGTATGGAACACTTCCCTAGAAAAAGAATGAAGTTACCTTTTGATTCTATTATTAGAACAAGTTATGATGTTGATACTTCGTCTCTTGATAATACTTGATATACACTTTCTGCGCCTAGCTGAAAGTCGTTAAAGAAAAGCGCTTATGGGAGACAACCCATGTTTTTACTACAGTATTTTTATTTTATATTTGAGTCTTGGAAGTTGTTACTACTGTATAAAACTCTTCTTATCTTAGTTTTGTGCATTGTTGTGCCAAGTGAAGTCTTTGATAGTAAGGTTCATACTAGATTTGGATTACTGCGCAGAAGCAGATTTCTTTGCTGTCACGAATCTGGGCCTAATTCTCTGTAGGTAACTCAGAAAATTATGCCAATTTACGTGAGTGATCCTCAGATATGTACGCAACTTTCATTCAATTTGAGCATTTTCATCTGAGCAAGTCTGGTGCCTCAATAAAATTTGTCTTTACGAACTGTTCTGTTTTGACAGATTCTGCCTTTTATTTCGCATTGCCTGTTTTGCTATGCTTGATGGATTTTTCTATTCCATTGACTTTCAGTAGCTTTGTGCAATGTCCAGAAGTGTTAAGAATGATTATGTCACCTCTGAACATGTAAATTTTAATTGTGCACTAACCCTCTAATGAGTTGTTTTGAGTTTGGTGTGGAGGAAGTTTTCAAGGATCAAGAGAGGAGGATGATACAATATGATCAAGGAGAGTGAAAGCTCTAAGCTTGGGGATGCCCCGGTGGTTCACCCCTGCATATTTTAAGAAGACTCAAGCGTCTAATCTTGGGGATGCCCAAGGCATCCCCTTCTTCATCGACAACATTATCATGTTCCTCCCCTGAAACTATATTTTTATTCCATCACATCTTATGTGCTTTGCTTGGAGCGTCGGTTTGTTTTTGTTTTTGTTTTTGTTTTTGTTTTTGTTTGAATAAAATGGATCCTAGCATTCATTGTGTGGGAGAGATACACGCTCCGCTGTTGCATATGGACAAATATGTCCTTAGGCTTTACTCATAGTATTCATGGCGAAGGTTGAATCTTCTTCGTTAAATTGTTATATGGTTGGAATCGGGAAATGCTACATGTAGTAATTCTAAAATGTCTTGAATAATTTGATACTTGGCAATTGTTGTGCTCATGTTTAAGCTCTTGCATCATATACTTTGCACCTATTAATGAAGAAACACCTAGAGCTTGCTAAAATTTGGTTTGCATAATTGGTCTCTCTAAAGTCTAGATAATTTCTAGTATTGAGTTTGAACAACAAGGAAGACGGTGTAGAGTCTTATAATGTTTACAATATGTCTTTTATGTGAGTTTTTCTGCACCGGTTCATCCTTGTGTTTGTTTCAAATAACCTTGCTAGCCTAAACCTTGTATCGAGAGGGAATACTTCTCATGCATCCAAAATCCTTGAGCCAACCACTATGCCATTTGTGTCCACCATACCTACCTACTACATGGTATTTCTCCGCCATTCCAAAGTAAATTGCTTGAGTGCTACCTTTAAAATTTCCATTCTTTACCTTTGCAATATATAGCTCATGGGACAAATAGCTTAAAAACTATTGTGGTATTGAATATGTACTTATGCACTTTATCTCTTATTAAGTTGCTTGTTGTGCGATAACCATGTTCCCGGGGACGCCATCAACTACTCTTTGTTGAATATCATGTGAGTTGCTATGCATGTCCGTCTTGTCTGAAGTAAGGGAGATTTACCACTCATTTAATGGTTAGAGCATGCATAATGTTAGAGAAGAACATTGGGCCGCTAACTAAAGCCATGATCCATGGTGGAAGTTTCAGTTTTGGGCATATATCCTCAATCTCATATGAGAACATTAATTGTTGCTACATGCTTATGCATTAAAGAGGAGTCCATTATCTGTTGTCTATGTTGTCCCTGTATGGATGTCTAAGTTGAGAATAATCAAAAGCGAGAAATCCAATGTGAGTTTTCTCCTTAGACCTTTGTACAGGCGGCATAGAGGTACCCCTTTGTGACACTTGGTTAAAACATGTGTATTGCGATGACAATCCCGGTAATCCAAGCTAATTAGGACAAGGTGCGGGCACTATTAGTATACTATGCATGAGGCTTGCAACTTGTAAGATATAATTTACATAACACATGTGCTTTATTACTACCGTTGACAAAATTGTTTCTTGTTTTCAAAATCAAAGCTCTAGCACAAATATAGCAATCAATGCTTCCCTCTTCGAAGGGCCCTTTCTTTTACTTTTATGTTGAGTCAGTTCACCTATCTCTCTCCACCTCAAGAAGCAAACACTTGTGTGAACTGTGCATTGATTCCTACATACTTGCATATTTCACTTGTTATATTACTTTACATTGACAATATCCATGAGATATACATGTTATAAGTTGAAAGCAACCGCTGAAACTTAATCTTCCTTTGTGTTGCTTCAATACCTTTACTTTGATTTATTGCTTTATGAGTTAACTCTTATGCAAGACTTATTGATGCTTGTCTTGAAAGTACTATTCATGAAAAGTCTTTGCTTTATGATTCATTTGTTTACTCATGTCATTACATTTGTTTTGATCGCTGCATTCATTACATATGCTTACAATAGTATGATCAAGGTTATGATGGCATGTCACTCCAGAAATTATCTTTGTTATCGTTTACCTGCTCGGGACGAGCGAGAACTAAGCTTGGGGATGCTGATACGTCTCCGACGTATCGATAATTTCTTATGTTCCATGCCACATTATTGATGATATCTACATGTTTTATGCATACTTTATGTCATATTTATGCATTTTCCGGCACTAACCTACTAACGAGATGCCGAAGAGCCAGTTGCTGTTTTCTGCTGTTTTTGGTTTCAGAAATCCTAGTAACGAAATATTCTCGGAATTGGACGAAATCAACGCCCAGGGGCCTATTTTTCCACGAAGCTTCCAGAAGACCGGAGGACTTACGAAGTGGGGCCACGAGGTGGCCAGACAACAGGGCGGCGCGGCCCAAGCCTTGGCCGCGCGGCCCTGGTGTGTGGGCCCCTCGTGACGCCCCTTTACCTGCCCTTCCGCCTACATATAGTCTTCGTCGCGAAACCCCCAGTACCGAGAGCCACGATACGGAAAACCTTCCAGAGACGCCGCCGCCGCCAATCCCATCTCGGGGGATTCAGGAGATCGCCTCCGGCACCCTGCCGGAGAGGAGAATCATCTCCCGGAGGACTCTTCACCGCCATGGTCGCCTTCGGAGTGATGAGTGAGTAGTTCACCCCTGGACTATGGGTCCATAGCAGTAGCTAGATGGTCGTCTTCTCCTTATGTGCTTCATTGTCGGATCTTGTGAGCTACCTAACATGATCAAGATCATCTATCTGTAATGCTATATGTTGTGTTTGTTGGGATCCGATGGATAGAGAATATTATGTTATGTTGATTATCAATCTATTACCTATGTGTTGTTTATGATCTTGCATGCTCTCCGTTATTAGTAGAGGCTCGGCCAAGTTTTTACTCTTAACTCCAAGAGGGAGTATTTATGCTCGATAGTGGGTTCATGCCTCCATTAAATGCGGGACAATGACGAGAAAGTTCTAAGGTTGTGGATGTGTTGTTGCCACTAGGGATAAAACATTGATGCTATGTCCGAGGATGTAGTTATTGATTACATTACGCACCATACTTAATGCAATTGTCTGTTGTTTGCAACTTAATACTGGAAGGGGTTCGGATGATAACCTGAAAGTGGAATTTTTAGGCATAGATGCATGCTGGATAGCGTTCTATGTACTTTGTCGTAATGCCCAATTAAATCTCACAATACTCATCATATCATGTATGTGCATGGTCATGCCCTCTCTATTTGTCTATTGCCCAACTATAATTTGTTCACCCAACATGCTATTTATCTTATGGGAGAGACACCTCTAGTGAACTGTGGACCCCGGTCCATTCTTTTACATCGAATACAATCTACTGCAATACTTGTTCTACTTTTTCTCGCAAACAATCATCATCCACACTATACATCTAATCCTTTGTTACGGCAAGCCGGTGAGATTGACAACCTCATCTGTTTCGTTGGGGCAAAGTACTTTGGTTGTGTTGTGCAGGTTCCATGTTGGCACCGGAATCCCTGGTGTTGCGCCGCACTACATCCCGCCGCCATCAACCTTCGACGTGCTTCTTGACTCCTACTGGTTCGATAACCTTGGTTTCTTACTGAGGGAAAACTTGCTGCTGTGCGCATCACACCTTCCTCTTGGGGTTCCCAACGGACGTGTCATCTACGCGCATCACCAAGCTGCTGCTGCACGCGTCGGTTCTTTCGTCAGAGCTGCCTTGGCTACCTCCCTCAACGACGCCACCCCGTGCGCCTGCTCGCCTCCTCCGGTCGGGTTTCTTCTTGTCCCCGACCTGCAGCTTGGGCACAACTCTGTTTTGGTAATCGGAAGCATCGACCTGCCGTCTGGCCTCTCGCCGGTGCACGCGCCTCGAGCGATGTTTGTCTGATGCTGCGCTGTCAACGCCTCATGTTGGTGCTCATGTGATCTGGTGAAGTTCCTGTTGAAGTTGGTGACGTGTGATAACCCACAAGTATAGGGGATCGCAACAGTCTTTGAGGGAAGTAAAACCCAAATTTATTGATTCGACACAAGGGGAGGTAAAGAATACTTATAAGCCTTAACAACTGAGTTGTCAATTCAGCTGCACTGGAAAAGCACTAGTAACGGGGGTGTTGTGAAAGCAACGAGTAATATGAGAGCAATAGTAACGAGTAACACAGCAGCGATAATGAGTAACACCGAGGCAATGGCACCAGAAAATAGTTGATACTACTTCCAATGTCATATAGGAACGAGTATATGATGATGAGAGATGGACCGGGGTTCCCAGCTATCTACACTAGTGGTAACTCTCCAATAACAAGTGACAAGTGTTGGGTGAACAAATTACAGTTGGGCAATTGATAGGATTGAAATAGCATTAAGACAGAACATCAATTTATTAATCATGTAGGCATGTTTTCCATATATAGTCATACGTTCTCGCAATGAGAAACTTGCATAACATCTTTTGTCCTACCAGCCGGTGGCAGCCGCTGGCAGCCGGGCCTCAAGGGAATCTACTGGTAATTAAGGTACTCCTTTTAATAGAGCATCGGAGCAAAGCATTAACACTTGGTGAAAACATGTGATCCTCATACCTAAGCCTTCCCCTCCAGTTATCCCGATTCTCTGTCACTGCGGGGCCTCGGGTTCCGGACATAGACATGTGCAAACAACTTGTAGATACAATCTAAGCAATAAGTATAGAGCTTAAATCTAAGATCATGCCACTCGTGCACTAGTGACAAGCATTAAACACAACAAGATTGCAGCAACAATAACTTCACAAACTTATAGATAGACTGATCATAATGTAACAATTCATCGGATCCCAACAAACACAACACCGATTACATCAGATGGATCTCAATCATGTAAGGCAGCTTGTGAGATCATTGTATTGAAGTACATGGGAGAGAGAGTACCAACTAGCTACTGCTAGAACCCATAGTCCATGGGGGAACTACTCACGGAGCATGATGGAGGCGGTGGCGTCGATGGAGATGGCTTCCGGGGGCACTTCCCCGTCTCGGCGGCGTGCCGGAACAGAGATTCGTTCCCCCGAATTGGAGTTTCGCGATGGCGGCGGCGCCCCTGGAGTCTTTCTGGAGTTTCGTCAATTGGTTTTGGGTTTTTACGTCGCGAGGGACTTTATAGGCGAAGAGGCGGCGCAAGGGGGTGCCTGGGGGGCCCACACCATAGGCTAGCGCGCCCCCCCTCTAGGCCGCGCCGCCCTGTGGTCTGGGGGGCCTGGGCCTCCTCTCCGCCCCCCTTCGGTGTTCTGGTCCGTCTCGGTGAAATAAGATGTTTGGCTTTTGTTTCGTCGAATTCCGAGAATATTGCCCAAACAGCCTTTCTGGAACCAAAAACAGCAGAAAACGAGAGCTGGCACCTCGGCATCTTGTTAATAGGTTAGTTCCGGAAAATGCATAAAATCATTATAAAGTGTGAGCAAAACATGTAGGTATTGTCATAAAACTAGCATGGAACATCAGAAATTATAGATACGTTGGAGACGTATCAAGCATCCCCAAGCTTAGTTCCTACTCGCCCTCGAGTAGGTAAACGATAAAAAGAATATTTTCTGTAGTGACATGCTACTTACATAATCTTGATCATACTATTGTAAAGCATATGAGATGAATGAAGTGACTCGAGGCAACGATCTATAGTTTGTTAACAAATAGATAACATATAGCAAAACTTTTCATGAATAGTACTTTCAAGACAAGCATCAAAAAGTCTTGCATAAGAGTTAACTCATAAAGCAATAAATTCAAAGTAAAAGGCATTGAAGCAACACAAAGGATGATTAAGTTTTAGCAATTGCTTTCAACTTTCAACATGCATATCTCATGGATAATTGTCAACACAAAGTAATATGATGAATGCAAATAAGCAAGTATGTAAGAATCAATGCACAGTTGACACAAGTGTTTGCTTCTAAGATAGAAAGGAGTAGGTAAACTGACTCAACATAAAGTAAAAGAAAGGCCCTTCGCAGAGGGAAGCGAGGATTAAATCATGTGCTAGAGCTTTTTAAGTTTTGAAATCATATAGAGAGTATAAAAGTAAAGTTTTGAGAGGTGTTTGTTGTTGTCAACGAAGGGTAGTGGGCACTCTAACCCCCTCATCAAACAGACCTTCAAAGAGCGGCTCCCATGAAGGACGTTATCTCTACCGAGCAAGGTAGATCATCCCTCTTCTCTTTTGTTTACACATGTACTTTAGTTTTATTTATGGTTGACACTCCTCCCAACCTTTTGCTTTCACAAGCCATGGCTAACCGAATCCTCGGGTGCCTTCCAACATTCACATACCATGAAGGAGTGTCTATTTCCAAAATTAAGTTGCTTACTGATGAATCAGGGCAAAACATGTGAAGAGAATTATTAATGAAAGTTAATTAATTGGGGCTGGGAACCCCGTTGCCAGCTCTTTTTGCAAAATTATTGGATAAGCGGATGAAGCCACTAGTCCATTGGTGAGAGTCTGCCCAACAAGATTGAAAGATAAAACACCCCATACTTCCTCATGAGCTATAAAACATTGACACAAATAAGAGATAATAACTTTTGAATTGTTTAAAGGTAGCACATTGATGACCCACAAGTATAGGGGGTGTATCGCAGTATCTTCGATAAGTAAGAATGTCGATCCCAACGAGGAGCAGAAGGTGTTGACAAGCAGTTTCGATGAAGGATTCACTGTAAATGCTCACAGACAAGTATTCAAGGGGTTTTGATGTAACAGATGAATAAAGTACGAGTAAGTAAAGTGCGAGAGTAACTATTGCAGCGAGTGGCCCAATCCTTTTTAGCACAAAGGACAAGCCGGTTTGTTTACTTATAATGACCAAACGTTCTCGAGGACACACGGGATTTTAGTCTAGTGCTTTCGCTACATACGGCTAATTAATCTTCATTGTTTTGATAAGTGTTGTGTGGGTGAACCTATGCTAATGTACCGCCCTTCCTAGGACTAATACATACTTGTGATTATACCCCTTGCAAGCATCCGCAACTACAAGAAAGTAATTAAGATAAATCTAACCACAGCCTTAAACTACGAGATCCTGCGATCCCTCCCTGCATCGATATACCAACGGGGGTTTAGGTTTCGTCACTCCGGCAACCCCGCAATTGGCAAACGAGTACAAGATGCATTCCCCTAGGCCCATAAATGGTGAAGTGTCGTGTAGTCGACGTTCACACAACACCACTAGAAGAATAACACCACAACTTAAATGTCATAACATTGAATATTACTCAACCATAGTTCACTACTAACAATTAGACTTCACCCATGTCCTCAAGAACTAAACGAACTACTCACGAGACATCATATGGAACATGATCAGAGGTGATATGATGATGAATAACAATCTGAACATAGACCTTGGTTCAATGGTTTCACTCAATAGCATAAACAACAAGTAGAAATCAGTATCGGGAGAGTTTCCCCTATCAAACAATCAAGATCAAACCCAAATTGCTACAGCGGTGACGATGTCCAGCGGTGGAGATGGCGGTGATGATGGTGGAGATGATGATGATGGTGATGGAGATGATGTCCAGCTCGATGGCGGTGACGATGGCGTCGATTTCCCCCTCCGGGAGGGAATTTCCCCGGCGGATTCCTGCCCGCCGGAGAGCTCTTTTCTCTGCGGTGTTCTCCGCCCCGCGAGGCGGCCGTAACCCTTCGTGAGGATTCCTCTCGTGGCTTAGGTCTTCGGGACGAAGGGTTTCGCGAAGAAAAGGAGGCGAAAGAGGCCGAGGGGGCCCCACACCACATGGTGGCGCGGCCGGGCCATGGGCCGCGCCACCCTATGGTATGGGCCCACCACTGGGTCCAGCTGGCTCCCCTTCCGGCTTCCTCCGTCATCCGGAAAAATAGGATTTTATGTAAAACTTCCTTCCACAGTTGATCTTCTGAAATATCGCATCCTGACGGTGCTTTTTCCGGCAGAATCTCGGCTCCGGTGCTCAATCTCCAAGTAATCATGAAACATGCAAAATAGATGAAATAACATAAGTATTGTGTCCCAATATGAAATATATCAATGAATAACAGCAAATTATGATATAAAATAGTGATGCAATTTGGACGTATCAACTCCCCCCAAGCTTAGACTTCGCTTGTCCCCAAGCGAAACCGAACTCGGTAAACAGGACCACATGTTTATGGAGTGAAGAGTCGATAAATAAAATACGGACGAGAAGCATCATATTCATTCACACAAGACATTATAGTAAACAACTTCCTCATATAACTCAACTTGAAACAAGTATAAGGTAATCACAAATAAAGGTGCATAAGGAATCATAATTGGTGATGGCAAACTTTGTTCTTGGTCAGAGAACATTTAACAGATTATATTCATCTATTGAGCAGCGCTCTCATATTAAAGCTTATGGTAAACTTGCATACTCAATCATATTAATCATTGATGACTTTCAAAGCTATATTCATTCAAGGTAAAACTTGTACTAAACAAGAAAGAATAAAGACATGATGAAGCAAATCACAATATAATAGTTCAATCACAACAACTCAAATGCTTGCTTGAGATGGAGGGAAATAGGTTTACTGACTCAACATAAAGTAAAAGACAGGCCCTTCGCAGAGGGAAGCAGAGATTAAATCATGTGCTAGAGCTTTTTCAGTTTTGAAATCATATAAAGAGAATAAAAGTAAAGTTTTGAGAGGTGTTTGTTGTTGTCAACGACTGGTAGCGGGTACTCTAACCCCCTTGCCAAACGAGACCTCCAAAGAGCGGCTCCCATGAAGGACGTTATCTCTACCAGCAAGGTAGATCATCCCTCTTCTCTTTTGTTTACACATGTATTTTAGTTTATTTAAGGGTGACACTCCCCCCAACCTTTGCTTACACAAGCCATGGCTAACCGAATCCTCGGGTGCCTTCCAACAATCTCATACCATGGAGGAGTGTCTATTGCAAAATTAAGCTGCTTACTGATGAATCAGGGCAAAACATGTGAAGAGAATCATTAATGAAAGTTGATTAATTGGGGCTGGGAACCCCGTTGCCAGCTCTTATTGCAAAATTATAGGATAAGTGGATGAAGCCACTAGTCCTTTAGTGGAGGCTGCCTAACAAGACTGAAAGATAAAACACCACATACTTCCTCATGAGCTATAAAACATTGACACAAATAAGAAGTAATAAGTTTTGAATTGTTTAAAGGTAGCACATGAAGTATTTACTTGGAATGGCGAGAAAATACCATGCAGTAGGTAGATATGGTGGACACAAATGGCATAGGTTTGGGTTCAGGTTTGGATGCACGAGAAGTATTCCCTCTCAATACAGGTCTTTGGCTAGCAAGGTTAAATAGCAAGCATAAGAGTTGAAGGAAACAAACAAATATACATGTGATAGAAACAATCATGCATCTTACTTGTAAGCACAAACAGTTTTAACTTTTAGAATACTAAGCTAAGAACTGATAAGAAAGATAATAATATCTTCTACATTTGTTTCCTCTATTATTCTTAAACTCAAAGTGTTGTTGCTATTGACCATTGCTAAGTTTGCCAAAACCAAATAGATTTACTCAATGATCCCAAAGTGGTACCAATACTAAAATCAAGATCAATCATATAATAGAAATTGCAAACTAGAATAAGGTGTGCAATATGTAAATGATAAGACTTCTCATTAATATTCCATAACGATAACTCACACCAAGGGATACATAGACAAACTAAAGGAGAGATACTTCCATACCGCAACCCATCTCATACGATAACTTCCCTACTCATGATATGACACTACTTGATAGTAAAAAGTAAAAGGTAATGATAAAGTGATACCGCGGCACTCCCCCAAGCTTGGAACAAACCAAGGGGATGCCAATACCGATGATGAATTACTCCTTTGGCGATGGTGGTGATGAATTCCTGACAAGCTTCTCAATAAGTTC
Organism: Lolium rigidum; assembly: GCF_022539505.1. Taxonomy (NCBI): domain Eukaryota; kingdom Viridiplantae; phylum Streptophyta; class Magnoliopsida; order Poales; family Poaceae; genus Lolium; species Lolium rigidum. Next base: position 351,698,432 of record NC_061514.1, on the reverse strand, counting down.
CTGAAGCTCATCAATCCTGTATATGAGGTTGCGAATCATTTCCGAATTGTGCTCGACGCGGTAAGAAGTCTGTCCGACGACGAGTCCCAACTCTTGGAGTTATTTCCCCAACCTTCAGCTTCGGGCTCCGTCTTTCCTGCATTGTTAGAACGATCTATATCCCAATTGCTAGGCAGTGCTGCCTTGGGAGTCCTTTCAATTTGATTATTGTAGATTAAATTGTGGAAAGGATGGTGAATGCCTGAAGAAGATGTCCTTGGAGCTAGGTAATGGCGGGGAAGTCCTCCTCCGGTCCTAATCCGTGCGCTCTTCTTGGCGTTGAGCGAGTTAGTCACCACTTCGATGCTTGCAATGGTGGTGCGTGGGTGCTCTTGCGGAACTTCTTCGACTTCTCCTTCATCCTCCTTTGCTTCTTCCTTGACGCTCTTGTCCTCTTCTCTCCACTCACGATCTTGATTATCTTCATCCGGAAGCTCCTTGCCCTTGTTCTTAGAGACCATGGTGCTTCTAAACTGAAAACAGATCCTGGCAGAAACAGCTCGAAACAAAACACGTCGAGAAAACGATATACGGACCTACAGGGGTCCGGGGGATTTTATAATAAAAATTTTCGAGCAAACGGAAAGTACCGAGGTCGAACCGTAGTCGGAAAGGGGCGACGAGGTGGCCGGACCATAGGTCGGCGCGGGCCCGAGTCGGGCCGCGCCGGCCCGTGGTGGCACGCCCTCGTGCGTCCTTTCCACTCCGTTTCGAACTCGTAATTTTTCATATTTTCCAAAAACAACAAAAATAATGTTCGGAAAGTAAATCGCGAACTTTTCATTACCAGATCTTGTTACCTATTCAAAGTCGAGTTACGCGGATTGTCAATTTGTCCTTTGATGAAAGCCTCCGGTGTTTCCACTCGAACAATATCAACATCAACATTATAAGAATCACCCGAGATATAATGCTTGAGTCTTTGTCCATTCACCACTTGCGTAGCATTGCCTTGGAGAGAGCTAATCTTAATTGCTCCTGAACGATACACCTCCTCAACAACATATGGTCCTTCCCATTTCGAGAGTAATTTCCACGCAAAGAATGCGAGACGAGACCGATACAATAGGACTTTATCCCCAATATTAAACTCTCTTTTGATGATCCTTCTATCATGCCATTTTTTAACTTTTTCTTTAAAGAGTTTAGCATTTTCATAAGCTTCACTTCTCCATTCATCTAGAGAACTTAATTGTAGCAACCTCTTATCACCGGCAAGTTTAGGATCTTTATTCAATTCTCTAACGACCCGATAAGCTTTGTGTTCTAGTTCTAAAGGTAAATGACAAGCTTTTCACGTAAACCATTTTATAAGGTGACATTCCCATGGGGTTGTTATAAGCAGTTCTATAAGCCCATAGTGCGTGTTTCAATTTACTAGCCCAATTCTTTCTAGATTGATTAACGGTTTTCTGCAAGATAGATTTAATTTCTCTATTTGATAGTTCTACTTGACCACTACTTTGAGGATGATAAGCGGAAGCAATTCTATGATTAATACCATACTTAGCAAGAGTTTTTCTAAAACCTCCATGAATAAAATGAGAACCTCCATCAGTCATAATATATCTAGGTACTCCAAATCTAGGAAAAATAACATCTAAAAGCATTTTTAAAGAGGTCTCACCATCAGCACTTTTTGTAGGTATGGCTTCCACCCATTTAGTAACATAATCAACAGCAACAAGTATATGAGTGTTACCTTTTGAAGAGGGAAAAGGTCCCATGAAGTCAAATCCCCAACAATCAAACGGTTCAATAACAAGAGTATAATTCATAGGCATTTCATTGCGTACTGGAGATATTACCAACCCTTTGACATTCATCACAAGATAAAATAAACTTCCTTGCATCTTTGAAGAGAGTTGGCCAATAAAAACCTGATTGTAGAACCTTTTGCGCGGTTCTATCTCCGGCGTGATGTCCTCCATAAGCACTGCCATGACATTTACTCAATATCTCTTGTTGTTCATATTCGGGAACACACCTTCGCATAATACCATCCACTCCTTCTTTATATAAGTGTGGGTCATCCCAGAAATAATGCCTCAAGTCATAAAAGAATTTCCTCCTCTGCTGAGCTGAAAAGGTTGGAGGCAAGTACTTGGAAACAATAAAGTTAGCATAATCAGCATACCAAGGACTGTCTCGCGAACTCACCTTTATTACAGCCAATTGTTCATTTGGAAAACTATCATTAACAGGAACAGGATCATAAGCAATATTTTCCAATCTAGACAAATTATCAGCAACAAGATTATCAGCACCTTTCCTATCTACAATATGTAAATCAAATTCTTGCAAAAGAAGTACCCATCTAATAAGCCTCGGCTTAGCATCTTTCTTTGTCATAAGGTATCTAATTGCAGCATGATCAGTATGAATTGTAAATTTTGAATCAACAATATAAGATCTAAATTTATCACAAGCAAAGACTACAGCTAACAATTCTTTTTCAGTAGTAGCATAATTTCTTTGAGCAGCATCAAGAGTTTTGCTAGGATAATGAATAACATTTAATTTTTAATCTACTCGCTGTCCAAGAACAGCGCCTACAGCAAAATCACTAGCATCACACATAATTTCAAATGGTAAATTCCAATCAGGAGGTTCAACTATAGGAGCGAGTTGTTAAGGCTTTCTTTAGAGTTTCAAAAGCTTCCTTACAATCATCATCAAAAACAAAAGGTACATCTTTTTGAAGAAGATTAGTAAGAGGCTTTGAAATCTTGGAGAAATCTTTAATAAATCTCCTATAAAACCCAACATGACCAAGAACACTACGAATACCTTTAACATCCCTTGGATAGGGCATCTTCTCAATGGCTTCAACTTTAGCTCTATCAACTTCAATACCTCTCTCAGAAATTTTATGTCCCAATACAATTCCTTCATTAACCATAAAGTGGCATTTCTCCCAATTAAGAACAAGGTTAGTTTCTTCACATCTCCGCAAAACTTTATCAAGGTTTCGCAAGCAACTATCAAAAGAATTCCCGTAGACGGAAAAATCATCCATGAATACTTCCACAATACTCTCACAAAAACCATGAAAAATAGCGGACATGCATCTTTGAAAAGTAGCGAGAGCATTACATAAACCAAAAGGCATACGCCTATAAGCATAAGTTCCATAGGGACAAGTAAAAGTGGTTTTCTCTTGATCTTTAGCTTTAACGACAATTTGTGAAACCCAGAATAACCATCAAGAAAGCAAAAATGAGTATTTTTAGATAACCTTTCTAGCATTTGATCAATAAATGGTAAAGGGTAATGATCTTTCCTAGTAACTTTATTAACTTTTCGATAATCAATGCACATTCTATACCCTACAACTACTCTTTGAGGTATGAGCTCATCATTATCATTAGGCACAACAGTCATTCCTCCTTTCTTAGGAACGCAATGCACGGGACTAACCCATCTACTATCAGCAATAGGATATATAATACCAGCTTCAAGAAGTCGTAATACCTCATTTCTTACCACATCCTTCATTTTAGGAATTAGACGACGCCGAGGTTCAACAACGAGCTTCGCATCATCTTCCATATTAATGGCGTGTTGGCAAATAGAGGGAGAAATCCCCTTCAAGTCATCAAGAGTATAGCCAATAGCACCTCGGTGTTTCTTCAATATTTGCAATAATCTTTCTTCTTCAAACTCTGTAAGCTTAGAACTAATAATAACGGGATATATTTTCTTATCATCAATATGAGCATATTTAAGATTATCAGGCAAAGGCTTCAAATCAAAAACAGGATCTTCCTTTGGTGGCGGTGTTGTACCCAAGTCTTCCACCGGTAAATCATGTTTGAGAATAGGTTGGCGAAGAAAAATCTCCTCAAGCTCATCTCTTTCTTTCCTAAAAACTTCACTCTCGCTATCCTCCAAATGTTGCTGCAAAGGATTATTAGGAACAAGAACAATAGATGCACACTTGCTCCATTTTAAAATCATTACTAGGCAAATCAGCTTTATAAGGAGTTTTAGTAAATTTAGAGAAGTTAAACTCATAAGATTCACCAGCAAATTTAGTCAAAATTTTCTCTTTCTTGCAATCTATAATAGCTCCACAAGTATTTAGAAAAGGTCTACCAAAAATGATAGGACAATAATCACTAGCGACGGAACCAAGTACCAAAAAGTCGGCAGGATATTTAATCTTACCACATAGAACTTCCACATCTCGAACAATACCAATTGGTGAAATAGTTTCTCTATTAGCCAGCTGAATAACCACATCAATATCTTCAAGTTCACAAGAATCAATTTCGTGCATAATCTCCATGTATAGCTCATAAGGATAGTACTAACACTTGCACCAATATCACATAGACCATAATAGCAATGATCACCAATTTTAACAGATAGCATAGGAACACTAGCTTGTTTGGGTTTATTAGGATGTGAAACAATATTAGAAGCATCTTCACAGAAAATAATATGACCATCATTTTCAGTCACAAGATCTTTAACTATGGCAACAACGGAGTTCAACTTTTATTTGTTCTTCGAGGTTCTCTAGGTTTCTTTTCACTTTTATGAACCGCACTATTTATAACGAGTACTCTTTCATTTTAGCAGGAAAAGGAGTTTTTTCAATATAAGCTTCAGGAATAACGCGATCAGCAGTTTCAATTACAACACACTTATTAATAGATGAATCAATTTTATCTTTGTACGGTTCATGATACTTATCAAAATTCTTCTTAGGCAATTCATAATGAGAGGCAAAAGCTTTATAAAGGTTTGCAGCAACTTGAGAATCAAGACCATATGTAGCACTAATATTACGAAATGTATCGGTATCCATAAAAGCTTCAATGCATTTATAATCATAAATTATACCGACTCTCTGTCTTTGTCGTTCTCCCAACCTTCGGTATTTTCTTGGATCCGATCAAGAAGGTCCCTTTTAAACTCTTCTTTGTTGCGTGTAAATGATCCAGAACAAGAAGTATCCAGCAAGGTCTTGTCTTGAAAAGAAAGTCTTGCATAGAAATTATCAATAATAATATTACCAGGAAGCTCATGAATGGGGCATTTGAGCATTAAAGACTTCAATCTCCCCCAAGCTTGGGAAATACTCTCTCCATCATGAGGCCAGAAATTATATATGCGGTTCCGATCTTTGTGAATTTCACTTGGAGGATAAAATTTGGAATAAAATAAAGGCACAATGTCCTCCCAATCAAGAGAATCACCATTCTTCGACAATTTATACCAATGCGCCGCTTTACCAGACAGCGATATAGAGAATAGCTTCTTCCTAACTTCATTCATAGCAATACCTGCACATTTTAATAACCCGCATAATTCATGCAAAAACAATAAATGATCACCAGGATGGACAGTTCCATCCCCTTCATAGCGGTTATCCATAACACGTTCAATAATTTTCGTAGGTATTTTATATGGTATTACTTCCTCACCTGGCACCTCATCCACTACCGTTGCAGTAGTAGTAGATTTCCCAAATAGAAATTGAAGAGAAGATCTCTCCATAATGACTTATAGCAGCGAGCAGAAATAAAATCAGCACAAACGAGTAAAGGTTTTCCTTACCAATTCCGCTTACCAATAGCGCTTCACTCCCCGGCAACGGCGCCAGAAAATAGTCTTGATGACCCACAAGTATAGGGGGTGTATCGCGGTATCTTCGATAAGTAAGAATGTCGATCCCAACGAGGAGCAGAAGGTGTTGACAAGCAGTTTCGATGAAGGATTCACTGTAAATGCTCACAGACAAGTATTCAAGGGGTTTTGATGTAACAGATGAATAAAGTACGAGTAAGTAAAGTGCGAGAGTAACTATTGCAGCGAGTGGCCCAATCCTTTTTAGCACAAAGGACAAGCCGGTTTGTTTACTTATAATGACCAAACGTTCTCGAGGACACACGGGATTTTAGTCTAGTGCTTTCGCTACATACGGCTAATTAATCTTCATTGTTTTGATAAGTGTTGTGTGGGTGAACCTATGCTAATGTACCGCCCTTCCTAGGACTAATACATACTTGTGATTATACCCCTTGCAAGCATCCGCAACTACAAGAAAGTAATTAAGATAAATCTAACCACGGCCTTAAACTCTGAGATCCTGCGATCCCTCCCGCATCGATATACCAACGGGGGTTTAGGTTTCTGTCACTCCGGCAACCCCGCAATTGGCAAACGAGTACAAGATGCATTCCCCTAGGCCCATAAATGGTGAAGTGTCGTGTAGTCGACGTTCACACGACACCACTAGAAGAATAACACCACAACTTAAATATCATAACATTGAATATTACTCAACCATAGTTCACTACTAACAATTAGACTTCACCCATGTCCTCAAGAACTAAACGAACTACTCACGAGACATCATATGGAACATGATCAGAGGTGATATGATGATGAATAACAATCTGAACATAGACCTTGGTTCAATGGTTTCACTCAATAGCATAAACAACGAGTAGAAATCAGTATCGGGAGAGTTTCCCCTATCAAACAATCAAGATCAAACCCAAATTGCTACAGCGGTGACGATGTCCAGCGGTGGAGATGGCGGTGATGATGGTGGAGATGATGATGATGGTGATGGAGATGATGTCCAGCTCGATGGCGGTGACGATGGCGTCGATTTCCCCCTCCGGGAGGGAATTTCCCCAGCGGATTCCTGCCCGCCGGAGAGCTCTTTTCTCTCTGGTGTTCTCCGCCCCGCAGAGGCGGCTGTAACCCTTCGTGAGGATTCCTCTGTGGCTTAGGTCTTCGGGACGAAGGGTTTCGCGAAGAAAAGGAGGTGAAAGAGGCCGAGGGGGCCCCACACCACATGGTGGCGCGGCCGGAGCCATGGGCCGCGCCACCCTATGGTGTGGGCCCACCCCGGGTCCAGGCTGGCTCCCCCTTCCGGCTTCCTCCGTCATCCGGAAAAATAGGATTTTACGTAAAACTTCCTTCCACGAGTTGATCTTCCGAAATATCGCATCCTGACGGTGCTTTTTCCAGCGAGAATCTCGGCTCCGGTGCTCAATCTCCAAGTAATCATGAAACATGCAAAATAGATGAAATAACATAAGTATTGTGTCCCAATATGAAATATATCAATGAATAACAGCAAATTATGATATAAAATAGTGATGCAATTGGACGTATCACACATGAAGTATTTACTTGGAATGGCAGAAAAATACCACATAGTAGGTAGGTATGGTGGACACACATGGCATAGGTTTTGGCTCAAGGTTTTGGATGCACGAGAAGCATTCCCTCTCAGTACAAGGCTTTGGCTAGAAAGGTTGTTTGAAGCAAACACAAGTATGAACCGGTACAGCAAAACTTACATAAGAACGTATTGCAAGCATTATAAGACTCTACACTGTCTTCCTTGTTGCTTAAACACTTTTACCAGAAAATATCTAGACCTTAGAGAGACCAATCATGCAAACCAAATTTCAACAAGCTCTACGGTAGTTCTCCACTAATAGGTTTAAACTACATGGTGCAAGAGCTTAAACATGATCTACTTGAGAGCTCAAAACAATTGCCAAGTATCAAATTATTCAAGAAAATATGAAGCATTTTCTGTTTCCAACCAAATAGCAATAAATGCAACAGCTTTTAACTTTTGCCATGAACATTAAAAGTAAAACTAAAAACACTAGTGTTCAATATGAAAAAGCGGAGCGTGTCTCTCTCCAACATAAGGATTGCTAGGATCCGAATTTATTCAAACACAAACAAAAATAAAAACACACAGACGCTCCAAGTAAAGTACATAAGATGTGACCGAATAAAATTATAGTTTCACTAGAGGTGACCTGATAAGTTATCGATGAAGAAGGGGATGCCTTGGGCATCCCCAAGCTTAGATGCTTGAGTCTTCTTGAAATATGCAGGGATGAACCACGGGGGCATCCCCAAGCTTAGACTTTTCACTCTTCTTGATCATATATCATCCTCCTCTCTTGACCCTTGAAAACTTCCTTCACACCAAACTTCTCATAAACTTCATTAGAGCGGTTAGTACTCAAAAAACTTTAATCCACTTTAGTCTTGTAGTGACACATTGCAAGAACTCAATAAAACATTAGCTACAGCTCTCCATGTCTAGAAAGTCTTGCTTAAAGTCCACAAGAGACAATGCAAAAAACAGAGACAAAATCTGTCAAAACAGAACAGCCAGTAAAGACGAATTTTTTAGAGGTGCTTCCGTTGCTCAAATCAGAAAACTCAAAACTAATGAAAGTTGCGTACATATCTGAGGAACACGCATGAAAATTTGCAGAATTTTTAGAGTCTCCTACAGAGAGATCTACTCAAATTCGTGACAGCTAAAAATCTGTTTCTGCGCAGAAATCCAAATCTAGTATCAACCTTCTATTAGAGACTTTACTTGGCACAACACTGCAATAAAATAAAGATAAGGAGAGGTTGCTACAGTAGTAACAACTTCCAAGACACAACAAAACAGTAGCAAAATAAAAACATGGGTTATCTCCCAAGAAGTCCTTTCTTTATAGCCATTAAGATGGGCTCAACAATTTATTGATGCTCACATAAAGATGAAAGTTGAAGCAAAGAGAGCATCAAAAAGCAAGTATGAAACAAATTTAAGTCTAACCTGCTTCCTATGCATACGAATTTTGTACACAAATAAATTCATGAAGAACAAAGTGACAAGCATAGGAAGATAAAACAAGAGTAACTTCAAAAGTTTCAGCATATAGAGAGGTGTTTTAGTACCATGCAAATTTCTACAACCATGTTTTCCTCTCTCATAATAATTTTCAGTAGCTTCATGAATAAACTCAACAATATAACTATCACATAAAGCATGTTTCTCATGATCCACAAACACATAATTTTTATCAAGCTCAAAAATAATGGGATTAAAACTTTCAAACCCACTTTTATCAATAATGTAACAAGATGATTGATCATTCTCAAGAGATATGGGACTCCTAGATAAAGTCAAGACCTCTCCAATCCCATTTTCATTAGTAGTACAATTAATATTATCAAGTAACATAGGACCATCATCTAGAGATTTATCATAAACATTTGCCAAGCGAAACTCTTTAGTACCATGCATTTCGACGTCAGGCACAAACAAAGCATTATCATAAGATTTATTTAAATAGCATGGATTATCATAGATAACAGTAGCATAATTATTCTCACAAGTTTTACTCATAGGGAATATTTCAAGAGAATCCATAAGAACATAACATTCATCCTCCTTTGGTAAGCATGGAGGACAATCAAATAGTGTAAGAGATAAAGAGTTACTCTCATTAGAAGGTTGGCATGGGTAGCTAATCCATTCTTCCTCCTTTTGTTCATCACTCTCCTCCTCTTTTTGATCCAATGAGCTTTCAGGTTCATCAATTTCCTCCTCTTTTTCATCCAATGAGCTTTCAGGTTCATCAATTTCTTCTTTCACAGGTTCCTGCAAATTGTGAGTGCATTCTTGTGCATTAATGAGTCTCTCTTTATAATCAATATAAGGATTATCGCTGTAACTTTCTATGCAAAAATTAAGGATAGAAGAGACATAATCTTTAAGGTCCTTACAAGAAACACAAGTTTCATAATTTTTAACCATGAAGGATTCTATCTCAGAGGCTCCCATAAATAAGAAAAATTGTTCTACCTCTTCGAACCCAAAATGAATATAGTTATTCCAATTATAGTTCTTAATTAAAACTTCTTCACTATAGCCACATTGGAATTTAAGATGTTTAGTATCCTGTTTAGAGCAACAGTTTATATCATGGAGTTTAAGCAAGATTTTAGCAATTGTATTCAATTTTTCTATCACAGCACTCATGACTTTGATTCTCTATAATTATTATATAATTCTATAAGCTCCAAATAGGTTGTGGGTTCTCCCATAACAACAGTTTTTAATTTTTCGGTTTTTCAATTTTTTATGGATTTTTGGGTATATAATAAAACAAGGCAAAAACAAACTAGACAGAACTAAACTAAGCAAAATAATACTAGACAGAAATAAACTAAGCACAAATAAACTAGACAAAAGTAAACTAAGCAAAACAAAATAAAATAAAATAAAAACAGAGAGAGAGGTAGAGTGTACTCCCCAGGTGAACTTATGAGTAGAGCTATGCCTCCCCGGCAACGGCGCCGAGAAAATAGTCTTGATAACCCACAAGTATAGGGGATCGCAACAGTCTTCGAGGGAAGTAAAACCCAAATTTATTGATTCGACACAAGGGGAGGTAAAGAATACTTATAAGCCTTAACAACGGAGTTGTCAATTCAGCTGCACCTGGAAAAGCACTAGTAACAGGGGTGATGTGAAAGCAACAGTAATATGAGAGCAATAGTAACGAGTAACACAACGAGCAGATACTAGATAACACGGAGGCAATGGCACCGAGAAAATAGTTGATACTACTTCCAATGTCATATAGGAACGAGTATATGATGATGAGAGATGGACCGGGGTTCCCAGCTATCTACACTAGTGGTAACTCTCCAATAACAAGTGACAAGTGTTGGGTGAACAAATTACAGTTGGGCAATTGGTAGGATTGAAATAGCATTAAGACAGAACATCAATTTAATAATCATGTAGGCATGTTTTCCATATATAGTCATACGTGCTCGCAATGAGAAACTTGCATAACATCTTTTGTCCTATCAGCCGGTGGCGTCCGGGCCTCAAGGGAATCTACTGGTAATTAAGGTACTCTTTTTAATAGAGCACCGGAGCAAAGCATTAACACTTGGTGAAAACATGTGATCCTCATACCTAAGCCTTCCCCTCCAGTTATCCCGATTCGTTGTCACTACGGGGCCTCGGGTTCCGGACATAGACATGTGCAAACAACTTGTAGATACAATCTAAGCAATAAGTACAGAGCTTAAATCTAAGATCATGCCACTCGTGCACTAGTGACAAGCATTAAACACAACAAGATTGCAACAACAATAACTTCACAAACTTATAGATAGATTGATCATAATGTAACAATTCATCGGATCCCAACAAACACAACACCGATTACATCAGATGGATCTCAATCATGTAAGGCAGCTCATGAGATCATTGTATTGAAGTACATGGGAGAGAGAGTACCAACTAGCTACTGCTAGAACCCGTAGTTCATGGGGGAACTACTCACGGAGCATGATGGAGGCGGTGGTGTCGATGGAGATGGCTTCCGGGGGCACTTCCCCGTCCCGGCGGTGTGCTGGAACAGAGATTCTGTCCCCCGAATTGGAGTTTCGCGATGGCGGCGGCGCCCCTAGAGTCTTTCTGGAGTTTCGTCAATTGGTTTTGGGTTTTTACGTCGCGGGGGACTTTATAGGCGAAGAGGCGGCGCAAGGGGGTGCCTGGGGGCCCACACCATAGGCTAGCGCGCCCCCCCTCTAGGCCGCGCCGCCCTGTGGTCTGGGGGCCCTGGGCCTCCTCTCCGTCTCCCCTTCGGTGTTCTGGTCCGTCTCGGTGAAATAAGATGTTTGGCTTTTGTTTCGTCGAATTCCGAGAATATTGCCCGAACAGCCTTTCTGGAACCAAAAACTGCAGAAAACAGGAACTGGCACCTCGGCATCTTGTTAATAGGTTAGTTCCAGAAAATGCATAAAATCATTATAAAGTGTGAGCAAAACATGTAGGTATTGTCATAAAACTATCATGGAACATCAGAAATTCTAGATACGTTGGAGACTTATCAACGTGCTGATGCTGGTGATACCGTGATGGTGTGTGGAGTGATGAAGCTGTTGCTACAACTCCGATGTGGTGATGTTGCTGCGATGCTTGTGGTGTGGTACTCTTGCATGACGCAAATGATCTTCTCGAGATCGTCCCCGGGAAACCAAGTGCAACCTCGACCGCACCGTCGGCGCATGATCAAGTTGCAAGGTCAAGTTCGCCACCGACAAATGAAGCCGAAACCTCATGTTCTTCACGGAAACGGAGACCGTTCCCGTACCCGAAGGTGTCTTCTTCCCCCCTGAACCTGAATCCGGCGACCATCCTTGTTCCGATACCGTGAGACTCGACCCTAAGCCAATCCAATCCTATTTTATAAATGTGCTATATATCTTGTTGCATCTCTTATCATGTGCATCTATCTTTTGCATCAACATCATCCATACATGTTGCAACGTATCGTGCATCTTGTGGTTGTTCGGGGTTAAATAGCGAAACACCTAATAATTAAATATGGAATTATGCGGGATTGTATATCTTGTCCCGTTTCCATATAATTTTTCCATAGCTCACATATGCCATGTCTTTGCCATGCTAACCAACAATTAATATGCGGGGTAGATAAATAACTTGAACCTAATAATTGTTTGTCGGAATTCCGATTCCGTTTAAATTGGATATAAGTTGCATCGTCGCATCATGTTTGCCATGTCATGCATGCATATCATATCATGAGCATGCCGATTCTTCTTCCGTAGTAGTAAGACTTGCACCCGTTGTTTATCCAGCATTTGCTTCTTCCCGGATAGGATCGCGAAGTGGTGCGGTGAGATACGCCAAGTTCTCAGGATGTCCCTCGGCAAGCTTTAACGAGCAAGCATTTCCCCTATACTCCTGTCCCTGCAGGATTCGCTCACCTATTTTATTTTGCCTTCTCCCTCTTGCTAGCCTTAAGTTGCGTTCTTGTCAGGTGTCCTATCCACTTGTTACCTCAAGCAGCCTATATTTTGCCACCACCACCTCCTCCCTACAGCTGTTGTTTTGTTATCGGGTCTTCCTTGCGAGTCCTAGTGCATGCTAGTGTTGTTTTATCTCGTTACCGCTATTGTTATCCTATCGGGTTAAATGTTGGAAAGAATCATGGTTACTTTAGTTGTTGATAATTGTTTAGCGGAGGCATCGGTGGGTCAGCTGATCGTTTTGTGATGGCTCACTTGTGTTTCCTAATTACCTTAGGACCCGAGTTCCTGTTATCTGTTCCGAGGCGGCGCTCTAACCACACGTGGGTATGCTTACCGGGTCTCCCCTCGACCACTTGCTCGGAATCTACAGCTTTGTCCAGTGGCCACAATTAGTTTGAATGCTTTGTTTCTCTCGGGCGTGCAAGCTTGTTTCTTTGTGGTCAGATGATATGATGTTACTTTTGGGGAAGCGGTGAGTGCCTTGTAACCCCGTTGTCTCTTGCACGCTCGTAGGATGCGGTACGTATTGTTAAGAGGTCATCCTCTAGTGGGCTCTGATCCTCTTAGCCGTAGACGCAAACAGCTAGGTCCGTGTCGGAGTTTCGATCGGGCTCCGAAACGGGTTAACTTAGTTAGGTGGCTTCCTGGACATTGTTGTAGTGAAGGAGAGTGCGTGTCGTGATATCCACCTGTCGTAAGTGGGTTGATCGTGCGTGTGGGCACATTTGGGCACCCTACGGTGGTTACATCTTATCGATAAGCCGTGTCCGCGGTTATGGACGACTTGGAGTTGTATGACTCGACCATAGACAACTTACACCTGTTGTTTCGATACTAATAACTTGCATAGTAAGATAGAACAACTTAAATAATAACTGGTTAAAACTTGTCAATCGTGTGAGTGCCTTTGTAAGTACTTCCTTGCGAGGGGGGAACACATCGGCTGTGTTATGTTTGCAGAGTATAGAACTGTTAGTTTATGCGCTCTCTCATCTTCTCTGATTAGACGAATGTTGTAGACTGTCTATATAGGTTTTTAGTGCTTGCGCTCTGCCACTTAACCCCACCATGTTACCTATGACGTTCCTCTTGCATCCTCTAAGTCCCCTGCGTGCCTCAAGTACAAAGGACGACTAGTTGACGAATGCTTATACGTCTTGAAGTCTTGTTATGTACGAACCCGTACTTATTTCTGCTTCTACGGGACATAACCGGGCAGGTATGAAGATATGTTCGATGAAGATGACGTTAGCAAGGTTACCCTTCCGGCTTGGCCTGGGCAGGGTTATGGACGCTGCTGACTATCTTCAGGACTCTTAGTCCAATTTGTATCTTGTCCGTACTCGGATGTATTCGATCTTTTGTATGATTTGGATCTTTGTATTGTATATTTGTATCTTGACTCGTCGGAGTCGTTGTTGTAATATATGTATCTTGTGGGCTCTATTGTAATCTTGTTGTAATGTTACTACTCGTGGTAATTCCTCTGGCATCACGTGTGTGATTCGTCGCGCACGTCGTGTCGGAGGGGGTCTCTGGATCGATATCGTGCGGATTTCGGCGGGATCGCTGGAATCCTCAGGGTACTGGTTCCGGGGCGTCACAATGGCCTACCATGCATTCATGCATATATTTTATATATTTGAACATATTCTTGGGGATTTCAATCTCTCTCGATCTATATATCGTTGGTGGCCAAAACAACACACATATATACGCATGCACTTTATGAGCAAAGGCGCGGGTGCCTCTAATAATGTGTATGCGCACTCGATCGATGATCCCTAAACCTTAAACCCTAATCCCTAAACCCTAAACCCTAAACATTAAACCCTAAACCCTATCCCTAACCCTAAACCCTAAGCCCTAATTAAACCGTATATATAGGCCAACGACACTTAATTGCGTATCAAGCAGGCCAGGGGGCTCGCGGTCCTCTAATTAAATTAAATGTGCCATGCATTAACCCTAAACCATATATAAAACTAACCTTAGCTAATCAAACCCTACTTAAAAGACATAGCCCCAACCTACTAGCTATAACCCGATCTAATAAAAACATGCTCTATATATAGCAGCTAGCAAACCCTAGATTAACACCAATAAATATATATATATATGGCCTATATCATATCGATCATGTTGAATAACATTTCCCCGAGATTCATTAATTAATTATATATTTATCGTTGATAAATTAATTAACTTGAATTTTGACAAGTTCTCTCGAATGAAAACACATTTCATTATGTTGCCTCATAATATATGTATAATTAATTAGTGTGCATGCATTGCCTACAATGCATTCATGCATCCCCTGGCATTTTTGCACTCCTAACCCCCCGCCGCCGGCTCGCCCTCCTTGCAGAAAACCCCCTCTGTCTTTTGTTTTACTGCCTAGGTCCTCCCACCTCTTCCTCTCAGTCTCTCCTCTCCGAACCCGACGCCTCCATCTCGCCTCGCTCCTCCTCGCCCCGAGCTCGCCTCCACCCCGCCGGTCGTGCGCCTCGCCTCCCAACGACGTCGGCTGCTGCCGCCATGTTCCACGCCACCCCGTCCTCTGGTCGTGCGCCGCTGGACCCCGACCCTGCGGCCCAGCATCTCCCCGCTCGACCATGGCCACATTCGTCGCCTCTCCGCACTGCTAGGAGCCCCCACGGGTGCGGGCCTCCACCTCTCTGCGCTAGCCCTCGCCGTTTTCCGCCGCCACCAGGACGCCCTCGTCCTGGCCGTGCTCGTCTTCCATCGCAGCAGCTTCGCCACGGGACCACGCTGCTGCTGCGCGCGTCGGTTCTTTCGTCAGAGCTGCCTTGGCTACCTCCCTCAACGACGCCATCCCGTGCGCCTGCTCGCCTCCTCCGGTCGCGTTTCTTCTTGTCCCCGACCTGCAGCTTGGCCACAACTCTATTTTGGTAATCAGAAGCATCGACCTGTCGTTTGGCCTCTCGCCGGTGCACGCGCCTCGGGCAATGTTTGTCTGATGATGCGCTGTCAACGCGTCATGTTGGTGCTCATGTGATCTGGTGAAGTTCCTGTTGAAGTTGGTGATGTGCTGATGCTGGTGATGCCGTGATGGTGTGTGGAGTGATGAAGCTGTTGCTACAACTCCGATGTGGTGATGTTGTTGCGATGCTTGTGGTGTGGTACTCTTGCACGACGCAAATGATCTTCTCGAGATCTTCCCCGCGAAACCAAGTGCAACCTCGACCGCACCGTCGGCGCATGATCAAGTTGCAAGGTCAAGTTCGCCACTGACAAATGAAGCCGAAACCTCATGTTCTTCACGGAAACGAAGACCGTTCCCATACCCGAAGGTGTCTTCTTCCCCTCTGAACCTGAATCCGGCGACCATCCTTGTTCCGATACCGTGAGACTCTGACCCTAAGCCAATCCAATCCTATTTTATAAATGTGTTATATATCTTGTTGCATCTCTTATCATGTGCATATATCTTTTGCATCAACATCATCCATACATGTTGCAACGCATCGTGCATCTTGTGGTTGTTCGGGGTTAAATAGGGAAACACCTAATAATTAAATATGGAATTATGTGGGATTGTATATCTTGTCCCGGTTCCATTTAATTTTGCCGTAGATCACATATGCCATGTCTTTGCCATGCTAACCAACAATTAATATGCGGGGTAGATAAATAACTTGAACCTAATAATTGTTTGTCGGAATTCCGATTCCGTTTAAATTCGATATAAGTTGCATTGTCGCATCATGTTTGCCATGTCATGCATGCATATCATATCATGAGCATGCCGATTCTTCTTCCGTAGTAGTAAGACTTGCACCTGTTGTTTATCCAGCATTTTCTTCTTCCCGGATAGGATCGCGAAGTGGTGCGGTGAGATACGCCAAGTTCTCCGGATGTCCCTCGGCAAGCTTTCACATGCAATCATTTCCCCTATACTCCTGTCCCTGCAGGATTCGCTCACCTATTTTATTTTGCCTTCTCCCTCTTGCTAGCCTTAAGTTGCGTTCTTGTCACGTGTCCTATCCACTTGTTACCTCAAGAAGCCTATATTTTGCCACCACCACCTCCCTACAGCTGTTGTTTTGTTATCGGGTCTGCCTTGCGAGTCCTAGTGCATGCTAGTGTTGTTTTATCTCGTTACCCCTATTGTTATCCTATCGGGTTAAATGTTGGAAAGAATCATGGTTACTTTAGTTGTTGATAATTGTTTAGCGGAGGCATCGGTGGGTCAGCTGATCATTTTGTGACGGCTCACTTGTGTTTCCTAATTACCTTAGGACCCGAGTTCCTGTTATCTGTTCCGAGACTGAGCGCTCTAACCACACGTGGGTATGCTTACTGGGTATCCCCTCGACCACTGCCGGAATCTAAAGCTTTGTCCAGTGGCCACAATTAGTTTGAATGCTTTGTTTCTCTCGGGCGTGCAAGCTTGTTTCTTTGTGGTCAGATGATATGATGTTACTTTTGGGGAAGCCGTGAGTGCCTTGTAACCCCGTTGTCTCTTGCACGCTCGTAGGATGTGGTAAGTATTGTTAAGAGGTCATCCTCTAGTGGGCTCTGATCCTCTTAGACGTAGACGCAAACAGCTAGGTCCGTGTCGGAGTTTCGATCGGGCTCCGAAACGGGTTAACTTAGTTAGGTGGATTCCTGGACATTGTTGTAGTGAAGGAGAGTGAGTGTCGTGATATCCACCTGTCGTAAGTGGGTTGATCGTGCGTGTGGGCACATTTGGGCACCCCTGCAGGGTTACATCTTATCGATAAGCCGTGTCCGCGGTTATGGACGACTTGGAGCTGTATGACTCGACCATAGACAACTTACACCTGTTGTCTCGATACTAATAACTTGCATAGTAAGATAGAACAACTTAAATAATAGCTGGTTAAAACTTGTCAACCGTGTGAGTGCCTTTGTAAGTACTTCCTTGCGAGGGGGAACACATCGAGTCGTGTTATGTTTGCGAGTATAGAGCTCGTTAGTTTATGCGCTCTCTCATCTTCTTTGATTAGACGAATGTTGTAGACTGTCTCTATAGGTTTTTAGTGCTTGCGCGCTGCCGCTTAACCCCACCATATTGCCTATGACGTTCCTCTTGCGTCCTCTAAGTCCCCTGCGTGCCTCAAGTACAAAGGACGACTAGTTGACGAATGCTTATACGTCTTGAAGTCTTGTTAAGTACGAACCCGTACTTATTTCTGCTTTTATGGGACATAACCGGGCAGGTATGAAGATATGTTCGATGAAGACGACGTTAGCAAGGTTACCCTTCCGGATTGGCCTGGGCAGGGTTATGGACGCCGCTGATTATCTTCAGGACTCTTAGTCCAATTTGTATCTTGTCCGTACTCGGATGTATTCGATCTTCGGTATGATTTGGATCTTTGTATTGTATATTTGTATCTTGACTCGTCGGACTCGTTGTTGTAATATATGTATCTTGTGGGCTCTATTGTAATCCTGTTGTAATGTTACTACTCGTGGTAATTCCTCTGGCATCACGTGTGTGATTCGTCGCGCACGTCGTGTCGGAGGGCGTCTCGAGATCGATGTCGTGCGGATTTCGGCGGGATCGGCTGGAATCCTCGAGTACCGGTTCCGGGGCATCACAATGGCCTACCATGCATTCATGCATATATTTTATATATTTGAACATATTCTTGGGGATTTCAATCTCTCTCGATCTATATATCGTGGGTGGCCAAAACAACACACATATATACGCATGCACTTTATGCGCAAAGGCGCGGGTGCCTCTAATAATGTGTGTGCGCACTCGATCGATGATCCCTAAACCTTAAACCCTAATCCCTAAACCCTAAACCCTAAACATTAAACCCTAAACCCTAAACCCTAACCTTAACCCTAAACCCTAGCTAACCCTAAACCCTAATTAAACCCTATATATAGGCCAACGACACTTAATTGCGTATCAAGCAGGCCGGGGGCTCACGGTCCTCTAATTAAATTAAATGTGCCATGCATTAACCCTAAACCATATATATAACTAACCTTAGCTAATCAAACCCTACTTAAAACACATAACCCCAACCTACTACCTATAACCCGATCTAATAAAAACATGCTCTATATATATGACTAGCAAACCCTAGATTAACACCAATATATATATATATATATAGGTCTGCTATTCTCGAACCGGTTCGAGAATAACTATTCTCGAACCCTTTCTGAACTTCCGCGTGTTTCACAAGTGAACTTCTCGACGGAATACCGAGTGCATATTCGTGCGGACGGTATTTTCATGTTGATTTTCAAACCGCTTATCGGAATGATGCATACAATATACCGTTGGATTCGTATAGTAATTTCGCATCTTTATCTTGTTCATTGTTTTTCGAAATTCTCTATTGTTTAAAAATAATTTTAAATATACAAAACAACATTTTCGCGGATTTCAGCAATTCCGTGCAGTTTTTGAGGTCTAATTTCCAACAGGTTCATCGGATTGATGCATATGATATGTCATTGGAAAGATGTTGACTAGGCGCAACTTTTTTATATAGATCGTTTTCTCCAATTCTTTATAGTTTAAGAGCAGATTTGAAAAAGAAACATGATTCTACTTTTCGGAACACTAGAATTACATATTTATGCGGACAGTAATTTTAATTTAATCTTTGAATCGCTTATCGGAATGATTCATATAATATACCGTTGCATTCGTACAGTAATTTATCATCTTTTTCGTGTTTATTGTTTTTCCAAATTCTCTATTGTTAAAAAATAATTTTGAATATACAAAACAGTATTTTCCCGGATTTAACTAATTCCGTGCAGTTTTTGAGGTCTAATTTCTAAACGGTTCATCGGATTGATGCATATGATATGCCATTGGAAAGCTGTTGACTAGGCGCAACTTTTTCATATAGATCATTTTCCCCAATTCTTTACTGTTTAAGAGCAGATTTGAAAAAACATAATTCTATTTTCGGAACATTAGAATTAAATGTTTATGCGGACGAGTATTTTTAATTTAATCTTTGAATCGCTTATCGGAATGATGCATATAATATACTATTGGATTCATATAGTAATTTCGCATCTTTTTCGTGTTCATTGTTTTTCCAAATTCTTTATTGTTTAAAAATAATTTCGAATATACAAAACAACATTTTCGCGGATTTCACTAATTTCGTGCGGTTTTTGAGGTCTAATTTCCAAACGAGTTTATTGGATTGATTCATATGATATTCCATTGGAAAGCTATTGACTAGGCGCAACTTTTTTATATATATAATTTTCACCAATTATTCACAGTTTAAGAGCAGATTTGACAAAACATGATTCTACTTTTCGAGTTCCAACTGAAATTTTGTTGAAAAGATATTGGTTAGGTGCAACTTTTTCGTGTTGAATTTTTTACAGCGAACTTCCTCGAGGTACAATGTGAACTTCAGGACGTTGCGAAGTGAGCTGTCATTTTGACCAAAGTGAATTTCAACAAAATGTAGTTGTACGACGTATTTTAAAGTGAACTTCCATGAGATGGAAAGTGTACTTCCACGCGGTACAAAGTGAAATTCATTTTTTACAAAAGTGAATTCCCACAAGAAGTAATTTTATCGGCGTGCAAAAAGGTGAACTTCTACGTGGTGCCAAGTGAACTTCCTCGTAGTGTACAAAGTGAACTAATGTTTTAACCTAAGTGAATTTTGACAAAAAAAAGTATTTCAGCTTGTTTGACAAAACGTAATGTGAACTTTCGAAAAATGATGTGAACTTCCGGAAAAAGTAAAGTGAACTTCCCAAAAAAAGTAAAGTGAACTTCCGAAAAATGAAGTGAACTTCCCGAAAATGAAGTGAACTTCCGGGGAAAGTAAAGTGAACTTCCAAAAAAACTAAAGTGAACTTCTGAGAAATGAAGTGAACTTCCCGAAAAATGAATTGAACTTCCGAAAAAAGTAATGTGAACTTTTCAAAAATGAAGTGAACTTCCCAAAAAATGAAGTGAACTTCCGAAAAAAGTAATGTGAACTTCCAAAAATGAAGTGAACTTCCCAAAAAAATGAAGTGAACTTCCGAAAAATGAAGTGAATTTCCCAAAAAAATGAAGTGAACTTCCGAAAAATGAAGTGAACTTCCCAAAAAAATGAAGTGAATTTCCAAAAAAGTAAAGTGAACTTAGAAAAATGAAGTGAACTTCCCAAAAAATGAAGTGAACTTCCCAAAAAAGAAAAGTGAACTTCAGAAAAATGAAGTGAACTTCCCAAAAAAGTGAAGTGAACTTCAGAAAAATGAAGCGAACTTCCAAAAAATGAAGCGAACTTTCAAAAATGAGTTCGGCGGTATGTGGCGTGGGTTTGATAGAAGGCGGGATGGAGTCGGCGGGAGGTAAGGTAGGGTGGGGTCATCGAGAGGTGGTGTGGGTGGGATCTTCGGAAGTTGGAGGTGTGGGGTTGGTGGGTGGTGGTGGTGGGGTAGGGTCGACGAGGGGTAGGGTGGGGTCGACGGGCGGTGGGGTTGGGGGGCGGTAGCTAGGGGGGGTGGGGTTGGCGGGAGGTGGCTGGGTTGGGCCGGCGGAAGGTTGGATGGGATTGGGTGGTTGTGTCGGGTTTAGAAGGTCTTTAGAGATGGGTTGTAGAATAACTAGTCTATAACATCCTGGGGGGTTCTAGAATAGCTATTCTAGAACCACTCTTAAGGGGGTTCGAGAATAGTATAGCTCTATATATATATATATGTATATATATATATATATATATATATATATATATATATATATATATATATATATATAGGGTTGCACTATTTTGCAACCGGTGCTCAAAATATTATTACGAGCACCAACCGGCCTATAAGGAGCGCGATGCGGGAAAAAAGAAAGTCAACCACTTGCCCCGCACGGCCGCACCCACCACCACCAACTCCTCCTCCGTCAGCACTGTCCCCGGCAACCACCGCCGCTTCCCTCGTCTCCCCAACCGCCGCCGCCGCCTGCGCCTTCCCGTGACCCCGGCAAGCACCGCCGCCGCCTCCTCCCCTGTCCCTGGCAACCGCCGGCCTCCGCTGTCTCCGACAGCGCCACCGCTTCCCCTGTCCCCGAAAACCGCGGCCTCTTCACATGTCCCCGGCAACCGCTGCCGCCGCTTGCTTCGTCCCCGGCAATCACCGCCGCCGCTTGCCCCGTCTCCCCAACCACCGTCGCCGCCTTCCCTGTCCGTGCGCGGCAACCGCCGCCGCCTCCTGCATCTTCCCCGACCGCCGCTGCCTCCTGCATCTTCCCCGACGCCCCGTTCACCTACTCTGGTACCCCGTTTCCCTACCACCGTGCGCCCCTACCCCACGGCCGCACTTCAACGAGGAGCCGACGGAGATGACTTCCGTTTCCTTGGGGAGGCCGTCCTGGAGGCGGAGGAGCAGTTCACTTCCCTGAGTTGCTACACCACGCGCGTGGTTGCTGCTGGTCTCGCTGGCTCGCCCCCTGCATCCCAGTAGCTCTGCTGCGCGTCTCAGCTCGAACTGCCGCGCGATCTATGACTGAACTTTTCGTTTTCAGGTCTGAAATTCGCGCTTGCCTGAACGACCGGGTGTGCAGGAACGTGGCTCTCCACGTCGAGGGAAACGAGATGTGTCCGCCCCATGTTCTTAGCTCCTTACACTAGCGTATTCCTACACATGGAGATATTCCACTGCTTGAGATGAGCACCAGATTACATTGGCGTCCATTTTCTAGGCTGGGCCGCTGTTAGCCTTCTTCGCTGCTCACATGGGGAGAAAAAACAAGTATTTATATTGGTGTCCATAGAATCTGTTCGTTCATATGCTTGCAAGAGCTCAGGACAATTGTCCAAAATTTCTAGCAGTTTCAGTTGCGATTGATTCTGTGACATATTTTTGATAACCTCCGCCACTGTGAGTGGTAAAACTTACGCCTGATTGGTAGCGAACAAGTATTTACCGGTGGGTACAAATTGTTTACAAATCTTTTTCTTTACTTGGGATGACATAAGACATACGCACAGGTGCTGCCACCCATCTCGTTTGGTTTCTCCTTACCTCCTTTCTTGAAGATGAGAATGTTATCACCAGAATTTGACCGGATCAGAGGTGGGCCGCGATTAAAGATGGGCTTGAAGGATATACATGGAAGAAATACATGAATCGGCCTTATATGCAATGTTTGGGCTAGTTTGCCCGTGTATACGTAATATAGTAGGATACGTGTCGGTTAGATAGAGTTTGGCTCGTGCCCGGTTGGGATTATTCCCACGTTAGAAAGTCTACGGACTATAAATATGTATCTAGGGTTTATGAAATAAACAACAATCACGTTCACCACAAACCAATCTAGGTGCATCGCCAACTCCCTTGTCTCGAGGGTTTCTTCGGGTAAGCATCATGCTGCCTAGATCGCATCTTGCGATCTAGGCGATACGTTTATTCGTCGTTCATGCGTTGCTCGTGCTTGAAGCCTTGTTGATGGCGAGCAATGTAGTTATCATAGATGTGTTAGGGTTAGCATTGTTTCATAGTATCATATGCTTTCGTACGTGCAACCCTTAGACGTCTAGCCGTCCTTACACCTATCTTAGGTGTAAGGGCGGCACCCGCTTGATCATTATTTAGTAGATCCGATCCGTTATGATTGCTCCTTGTTCTTGAAGGATTAGTTTAATATACGCATAGTTAGGCCTTACAAACGGGTTGAAGGATCCGGTGGCGCGTAGGGTGTAGTTTGCTAGCCCTAGACGGGATGTTCCGGGGATCAACTTCGTGTTGGTTTTTTGGCCTTGTCTAGGGTCGGTTTACGATCACCGTGCGTGGCCGCCGAGCTCAATCACGAGTAGGATGTTCCGATTATGTGGTGAAAACCCTAAATCGTAGTAGGTCGTTTTAGCTTTATTTTGATCAAGCGGGACCACCATATATTCGTACACCTCGTACGGATCATGGGTGGATCGGCTCTTTGAGCCGATTCACGGAGACAACCTGAGAGCCGATCGAGGCTCGTATTTAATGTTTACGTGTATGCCATGCGAGAAACTAAGCGAGGCACATCCAACACCTTCACGACCGGGTATAGGTCGGGTGGCACGCCCTTGCACCGGCATCGGACGTGCGTGCCGAGTCTTTGCGGGCCGTCGCTCGGAGGGACCAGGGGCCGGCCGCGATCACGGGAGCCTCCCGGTTCTACCGTGTTGCCCGTCGCTGCTCGCCGGTGGGTTTCTGACCGCAACACATTCTGGCACGCCCGGTGGGACAAAAGAAAGCCGATGATGAGACATCGGCTGGCACAAACATGGTGTTCATCCTTCCAACGGAGTTTAGTGCTCCAGGATTAGACGAAGCACCTGTGGCACAACTTGACTGCGGCCCACGGCCGGTTATCTTTGAGAAGCCACGAGAAAGAAGCTACGGACATCCGAAGGCCACTGTACTTGCGAGGCTATATCAATGGGCAGCTCTGTCAACAAGATCGTTGGTGGACACGGAGCGGCGATCAACATTATGCCATACTCCATGCTACGTCGGTTGGGACGCTCTAGCTCGGATCTGATCAAGACCAACGTGACACTGAGCGATTTCAACGGCCAAGCATCCGACGCACAAGGTGTTACGAACGTGGATCCGACCGTAGGAAGGAAAACCATCCCTACGACGTTCTTTATTGTCGACGGCAAGAGCACCTATGCTTGTCCTGCTAGGGAGAGATTGGATCCACGCCAAGCTGTTGCATTCCATCCACGATGCACCAATGCTTAATACGGTGGGATGGAGATGAAGTAGAGATCGTCCACGCGGATGATTCAGCCGAGATTTCAACGGCTGGCATGAACGTTTGGGAGACAACGGGCCAAGAGCCAGCTGTCGGGCATCAATTTGGACGGCTGCGAGCGCATCGACGTGACGAAGGACGGGGTGAGGCTGGTCTTATCCACCGGCATGACCGTGTAACAAGAGCAACATCTATGGACAAACGTGGCGATGCCGATCCGTGTGATCGGCCCCAAAGATCTATGGAGGAACATTGCAAAACCTTCATTGAGCGATTCAATCAACATGGAGGCCGATTCCAGCAATCGGCCAAAATTATCCTCACCATACCTTCTGCATGTGTTCAACGTCGATCTAATGGGCAGCGGTTTTACGTCGGCTGATGAGCTGGAAGAAGTCAACATTGGTCCTAACGGAGCCGACGTTCAAATACAGTGCCTTGGCTCACCACAGAGCCGATATCCGCAGTTACCTGGCAGATTCGGCTCGGGGGGCACCTAATCAGATGAACATGGGCGATACATGTACAGTGAAATATTGGGGGCCGATAGAAAAATCGGCCAGTAAAAAAATATATATATAAAAATTAGTACATGTGAAAAGCCGATGCACAGCCGTCGACTTCAGACAAAACAGTTATCAGTTTACATAGAGAGGCTCTACTGAAGAAAAGCGTTGAGGGCGTGAAGGGCGTCCGCACGGATTCGATCCACCTCGGCGATCTCAGCCTCGTCGTCCTCGTCTCTGCCCGTCACCGGTGACTCGCTCGGGGCACGAATTTCAGCCGGATCGGTCTTCGGATCGGCCGTGAGGCTTTGCTTCCTCTTGAGAGCGAGCAATGAGGGTTTCCTTGTCTTGGATAAGTTGCTTGGTCTCCACGACCCTCTTTTCAAGGTCCTCCAGTTCCTTGCGCAGGATCTCGAGTTCGGCACTATTGGTAGAAGTGTCGGTTTTGGCGTCTAAAGCGGCCTTCTTCTCGTTGAGCCGTTGACACTTCTCTGCAATATCGGCTCTCAACGAAAGCTGGGCGCGGCGAAGAATAATTCTTTGACGAGCCGATCGCACCCTTGACACGAAAACCGACAAAGTCACGGCCGGCCAAAGCTTAACCTGCGGCGTCACGGGAGATGGGGCTGGATGTCTTCGAGGATGCCCTTGAGCGCCTCGGGGTTTTCGACCGAGGGTTTCGACCGAGGAGGAGAGCAAAACCTTGAGACGACTGGAGCAGACCATGGACCGCGCTAGGGCTTGGCTCTTCACCTGCTTTGGAAGTAGGCGGCTCGATGCGGTCGGGATCGAACGTCGGCAAGCTTGAAAGATCACAACCACGACGGACGAACAAGAGCGGTATGAGCATACAACAAAGAAAAAGGGTAGGCCGAGAGATTGGAGCGTACCTCTCCCAAAGAAGGAAGAGCGGCCGATGTTGTGACAATCGGCTTTTCGGTGGAGCTGGGCCGGGTTAGCCACTTGGTCAGCCACGCTCATCGAGGTGGTTAGGCCTAGCGTGGCGGATGGCATCGGTACCTCTTCAACGTCCCCGCTAGAGGTCCCATTAGTCTGCAAAAGAAATGGTGAGCCGATCCAAGTAGCAACGGGATGGCATGGAATATGAGCCGTTGAAGTAATTGCATTTGAAACCTCCTGGCTCGGCGAGGAAACTCGTGGGTCTTTGCGAGCCCTTTTGACGCATCGACGCTTCACGCGTGACCCTGTTTTGATCGGAGCTTGAAGGTCAGCAGGCTCGGGAGTCGACCTTTTCCTAGAAGCCGACGGCCGGCGAGTCCGTCCGGCTCTCGTGGTGGATCTCCCAGAATCGCCGGGGTGGAGTCCCTTGGGCTGGACCGTGCTTCCTCGGCTGGAGTTCTCTTCGGTGGAAGTACGTAAGAAGAGGTACAAACATGTTACAAAAGGCGGGAAGGCTGGGAAGGCAAATGAATTTGGTCGAGGCACGAGTCAGCTTACATGCAAGCTTGCTTGGACGGGAGCTTTGCGCTTCAGGGTCTTTCTGGCAGCTACTTTCCTCACTACCTTCCTCACCTGGATTGAGGCTCGGGGGGCAACAGGCCCCGAAGATGCTTTATCTTTGGGAGCCGATTTCGGTGAAATCGGCTGGCTCTACATTATGACCTTCTTCAAGGAGGGCGAGCTCTGGCAGAAGAGAATCACCGGGGCTGGTGGAAGGAACTTGAAGGGGGAGCCATCGGCTTGCGTGGGCTCTGGACCATCCTGTTGCTGCCAAGAAATAGAGTCAGGTTACGGACAATCATCATGAGCCTTTGCGAGTAATTTATGTGGAATGGTACCTGGTGTGCGAGGAACGTCGTAGTCGGCATCAAGTTGCTTCGAGCAATGGTCCTAGAGCTCTTCGAAGGCATGGGTCTTCCACATGGACCACCAAGTCTCGAAACCATCGGTAGTGGTGGTGAAACGAGAGGTTATGAGGAATTGGAATGGCCGGAGCGTCAAAGAAGGTATAGCACCTTTGGCCGGTAAGAATGTCGGGCGGTTCGGCTACGCTTGCTGTCGGGTGGTGGAGAAAGAAGTGTGGAGGCACTTGCCCAAGACCAAGCTGCTGGGGCTGCTACCACCGGTTGGTAAGACTCATAACCGAGGCTTGATGATCCTGTTTGAGGTACTCATACCAACTGGGAGAAAGCAAGGACGGATCATGATAGAGTACAAGTGCCGGGTGCTAGCGTCATCGGCAAGGCTGTCTAATCGGAAGGAGGCTGGATTCTCAAAGTTTTCCGATTCAGTATAGGGAAAGAACAGGGGGTTGTCCAGGCCTTGGAAGAAAATCTTGAACCACTCTGCTGCTTCCTTGGGGATCAACTTGCTGCACGGGAGACTATACGAGCTTGACCATAGCTAGTGCATCGGATATCCTTCCCATTTGCATCTGGGAAGGTGCAGGTCGCCAAAGGGGGGAAGTTTGGGATCTGGTTTTGAAAGTACAGCTGAGCCCATAACTGAATAAACCACCAGGGGCCTCCTGTTTTTGAAGGAGATATGCCCTAGAGGCAATAATAAAAGTGGTTATTATTTATATCTTTATGTTTATGATAAATGTTTATATATCATGCTCGAATTGTATTAACCGAAACATTAGTACATGTGTGATATGTAGACAACAAGAAGTCCCTAGTATGCCTCTTAAACTAGCTTGTTGATTAATGGATGATTAGTTTCATAATCATGAACATTGGATGTTATTAATAACAAGGTTATATCATTATATGAATGATGTAATGGACACACCCAATTAAGCGTAGCATAAGATCTCGTCATTAAGTTATTTGCTATAAGCTTTCAATACATAGTTACCTAGTCCTTATGACCATGAGATCATATAAATCACTTATACCGGAAAGGTACTTTGATTAATTCAGGTGTTTGCTGTTTACTCCTAACATTGATTCGAATGGCGAGGAG
The DNA here is from genome assembly GCF_022539505.1 of Lolium rigidum. Classification (NCBI taxonomy): domain Eukaryota; kingdom Viridiplantae; phylum Streptophyta; class Magnoliopsida; order Poales; family Poaceae; genus Lolium; species Lolium rigidum. The sequence continues at coordinate 351,670,604 of NC_061514.1, read as the reverse complement.
GCGGTTGAGGATTACCTTCGAGACCGGAGACCATGGCGTTGGTGTTGGATGATTCCGCCATTTGATGCGAGGAATTGGGACGGCGCGGTTGAGATCTCGAGATTCGTGGAGCTGCTTGGGTGGCGATTTGGGGATCTGAGTTTGCTTTCTCAGACGGAGGTCGCAGGTTACCGTTTGGAGGAGCAATTAGGTTGGCCTTACTCTTGTTTTATCGTGGAGGCTGATGTGATGCCATCGGCTCTTTCGGGGAGTGTTTGACTTCGACTATCGGTAAGATTAAATGGAAGCACTCCTTCATTAATAAGAGGGGTTTTTAGATTGGTGATGAAATCAAGGAGGCAAGACGCCACGACATGACCCGACGAAGAAAAAGCAGAGTGATTTTGGAATTGTCATTTCCAAAACCAGGGGGGCATGTGTTATCACCAGAATTTACCCGGATCAGAGGTGGGCCGCGATTGAAGATGGGCTTGAAGAATGTACATGGAAGAAATACATGAATCGGCCTTATATGCAAAGTTTGGGCTAGTTTTCCCGTGTATCTGTAATATAGTAGGATACGTGCCGGTTAGATAGAGTTTGGCTCGTGCCCGGTTGGGATTATTCCCACGTTAGAAAGTCTACGGACTATAAATATGCATCTAGGGTTTATGAAATAAACAACAATCACGTTCACCACAAACCAATATAGGCGCATCGCCAACTCCCTTGTCTCGAGGGTTTCTTCCGGGTAAGCATCATGCTGCCTAGATCGCATCTTGCGATCTAGGCGATACACGTTATTCGCTGTTCATGCGTTGCTCGTCGCTGAAGCCTTGTTGATGGCGAGCAACGTAGTTATCATAGATGTGTTAGGGTTAGCATTGTTTCATAGTATCATATGCTTTCGTCCGTGCAACCCTTAGACGTCTAGCCGTCCTTACACCTATCTTAGGTGTAAGGGCGGCACCCCGCTTGATCATTATTTAGTAGATCCGATCCGTTATGATTGCTCCTTGTTCTTCAAGGATTAGTTTAATATCTGCATAGTTAGGCCTTACAAACGGGTTGAAGGATCCGAGTGGCGCGTAGGGTGTAGTTTGCTAGCCCTAGACAGGATGTTCCGGGATCAACTTCATGTTGGTTTTTAGGCCTTGTCTAGGGTCGGTTTACGATCACCGTGCGTGGCCGCCGAGCTCAATCACGAGTAGGATGTTCCGATTATGTGGTGAAAACCCTAAATCGTAGTAGGTCGTTTTAGCTTTATTTTGATCAAGCAGGACCACCATATATTCGTACACCTCGTACGGATCATGGGTGGATCGGCTCTTTGAGCCGATTCACGAGATAACCCGAGAGCCGATCGAGGCTCGTATTTAATGTTTACGTGTATGCCATGCAGGAAACTAAGCGAGGCACATCCATCACCTTCCTGACCAGGTATAGGTCAGGTGGCACGCCCTTGCACCAACATCGGACGTGCGTGCCGAGTCTTTGCGGGCCGTCGCTCGGAGGGACCAGGGCCAGCCGCAGTCCTGGGAGCCTCCCGGCTCTACTGTGTTGCCCGTCGCTGCTCGCCGGTGGGTTTCTGACCGCAACAGCTATGCATGCCAAAATTTAAGAAAGGACTATTAGGGTTTATACCCATACCATAACTCATATGGTGTCATTTCAACGGATTTATGATGACGCTCTGTTTAGTGTAAAAGCGGTAGTCTCTAAAGCATAATCTACAAAAATATAATAGCATCATTTTATTTTATATCATCATTAATCCAACAAGGTTTGGATACATCTTTCGAATACTCCATCATAACTATGTTGTTCCGAGAAACGTGAGTTGTGGAACAATTTCATAACTCTCTTAGATGTTCGCTCAAAAACACAATTCAAATATTTCCCATGATCCAATCATAGATATTTGACTCTTCTATTACGATGATTTCCACTTCATGCTGGAATTTATTTGAATATCTTTCAAATGTTTCGAACTTCTTCCTCATCGAATAAATATATCCATATATATACACTCAATTCATTGTTGGAAGTTTTTAGGAAGTAGAAGAATCTTCCACTCACAACTATACCCAATGAACCACATATATCATCATGTATGTTTCCACTAAGTTAGTTTCCCGTTCAACCCTTGGCCTATGAACGGTATTTCAGTCATTTTCTTTAGAAAAGATTTGCAAGTGCCAAACGATTCAAAAATCAAATGACTCCAAAAATCCATTTGCATGGAGTTTCTTCATGCATTCCTTTCTAACATGACCTAAATGGCGGTTCCACAAATAAGTGGAATTAAAATCATTTGCCTTATGGCATTTTAGCGTCACTGTTATGCATGTTTGTTTCACCATTAAGATTTATAATAAATTATCCATCGTACATGGAGTACGGTCATAACTTTGAACAACTCATTGTTTTCATTTGACCATAGCTAAATAACAATTATTAAGTTCTTTATGAGATATCTGAAGGGCTAGGTAGAATGCCAACGACGAACATAATAACACTTTATTTTGTCCAGACGTGCATTATTACCACATTCCTTATCAGTCACTTAGGCCATTGTATTCTTGTATTGCGTTGTGTTGTATGACATCTCATACCAACCAATATGGTACAAATACCCAAGAATTCCATTGTGTGACCAATCAAAAAATACATTCATAACATGTATATCATCTATATACAACTGAGCTAGACTTTCTAGTCTTTTCTTTCTTTCTGCCAAAATCCTTTTGTAGTTTATCTTTTGACTTTCCTCATATGTCTGAAAACACTTCAACATCAATAACTTCTAGGCTTGTTGGCAAATACCAATAACCTTGAGGTTCTCACTTTGAAGTTGATCATCACATGACAAGTGTTTCGGATTTCACTATTAGTAAATTTTTAATGTGATGAACAATTTCACTCATTATTTTACCCATCAAATCATGACAACTTCATGATGAAGCTACTATGGCTTACATGGATATGCCAATAATGTTAGTGCCCAACTAGTTGTAGGATCGGGACGCCTAGCGTCTTCAACCTTCGTACATTCCCATAAAACTTATGAGTTTATGTTGTCTCACTAAATTATATTCTATTATCTTGTAATAAGATCTTAGATATCACATATGTCTCATACCTTTCTTATTTCTGAAAACAAACTTTTCAGCTCCTTACTTTTCAAACGGATTTGAACATCAAGTTTTACGGAGACAAGATAATTTTAGATACCAATTGAAACCATTGCTTTTTTGAATCAGCAATTTGAGGATTACCAAAAGTTTGCTATAGGACTTAATCATTTCTTGATTATTTAACAATACGGTACCAGTCCGTAAAGTTACTTGTCAGACTTAACAGTATTTCTATCTCAGTTACAAGCCTAGCACATAGTAGAAAACGGATGCCAATTCTGCAAAATTTAATTCAAAATACAATTTAGACTATGTTCAGGATAAATTGAGTTTACTATTAATTCTTAAATTAACTATGTGAACTCCCACTTAAAACAATATCCCTCGCATTGTCTTAGTGATTACACGAACCAAATCCACTACACCAAGTCCGATCATCACGTGAGATGATGTAGTTTCAATGGCGAACATCAACATGTTCATCATATCATCTATATGATTCCTGGTTAACCTTTCGGTCTTCCGTGTTCCGAGGCCATGTCTGTACATGCTAGGCTCGTCAAGTCAAACCCTAGTTTCCGCATGTGCAAATATGGCTTGCACCCGTTGTATGGACACGTTGAGTCTATCACACCCGATCATCACGTGTGCTTCGAAACAATGAGTCTTAGCAACGGTGCTAACTAAGGACGAACACTTTATTATCTTGATTTTTAGTGAGAGGGATCATCTTATAATGCTACCGTCGCGATCTAAGCAATATAAGATGCATAAAAAGGATTAACATCACATGCAATTCATAATGTGATATGATATGGCCCTTTTATCTCGCGCCTTTGATCTTCATCTCCAAAGCACGGGCATGATCTCCATCATCGTCGGCGGTGCGTCAAGGTCCATGGCGCTGTCTTCATGGTTGTTCACCACATGTAGCAACTATTACAACTACTTTGAAATAATACTACTACATGAAATATAAAGACAACCATAAGGCTCCTGCCGGTTGTCACAATACAATAATGATCATCTCATACATATTCATCATCACATCATGGCCATATCACATCACCAAACCCTGCAAAAATAAGTTAGACACCTCTAATTTGGTTTGCATATTTTACGTGGTTTAGGGTTTTCGAGTAAGATCCAATCTACCTACGAACATGAACCACAACGCTGATAATAGTGTTGTCAATTGA
>NC_061514.1:351636700-351666189 GCF_022539505.1 Lolium rigidum | reverse complement strand
CGTTCTTTCTCTCATAACTTGCGGGGACCCTTACCCCCCGCTCTTGGCCTCGACTCTTTCCTCGTGCCTGGAAGAAGCTCTACGGACTACCGATGAGTTTTGCGGTCAATACTCGGGCTCTAAGAAGAGAAGTGGAGATACTCGGGGAGGAGAATTACCGACTCCGTAGAATGCTGGGATATTACTTGATGCCCGTCACGGGTTCGCCATCGCCGACTTCGGATAACAATGAATCTCTTCGAGACTTAGTGCAGATTTGCCAAGTGAGAAGCCGAAGTCGAAGGAGATCTGTAAGAAGCGCATGAGGGATTCATCACCACCATCACCAAAGGAGTAATCCATCATCGGTATTGGCATCCCCTTGGTTTGTTCCAAGCTTGGGGGAGTGCCGCGGTATCACATTATCACCACCTTTTACTTTTTACTATCAAGTAGTGTCATATCATGAGTAGGGAAGTTATCGTATAAGATGGGTTGCAGTGTGGAAGTATCTCTCCTTTAGTTTGTCTATGTATCCCTTGGTGTGAGTTATCCTTATGGAATATTAATGAGAAGTCTTATAATTTACATATTGCACACCTTATTTTAGTTTGCAATTTCTACTATATGATTGATCTTGATTTTAGTATTGGTACCACTTTGGGAGTATTGAGTAAATCTATTTGGTTTTGGCAAACTTAGCAATGGTCAATAGCAACAACACTTTGAGTTTAAGAAGAATAGAGGAAATAAATGTAGAAGATGCTATTATCTTTCTTATCAGTTCTTAGCTTAGTATTCTGAAGTTAAAACTGTTTGTGCTTACAAGTAAGATGCATGATTGTTTCTATCACATGTATATTTGTTTGTTTCCCTCAAACTCCTATGCTTGCTATTTAACCTTGCTAGCCAAAGACCTGTACTGAGAGGGAATACTTCTCGTGCATCCAAACCTGAACCCAAACCTATGCCATTTGTGTCCACCATATCTACCTACCGCATGGTATTTTCTGCCATTCCAAGTAAATACTTCATGTGCTACCTTTAAACAATTCAAAACTTATTACTTCTTATTTGTGTCAATGTTTTATAGCTCATGAGGAAGTATGTGGTGTTTTATCTTTCAGTCTTGTTAGGCAGCCTCCACTAATGGACTAGTGGCTTCATCCACTTATCCTATATGTTTGCAATAAGAGCTGGCAACGGGGTTCCCAGCCCCAATTAATCAACTTTCATTAATGATTCTCTTCACATGTTTTGCCCTGATTCATCAGTAAGCAACTTAATTTTGCAATAGACACTCCTCCATGGTATGAGATTGTTGGAAGGCACCCGAGGATTCGGTTAGCCATGGCTTGTGTAAGCAAAGGTTGGGGGGAGTGTCATCCTTAAATAAACTAAAATACATGTGTAAACAAAAGAGAAGAAGGATGATCTACCTTGCTGGTAGAAATAGCGTCCTTCATGGGAGCCGCTCTTTGGAGGTCTGTTTGGCAAGGGGGTTAGAGTACCCGCTACCAGTCGTTGACAACAACAAACACCTCTCAAAACTTTACTTTTATTCTCTTTATATGGTTTCAAAACTGAAAAAGCTCTAGCACATGATTTAATCCCTGCTTCCCTCTGCGAAGGGCCTGTCTTTTACTTTATGTTGAGTCAGTAAACCTATTTCCCTCCATCTCAAGCAAGCATTTGAGTTGTTGTGATCAAACTATTATATTGTGATTTGCTTCATCATGTCTTTACTCTTTCTTGTTTAGTACAAGTTTTACCCGAATGAATATAGCTTTGAAAGTCATCAATGGTTAATATGATTGAGTATGCAAGTTTACTATAAGTTTTAATATGAGAGCGCTTGCTCAATAGATAAAGTATAATCGATAATCGTTCTCTCGACCAAGAACAAAGTTTGCCATCACCAATTATGATTTCTTATGCACCTTTATTTGTGATTACCTTACACTTGTTTCAAGTTGAGTTATATGAGGAAGTTGTTTACTATAATGTCTTGTGTGAATGAATATGATGCTTCTTGTCCGTATTTTATTTATCGACTCTTCACTCCATAAACATGTGGACCTGTTTACGGAGTTCGGTTTCGCTTGGGGACAAGCGAAGTCTAAGCTTGGGGGAGTTGATACGTCCAATTTGCATCACTATTTTATATCATAATTTGTCTGTTATTCATTGATATATTTCATATTGGGACACAATACTTATGTTATTTCATCTATTTTGCATGTTTCATGATTATTTGGAGATCGAGCACCGGAGCCGGGATTCTGCTGGAAAAAGCACCGTCGGGATGCAATATTTCGGAAGATCAACTCGTGGAAGGAAGTTTTACCAAAAATCCTATTTTTCCGGATGACGAACGAAGCCGAAGGGGGAGCCGATGTGGACCCAAGGTGGGCCCACACCATAGGGCGGCGCGGCCCATGGCTCCGGCCGCGCCACCATGTGGTGTGGGGCCCCCACAGCCTCTTTCGCCTCCTTTTCTTCGCGAAACCCTTCGTCCCGAAGACCTAAGCCAGAGAGGAATCCTCACGAAGGGTTACAGCCGCCTCTGCGGGGCGGAGAACACCAGAGAGAAAATAGCTCTCCGGCAGGCAGGAATCCGCCGGGGAAATTCCCTCCCGGAGGGGGAAAGCGACGCCATCGTCACCGCCATCGAGCTGGACATCATCTCCATCACCATCATCATCATCTCCACCATCATCACCGCCATCTCCACCGCTGGACATCGTCACCGCTGTAGCAATTTGGGTTTGATCTTGATTGTTTGATAGGGGAAACTCTCCCGTATCGATTTCTACTTGTTATTGATGCTATTGAGTGAAACCATTGAACCAAGGTTTATGTTCAGATTGTTATTCATCATCATATCACCTCTCGATCATGTTCCATATGATGTCTCGTGAGTAGTTCGTTTAGTTCTTGAGGACATGGGTGAAGTCTAAATGCTAGTAGTGAACTATGGTTGAGTAATATTCAATGTTATGATATTTAAGTTGTGGTGTTATTCTTCTAGTGGTGTCGTGTGAACGTCGACTACACGACACTTCACCATTTATGGGCCTAGGGGAATGCATCTTGTACTCGTTTGCCAATTGCGGGGTTGCCGGAGTGACGTAAACCTAAACCCCCGTTGGTATATCGATGCAGGAGGGATCGCAGGATCTCAGAGTTTAAGGCTGTGGTTAGATTTATCTTAATTACTTTTTGTAGTTGCGGATGCTTGCAAGGGGTATAATCACAAGTATGTATTAGTCCTAGGAAGGGCGGTACATTAGCATAGGTTCACCCACACAACACTTATCAAAACAATGAAGATTAATCAGCTGTATGTAGCGAAAGCACTAGACTAAAATCCCGTGTGTCCTCGAGAACGTTTGGTCATTATAAGTAAACAAACCGGCTTGTCCTTTGTGCTAAAAAGGATTGGGCCACTCGCTGCAATTATTTCTCTCGCATTTTACTTACTTGTATTTTATTCATCCGTTACATCAAAACCCCCGAATACTGTCTCGTGAGCATTTACGGTGAATCCTTCATCGAAACTGCTTGTCAACACCTTCTGCTCCTCGTTGGGTTCGACACTCTTATTTATCGAAAGTACTACGATACACCCCTATACTTGTGGGTCATCATAGCCGAGATCCGAGTGTGAGTACCTTTTACCTTTCCTCCCGGCAACGGCGCCGAGAAAATAGCTTGATGTCTACGGGAGCTTCTATTCTTGTAGACAGTGTTGGGCCTCCAAGAGCGAGAGGTTTGTAGAACAGCAGCAAGTTTCCCTTAAGTGGATCACCCAAGGTTTATCGAACTCGGGGAGGAAGAGGTCAAAGATATCCCTCTCATGCAACCCTGCAACCACAAAGCAAGCAGTCTCTTGTATCCCCAACACACCTAATAGGTGCACTAGTTCGGCGAAGAGATAGTGAAGTACGGGTGGTATAAATAAGTATGAGCGAGTGGCAACGGCACCGGAAAAGTGCTTTGCCCGGGACGATGAAACAAGCGTAGTAACGCAGCGGTAGTAACACGAAGAAACAGGTAAACAAGCAGCGATAGCGATATTTAGGAACAAGGCCTAGGGATTACACTTTCACTAGTGGACACTCTCAACATTGATCGCATAATAAATAACTCTTTCTCATATGTGCTACATACACTCTTTTGTTGGATGATGAACACATTGCGTAGGATTACACGAACCCTCAATGCCGGAGTTAACAAGCTCCACAATTCAATGTTCATATTTAAATAACCTTAGAGCATAATAGATCATTGCAAAATAAACCAAGAACTAACATAGTGCACACACTGTCCACATTACACTATGAAGGAGGAATAGATCACATCAATACTATCATAATGATAATTAACTCCACAATCTACAAGAGATCATGATCATAGCCTACGACAAGAACCACACGGTGCACACACTAGTCACCTTTACACCATGCAGGAGGAATAGACTACTTTAATAACATCACATGAGTAGCACACAACTAGTAGCGATACAAAGCTCATCATATGGATCTCAATCATGTAAAGCAGCTCATGAGATCATTGTATTGAAGTACATAGGAGAGAGATTAACCACATAGCTACCGGTACAGCCCCGAGCCTCGATGGAGAACTACTCCCTCCTCATGGGAGACAGCAGCGTTGATGAAGATGGCGGTGGTGTCGATGGAGAAGCCTTCCGGGGGCACTTCCCCGTCCCGGCGGCGTGCCGGAACAGAGACTCCTGTCCCCCAGATCTTGGCTTTGCGATGGCGGTGGCTCTGGAAGGTTTCTCGTACCGTGGTTTTTTCGTATCGAGGTTTTAGGTCGGGGAGGCTTAAATAGGCGAAGAGGCGGAGTCGGAGAGGCGACGAGGCGGCGACACCATAAGGCGGCGCGGCCAGGGCCTGGGCCGCGCCGGCCTATCATCTGGGCCCCTGTGGCCCCCCCTCTGGCGACTCTCGGGTGTTCTGGAAGCTTCGTGGAAAAATAGGATGCTGGGTCTTGATTTCGTCTGATTCCGAGAATATTTCCTTACTAGGATTTCGGAACCAAAAACAGCAGAAACAGAACCGGCCCTTCGGCATCTCGTCAATAGGTTAGTTCCGGAAAACGCATAAATATGACATATAATGTGTATAAAACATGTAGATATCATCAATAATGTGGCATGGAACATAAGAAATTATCGATACGTCGGAGACGTATCATACTTTCTAGGTTCTTTACACTTTACTTTCGATAACAACCTCCTGAATCTTTGTTGTCCTTCTTGAAGCCTCTCAAAATCCCTCTTCTACCCATTAACTCCCTCCTCATGCTTTGGCAAGTCATGTTTTTTCCTCCAGAATTGCACTAGAGCGACCAGCCAAATTTAAATTATCCCTCATTCCTTTCGAATCTTCAGTACTTATCTTTATTACATTAGAGCAGTCAACCAGTTGCAAATCAGCATTACCCACATCCACTAGAGATTTCATTTTCAGAATCTCCCCATTCCAACTCATGGGAAAAGGAAGATAAAGGGAAGTTCTCTGGTAACTGGTCAAAATCAAGCTTAGCAAACATGGTGGTAGGTTCATTGACATCACTTGCCTTTAGAAGGATTCCATTGACCAAAAATATTTCAGACTACTCCACCATGGACAAGTTAGCATCTCTTTTTTCTCAGTTACAGAAGAGTCTTGTCTAAGCCCACCAAAGTAGTAGTTTTCCCTAACTTAGAAATAAAAATCGTCTTTGTCATTTTTCTTTACATCATGACTTACTGTGATTAATTGCTTCAAGTTGATTTTCTTGCTTGACCAGCAACTAATATTCCTAATTTTCTCCCCAAAATCTTCATCTTCCTCAAGAAAGCAACCAGACTCCATCTCCACATCCTCTTTCTGCAATTTAGAGGCAGCATTCAAACCTTCACTCTACACATTTGCTTGTATCATCACTTCATCCCCATGATTAGACAACTTTATATTTTTGTAGCTCCTTTGAGCATCTTTCATAAAACCCCCTGTCTAGTAGTAGTAGTAGTAGATCTCACATAATTTTACTTCAACTATCCATAGAATTGATCAAACCTCCCATCAGCTCCTTTTCCTTCTTCAACCTCCACATTTGAGCTTTGTTGAATAGATATCTTCCTGAGATCCTCCTCAGAGACCTCTCTCTGAAAGTGGAAATCATATATGCACTCAATGAAGACCCCTGGAGCAACAGTTGGCACCTTCTCAAGATCCATGACCATGATGTTGGATCTAACAAAGTCAAAAAAAATTAATGGTGTCTTCATCCAGAATTTGTGCGAGGCCAACCATTGAACCATCATAAGCCATTAAATGTTTGTTCCTATAGTTGCTAGGTATCCCTCTGATCTGAAACAAAGCTCTTGGAAGAATCATACTATCCAGCTGTAGGCTTCCAATGTTCAATTTTTACAATCACATTATCCACAGTGCTCAATGAAAAACCTTTCTTCAAGTGAGAAATCTCATAAAAAAAAATTGACACTGGGAAACCTCATCAGGAATTGATTCACATTCTGAGCCCTGGCATTCCAAATCCACTTCGAATATGTCCCAATCCAAACTGCAAATTCATTCTCAATTTTCTTTGCAGAAGCCTCTCCTTCTAGCACTAAAATGACTGCACTATTATGTTTCCTCTTTTTGTTGGAGGTCCACTTCAGGAGCACCTAGGAATACGAACCCCTACCCTTCACTAGCTGAAACAACAAACTATGCCACAAACTCACTAGGATGCCTTTCAGTGCATCGTCTAGTAAAATGCATGAGAGACCGACATCTCTCACAACTGGGAGGAACATCAGAGTCCACTAACATGTGTCATGGATTTCCGCATATGTAGCACTTCTGCACCGTCGGCGCCTCGCTCCCCTGCTGCTTATGAAAATTTGAGTTAGCAGAAAGTGGATCACTACGTGTCATGTAAAAGGTTGTTGCGGCCTTGACTGCTGATAATGTCTCCTTGCCTGGGTGCGAACCTATCGTCACCCTGGCCTTAAAAATTCCGCGGATTTGCTATGCCTTGCGAGGGACCACCACCTTGATTTTTACCCGCGCCATGATTGATAGGGGACCTTCCCTGGAAGGGAACACCAAATCCGCCTCCTCCATGTTGATTGAACATCTCTCACAGAACCGTGGTGATATGATAGGAAGAGAGGTGGGAAGAGTGTCATGAGGCAAAGAACTTGGACAAACAGAAGAAACCCTAACTTCCCACCCCGATGCCCTCGAAGCTTGCCATATATGCGACAACCTCTGTCGCTTTGTTACTAGGCTTTTGGCCCATAATTGGTAACTAAACGATAGTTACCCGTACCACCTTCACTACAATTAAATAAGTCCAAGTCAGCTCAAACCGACGAGTGTGGATTTGGATCTATAGGAGTCAAAGAAAATCTCTTGCCCTTCATAGCTAATTCCAAAAAAATTGAAGCCATATGAGAAGAAGCAATCTTAGAAGAAATCATCGTACTCGATTTTTTCCCTATTTGCATATTACCAAGGTAGGGTGTAGGAGAACCAATTTCACACCAAATCTCCCCAATAGGGATCCCACCATCATTATTAGTCAATTAGACACCCCCAGTGAAGGATTTAACACATATATCTCCTCCATTTTCTTTTCCTCAAAGAAATTTTGATTAAAGATCAAACTACCAAATTTGAATTTATCACCTCTGAGCTTTGAATCATACGTATCCATATCATCTAAGTATGGTTGACTTTTAACTTATTTGAGTCATCTTTCACCCCTCCATAAACTTTATTAACACAAATTATTTTTGTCTAATCTTCTACCAGCTACTATACCAAATCCAAGGTACTCAACCAATGAGCCTATATGTATATGAATATTCTTTGAATCATGCAGCAATTTAAAGTCAATAAAGTCCTTGTTCTTCTTGTAAAGACAATCTACTAGTATGTTTTAGAACTAGGAAACCATGATACCTAAAATCTTTTTTAGTGAAATTGCAACCATAAGTTCCAGCCCATCTACCTGAACAAACATATGTAGATTTGATTTGATTTTCTCAACAAGAGTAATTCTATAATTATTCAGAGTAAAATTATTGCCAATTTACTCAACATCATCTATCAAGCATTTACCAATATCAATAAGCACATCATCCTCATTTAGAAGCATGAACCTATCATGCTTTGATCCAGATATAGCCACCCTGACCTAAATTCCTTATCATAATGCTCTCCAGCATCCTGAAAAATGACCTTCCAAAAGCATGTTCCAATTTTTTTTGGCTTTGAATTGAAAAAAGTGCATGATCATTTACTTCCCTGTCACCAATCATCGAACCAGAGTACCCAAAACTAGCCCTATACTCTCCTTCAACCTCAGCTAGCTAAATTGTATAGGCATGCTTACCAAGACCACCAAGAGTATCAGAAATTACAATAAATGAAGATGGCTGCATTACATATCTGGAGGAACCCGAGCCACCTGGATCTGCGCTTGGAGATTCCTTTCTTCCGATCGGAGATGTTGCAACTCCTCCAAAATTTGATCTCTCATCGTCGTCCCCAATAACGACAACACAATAGGATTTGACTCCAGAAAGATTGGGAGGGCATGCAGCTCCGAGATGAGTTCCCTCTCCTCCGGCGAGGCCAAGCACACCCCGAGGAGAAGAACCTTGTGCCACCACTTGTCCAGCAGATATAGCTCCTCTTCCTCTTAAATTTCCTCCGGAGTTGCAAATCCTCGATCGGTCGCTACTCCGCCTCTCGCCGATGTTTCGACTCCAAATGTCTCTCACACTAACACGTCTAGGAAATGTACACCTTGATCATAAACTCGCTTATTGACAAGTACACCTTGATAAAAAAATGATGCATGAAGAAAAAACATAAAATCTTCTAGTAAAAACACTATCAACTTGAATCGCGTGATTCACGAAACGCGATGTGTGTGAGCGAGCCGCGTTGTTGCTATCTTTTCTAGTACTACAACCAAGAGTACATAGAGCATCCCACCTTTTATGTTGCTAATTATTTTCCTCGACCAGCAGAATATGACTTAGGTGCCATGCATATCAAATAATTTGTTTTTTTCATAACCTTAGCTCCTAAATCTACCAAGTTTGCTGATTTTGCGTCTGTTTCTATCCGCATATATGTTTGTGCAGATCTCTGAGTCTTACCGACGTTTCTAGAAAATATTGTTTTTCCAGTTCCGCATAAATATAACGAATTGAAGCCTTATTATTTGTAGTTCAGTTGTACGTGTACGTCACCTCGATCTATTGGCAGGCCTGTCTACTGGAGCTAGAACTATACTCGCCAGCAATAGGTTCTTGATAAATTCATTGGGCTCGCATGGCTCGTCCTTATCGGTCGAAAGGCCAAGTTTTAGCTTTTGATGGCGACATGTAATAGTAATTCCTAAAGAAATGTAGAGTTTTTCTTTAATTGAGAAATGTATAGTTGCTTTCTGGAAATACCCCGCTGCTGCTGTAGATGATACAGTTACTATGGAGTATAAAATAGTCAGTTAATTAATTGACGTGAGCTTGCTGATGCTTGGTGGATGCCATCTGACTTTTTTGATTCATAGGATAGGAAGACGTAGGTATATGAAATCTATAGAATTGCCATGCCATATCTACTGGAATCATATGGAAAGGGTCTAACCACGAACCTCATGCTATTTCCTATAAAGTTTGCAATACAAAATTCTTATAAAATTATTTCCTATGAAATATGATACTACAAATCAAACGCTTTCTGAAGAAAAAAAAATTCGAAAAAAAACAAATCAAACGCTTTCTGAAGAAAAAATTCCATACGATTTCAATCCTACACAAATCATTTAAAAATCCTCTTAATCAAAGGAGACCTCAGTTATCTATGTACGCCGGATCATGCATGAGTAAATAGATCACATCAATATGTGATAAAAACTTTGACTTGCGCTGGTCAGTCTCGTACGTATATAGATGGATGGAGTTAGGTTCGTAGCCACTTACCACCGCTGTGAGCCTGTGACTATCTACCTGGTAATATCATTAAGCTCTATCCATGCCTGCATGAAAACTTAGCAAGTGTTTGTGAAAAAAGCTAAACTAAGACGACTTATTCAAGTCAAGCAGGCATACATTGTACTAGTTGAGAACACCAAACATGTGTGACAACTCACATCAACTGACAGGTGACAGATCCATATCATGAACTATGAAGTCCTATGTTGTGTGTTAGGCTAACATACAAGCTAGCCAACCAAATGAGCACTAGCTAAGATTCGTCTTAATTCGCAGGAATCACTTCGCCTACTCATATCTAAATCTAAAGAGTTGGCTCTAGTACCTGTCCGTGCAGATATGCAAATAGCAGAACAGGTATACTTTATAACAAGCGCGTGGCCTAATTAAAAGGCAAATTAGTACATACTAGTACTGTTCCATGTCGCTAAACCGCTGATTAATCTCTCACGTCAATTCTAACCAGTGTAGGCCGTGGCAAAGCTATAGTAGTAGCTAGCGTTTAGGAACTACTTGGCTGCCAAGATAGAACAGCGAACTACAGAACATCTAGCGAAGCGCGCGCGAGTGCGCGCACGTCGCCGTTGACGTGAACTGCATCGATCTGTGCGCGGTTAATGCCAGTGAGTCGTCGGTCGATCGCCTGTCCTGTCGCCGTCGTCGCACGTGTCGACGTGCGCGCGCCGCCGGCCGGCCGGCTCACCCAATCTTGGACTGCTGCCGGAGTGCTGATGGTAGTCATCGTCGATGACGACTGGCGGCGGACGCGAGCAGCTAGGAGCTCCACCTGAGCACTCCACTTGCCAAAATTGACATGGAGCTCCATGACAAACCTAGCTAGACAGCTACTACTGCAGGTCAGCTCAAATGATAAACCCCCATGCTAGTTTGCTGCGTGTATAAATGTTTTTTCCACGACCAGGGGGGCTAATAGTCGTCCATGTATTTCCATTTCGAAAAGGATGTTGAAACGCCCATACATGTATTATGTGTGTATATATATTCAGATAACAAAGAATATAAGTTGAAGATCAATTTGGAATTTTCAATGGGGATGGTGGGAAAGAGGATAATGAAAATAACTGCAACTTTCCAGCCTGTTTTGGTGCAAGCCCATGCCGCTTCTAGCATGTAGTGCCGCCACAAATAATTGGCGGATGAAACGAAATGGATATATAGTTGCCGGTGAGATGGAGGAGAATAAATCAATGGGATGTGGATGACCAAGACGCACGCCGCCACGGTCAGCATGGTGGAATTCAGTTACATGAAGAAAACCTGTTTGAATGTGACGACAATCTAGGTGCATACCTGCCTGCATGGATCTTTTGACTATTCTGCTTCACTGCGCTCGTTGTTCAGCTTCAGCAGCCACACATAATGAAACGATACTAAATTAATTTATCTGTATTCCGTTGAAAATCAGCATGACCTGGTGCATCATATGCCTTGAAGTTTTCCTGACCTCAAAAGGGGAAAAAACGTTAAAAGAAAATTTTGCACGTCTGTGTAGTTTTGGATGAAGTGAAGGCAGCTAAGTACCATTAATAGAACCTGTGAAAAATAGATGCATGAATATTTGTTTTACATCTACCACGGGATCTATTGATTTATCTTCTATACATTATTTATCTATCTTATCGAATGGTGCGTAGAGCACCTGTTTTATACTACAAATTGCATGCAGAACTTGTTCTCCTATATGGCTTTGACTGTATATACATCAATCTGGTGCCATCAGAAATTCAGAATTGTTAGTGTTCTGATCTTGACCATTTGGTTAGCTAGTCAAGAACTAATAACTGAGCATTAAACTTTAAGTACTTTTGGTTAGTACGAAGTGATAGGGCAATGATTGATGATTTGGCTATGCAATTTGGTCAAAAGCAGTAATGTTCAGGCCAATAAGGAAGCTAGCCCGGAGAAGCAGGAACCACAAGTAGATCAACACAAATAAGGGGTAAGAAGGCTTTCTACTATTGGACTGGTCTTGATTTAATTTATTAAACAAACACATCGCAAACAAAACAAATTTGAATTTGGTGTTCTAGACAATAATGTCATTTTAATAGTACAGCGCTTCCAACCGGTTTTAATTTGCATACTTTACCGTTTGGCTACAAACCATTTTGCAGTTCATCCCATCGCAGCAAAAACTAAAATTAATTTAGTACATCGTAATTCAACAATCTCAAAGTGAACCTAAGTGCCACTGGCGGAGGGTCTTGGAGACCATCCCGGGTTGTGGCCCAGTCTTCCAGCAGTGCAACCTGGTTATTTAGCTCATAAAAGTTGAGAAATATTGGCCAACATGAGACATACTGCTCATTCAGCCCAGGCTAACACTTCAAGGTGAGCAATTAGCCCCTCCTAGTTTAGCTGGCACCCTCCGCCACTGCTAAGTGCCAGGCTTGTTTGAAACAGGAGAATTCATCGCATGTCATGTTGGAATTAATTAACTATTGCACATTAAAATGTTATTTTCAGCTAAGTTTTTCAGATTTTTATGTTCCAAATGAAAAGGCCATATGCATGTTGGAAAAAAAAAAGTTCAGAGGTGACTTGATGTTTCATAAGATAATGTAGCCAGCGTACATCTATTTTCCATTTCTATTCAAAGGGTTTCTACTAGTTTCCCCGCCTTTTATGTTTATGCAGACCGTTCAGAGATGACTTGATCGTCGCGCAAAAAAGTCTTGGTGTGATTATCTGAAGTTACCACACGTGCAAGCACGGGCAGTATATCCACTGAGTATCCTTCAGACCCTTGTTTCTTTCTGCACTGTCGCACGACGTTGTTGGGAGGAGACATAACACGTTGGATAAGCTCACATCTCCACTACTTATAAAGGCAAGAAGTTTGTAGGAAAATTAAATCTTAACCGTTCAGATCCATTCATCTAACGATGCAGATTCATTTGTTCTCCCCCTCCCCTCTCACCGCCACCCCCTCCCCCTCCCTAAATCACGCAACTACGTAACTTCCTCTGAAACTCCAGATCCCCACCTGCACGCCCTAATTTCACGGACGGGAATCGCGTTATGAGATAATTAATGCCGCTAAATCCAGTTTTCTTCCCGATTTTTCGTCCTTGCAGGCACCCATATGGCCATATGGGGTGCTCCTTCTTTCCGTTCGTCCCTAAGGCGAGTAGCCGAGTAGGAAAACCAAATCAATACTCGGACATCAATCTGTGGGTGTTCGAGGCGAGGGATCACCTACGCAGGTGGAGAGCACATACGGCGGCGAGGAGTCGGAAGGGGGGATATCAGGCTGCGGCTGTTGCCGCGCGCCCCGGCGAGGGTGTCGCCATTGGGGTGTCATCGCCCTCACGGTCTCCAGTCCCGATCAGGTCGTGTTCTACGACTGCCAGCTCGTCGTGCACGATGCCTCAGACGTTTCCCGGCCTTCATTAATTGCTGCCCTCGTTGTTCCGGCCCGCAATGTCGAACGATGTGTTTCAGCAAACGCCAGAAAATAACGGTGTCACGTGGCAACAGATTTAATAATAATTATGCATAGGACCATTGCCTGTAATCCATTGTAATTGGTTGCAAAATTACACGACCTTACAATCCACGATCGTGTAGTTTAGATTTTTCCATATTTACTTGAGACTTTGTATGGTTACCGCAAGAGATATGTGTTTGATTTCTTTCTCAGGACCTCCTGCCGATGCTCCTAGGTCTGTTTTGGCTGCTCCCTGAATATATTTCCGAACAATTTGGACAGCAAGAACTGGGATCTCCAAGATTCTAGACAGCCATGTATTGTTTTACATTTACATTTGGTATCTTGGGATTAGTCGTTGGACAAAGTATTATTGTCCAAAATTATTCATTGTTTCACACTGGTGAGGTGATAAAATTATTTGCAAACAAGCTTTGCAGTGAGTAAGTTTATAATGGCGTGCTAGAATAATTATAGTGTAAGATAGTCTAAACGTTCGGTTGCACGTGCACGCTTACTAGTGGCTAACAAATGGTGTGCAGTGAGGTCAGGGCGTCCGCGTGTATTATACACTATCAAAATATAAGCCTTTTTAGAAAGCTAAATCAGATTTCTAAATATGCTACTTTGAAACGGCGTAGTATATGTATTAAGATGAACAAAAACAAGAACATAAGTTTGTTTTCGCCAACTGGATTATATATGCTGGAATCGATGCTCCAACAGCTCATAGCTGAAAATCGATCATCTCATGGCATACGCCTTTATACAATGAAAAGGGGGTAAAGGCTAGTTGGAAAATGTCATTGCATACGCACGAGTCATGACGTACCCACGTGGATCGAGCTAGGGTTTTCATTTTTCGTTTATGTACGATATATGCATGCATGCATGCATTGATCCATGTTTGGCCCGCGCGCGCGGGACGCTTTTGACCGGCCTACCGCGTACACGTACGAGCCATATAGAAAAGTGAAGTGCCGTTGCACTCGATCCACGCGCGCCCACGAAAAGACCTCGATGGCTCTCCTTCGTCCTCTCCTCATCCATGCCACCATCAACCTCACCGGCCTCCAGATTAATTGAACGTTACGTTAGGCTAGCATCTGTAGCTACCACTTGTTCGGTCGCTCGCTAGCCACCCCTTCTATCTCTTCCTTTTCACGTACAAAACATTACTCCATGTGTTTTACGAAAAGATGCCTCAGTTGTATCTAAATTTAGATGTATCTAGACGTAATTTAACTTCTTTTTTTAGCTATAGACGCAATTTAACTCGTCCACGACACTTGCAAAATCCAGTGAAGTTATGTTGGAGTGAACTTATGTTTGTTGTTGTTGTGCTTCCTAAAATATTGCTATTGGTATGTCTTACATTTGCCAAGATTTAGAACATTGTTCCTTTTTTTTGTCCATAGCATAGAACTCATGATTTTGCTTTCGGAATTGTGGGATCGCATCAAGGGTGCATTCATCGTTGTGGAGCACTTGAGTTTGATGGTGTATTTTATGACTTGAACTTGTTGATGGGTTTGTGAGAACAGTTTGTTGCATGTACTTGTGAATGAAACAAAGTTTCAAATTTTTCCATGTTTCACAGGAAAGCACACGGCAACGTTACGAGACACTTGGCATGCATGATCAAGAATGCACACGGTAGTGTTTCACATTCTTCCATGTGGATCGAGCAAACAAAAAGTACACTTGGCAATGCATTTGCCGTGTTCTAGGGCGAAAACACTCAACAAAGCCATGAGGCCGAGGCGATCTATGCGGTGACACCAGGGGCGGAGCCAGGATTTAGGCATAGGGGGGGCGAGCAATGACGGCCACATGTCTAGTGTAGTATATCAACACATCAAGTCTGAACCAAAATATCATATCGAGTTATCGACACATGTATGGCAATAAGCCAATAACAATATATGAATATATATTATCTCAAACATCAAAATTGTTACGCAAACTGACATACTTTTATCTACCTTTTCAAAATTTTAATTATAGCCCTACTGTCACCAGCAATTTGATTGAAATTTTCAGCACTAGCCAGTTCTGATATCGAATCAATTTGTGTAAGGAATCATATCCTTCCTCTTTCTTCAACTAACGAATAGTTAAACTGAATCAGAATGAAGATTAGATCAGATTACCAACACTAATATGGTCTGCACCGTACGTGTACGTACCTCCAATAGCAATCCAGTGGGCTTACGGCAAAGGAGCAGTGACGATCAGCAGCCGCCGCAGCGTTCGCTGCCGCTCGGCTACCTGGACGAGTTGCCAATCAAATCCAAGGTTGGTGCCTTGCCGCCGCCAGCAGGCGTCATGGTAATAACCTAATAGGTAGCGAGATCGATAGATCAATCTGATCAAGTGACGATAGACTAGATGATGGCCAACGAGGCAACGACCAGGCGTCCACGATCGATGGTAGATGGGCTTCATGTTGATTGCTGGGCTTGTGTGCGTGCGTAGTTTGTTAACTTTGGGCTTAAGTAGTACTAATGAGCTACTTATCTACGGCCATTAGCTCATATACGTACACATACAGTAGAACTTGACCTGCGATATTTGCTTGAGGGGGGCGATCGGTTGGGGGGGGTCTAGCCCCTGCTCGCCCCCCGTGTCTCCGCCCCTGGGTGACACGTATGACGTGTGTCGAACACACGGCGAGCTTTGCCGTGTTTCGCGCCCGCTTCGCCGTATTGGTTTGCACACATGGCAAGTATGTGGTTTCTGGTAGCGTCTTGTGTATAAATACATCTAAATTTAGATAAAATTGTGACATCTTTTGTGGGACTAAGGGAGTAATAATTAGTTAAAGATAGCTGTTGTTGGTGGCTAAAGTAGGAGCTCAAAGCTGGCAGATACCCTTTTCCCACGTTGTAACCTGCATGCAGCCTAATGCACTTGGCTTTCACAGTCGACCACCCGTGGTCACGAAAGCAAGAAAAGATTCGTGATAATCACTACTAGTCTGTTTTTTTTACTACTGTGTGTGAGGGTGAGGTTCTTGGAAAGACATGTTAATGCACGACTTGACTAGCTAACTGGACTGCCGTAACAAGGTAGATTACCGGTTCCAAATTTGATGATAAGGCCAACCGGATCTGGCCACTTACACGTTACTAGGTTAGGAAAAAACAGCATTATTTGTGCCTGCATGGAAGTGTCATTTGTCATGGAAGTGGCAGACATGTACGCCATGCACGTCGTCACTCACGTCAATATATATAAAAACTCATCGAAAAGATACTCGAGCCATCGCCAAATATATGCTGTGACATGCATGAAGCACTCTCTCTGTGCAAACCTATGGAATTTTCAGTTAGGAGATCTAGCGATAAAAGCAATGATTCGTACCAGTACACTCCAGTAGCACTCTCAAAAGAGGTGGACGAATGGGACCTTAATGGGAGGGGAGATGATCGACCAAGTGACAACAACTTGACGCTTATCTCTTCGAAATCGCTCTCTGCAGTGTCGCCAACTTCTTCAAGAAAAAAGAATTAACACCAAGAATATATATATTAGGTCACTGGTGCATGCATGTCACTCACAGATGGTGCTGGACGATGCTGAGGGAGTTGTGCGTAACTATCTCGGCAAAAGTAAATGAAGCGATTAAGCAACCAGCAGGAAGCTCGGTTAAGCATTGCATGGAGTGGAGCAGTGATATGCAACTTGTCTGTTAAGAAAAGGATTGGAAGCTAGGGTGCGGTGTAAGATGGACGTGGTTGGTCCTGGTAATTACCAACGTGCTGTAAATCCTATTGGTCCCGGGGTCAGAGGTGAAAAGGAGGGAGGAGGAAAAGATTTGGCCGACGGCCAGCCAGCCGACGTATCTGACAGACAGGTGTCGGCATCGGCGCGGTGTACATGGCGTAGAAGGTCTGTAAATACAGTGTAGACGGACACGCGGAGGCTGGAGCCCCGTGGTGTTGTTTGTACGTCCGTAGGTGGTAGAAAAACGCACGCTACGATCGACATTAGTGTAGCCCCTTCTTTTAGCCTAAAGCGATAGCCCGAATGAAGCATCTGGACTGGACGAAGTCGATCGATCGATAGTTTTTTTTATAAAGGATGCTCTATTACTTTGAGAAAGTAATTACATCCAGCCTCTGCACAACCAGGATGCACACAGCCGTTTATGAGTCTTATTTGGTCCATAAAAAGTCTAACTTAAAAAGGAATCTAGGCGAAATACATATCGGAACGATGAAGCATATAACGCCTAAGGTGTGGGTGGGGCTTCAATCCGTAGACTATGCTGCCACCCATGTAGGGAAAAAGTATCCATCGCCGTAGTCTCCAACCGTGTACAGACCTCCGTAAATAGGTCTCGATTCTCCATGCTCTGCATAGGTAACCACGAACGGAGAATACCTGTACATCTGTAGATGACCTGCAACAAAGAGCAATTTTTATCATTAAAAATCTTGTCATTTCTACTTAGCCAAAGCGCCCAGATAACTGCCAGCGCCCCCACCCTAAGAAGCAACTTAAACCTTGGATCTATACCATGAAGCCAATTGCCAAAGACATTGGCCACACTAGTCGGAGGGCACAAGGTAGACGCTACTTGGATGACAGACCAAATAGACCTCGCAAACTGGCATTGGAAGAAGAGATGTTTGATTGTTTCATCATGTTGACAAAAAACGCATCGCTTACTTCCCCGCCAATTCCGCTTAACAAGATTGTCTTTGGTCGACGAAGATACCATCCGAATATTTTTATTTTTAATGGTATCTTCATCTTCCAAATTTTCTTATTATTATCCACCGGTATATCAGAATGGAGTATAGCATTGTACAAAGATTTGACCGAGAACGAGCCATCTACGTGTAAATTCCACCTAAATTCATCCGGTTCAGATGATAAATTAATATCCTCCAGCCTTTGAATTAAGGTGTTCCACGCTAATAGCCTCTGTCCTAGCAAAACTCATCTGAACGTCACATTCGGAGGACAGATAGCCATTACGGTAGCGATGGTATCCCCTTTACGATGAACGATACTATACAACGCAGGATACTGTTCACATAGGGGTGCATGGTCTAACCAAGCATCTTCCCAGAAACGTATATGTGCTCCATTCTTAATAGAGAAAGTTCCATGGCGAAAAAAGACATTTTTCGTCGCCATTAGACCAGCCCAGAAGTGTGAATCCCCGGGTTTCCAAACCACTTGGGATAGCGTCTTGGAGCCGATATATTTTCTCCGAAGAATAGTTTGCCAAATCCCATCCTCGGTAAGGAGCTTAAAAAGTCATTTACCAAGCAGTGCCGAATTCTTGACCTCTAAGTCATGAACTCCAAGGCCGCCTTGATCTTTGGGACTACAAACTATACTCCATTTAACCAGTCGATACTTTCTTTTCTCGCTGTCCCCTTGCCAAAAGAATTTGGATCGATAATAATCGAGTTTATACAGAATTCCTTTTGGTAATAGGAAGAATGATAACATATACAGTACCATATTTGTTAGTACCGAATTAATGAGTATCAGTCTTCCTCCCAGGGACAGCAATTTACCTTTCCAACTGCTAAGGCGTTTCTGTAATCTTTCTTCCACTATTTTCCATTCGGCAATTGTAAGTCTCCGATAATGAATCGGAATACCCAAATAGCGAATAGGAAACTGGCCTTGCCCACAACCAAACAGCTCCGTATAGAGGGATGTATCATCTTGGGCATCACCGAAGCAGAATAATTCACTTTTATGGAAATTTAATTTCAATCCCGACAACTGCTCAAATGCCACCAAAATTAATTTCAGGTTTTGAGCTTTACCGAGATCATGATCCATAAATAGAATTGTATCGTCGGCATATTGAAGGATAGATAAACCACCATCAACCAGATGTGGAATCACTCCTTCAATCTGACCATCAGACTTGGCTCGTTCTATGAGTATCGCCAGCATATCCACCACAATGTTGAATAACATGGGTGATAGCGGATCCCCTTGGCGTAACCCTTTTCGTGTTTGGAAATAATGGCCGGTGTCATCATTAACCCGAATTGCCACACTACCCCCAAACACAAAATCATTTATTAGAGCGCGCCATTCAGGAGAAACACCTTTCATCCTGAGTGTCTGTTGAAGGAAAGACCACTTGACCTTGTCGTAAGCCTTTTCAAAATCTAATTTTAAAATAACCCCATTTAATTTCTTAGAATGCATCTCATGTACCGTCTCATGTAAAACCGCCACTCCATCAAGGATATTTCTCCCTTGCATGAAAGCGGTTTGCGATGGTCTAACGACATGATCTGCAACCGTATTTAGTCTAATGGTGGCCACTTTCGTGAAAATCTTGAAACTGACGTTTAAGAGGCAAATAGGTCTATATTGTTGTATCCTTTCTGCCTTATTAACCTTCGGTAACAAAATTACTTCACCAAAATTTAGACGAAATAGTTCTAGTTGTCATGTGTGGAGATCACTGAACAAATCTAGAAGGTCCGATTTAATAGTGTCCCAAAAGGTTTGATAAAACTCCGTTGGAAAACCATCTGGACCCGGTGCTTTGTTGCATTCCATCTGGAAAATTGCCTTCTGAACCTCATCCTCAGTGTAAGGTGCGGTTAGTAAGCCATTTTCCTCAACAGAAACTTGGGGTATGTCGTCTGTTAAGTCCTCGTTTAGAGAAAAAAGGCTTTCATCCGAAGGACCAAACAGACCTTTACAATAATTAGTAATGTAAGATTTGAGTTGCTCATGGCCTTCAATCAGTCCTTCATCCTGATGCAGAGAATGAATACGTTTTTTCCGATGTCTCCTATTGGCAATACCATGAAAATATCGCGTACTCGAGTCTCCTTCCAAAATGAATTGGGCTTTGGACCGTTGATACCATTTGAGCTCCTCTTCGCAGAGGAGACTCGCCATCTGCGCATTAGATTGGTTCTTAATTTCAATCTCATGCGTAGTCAGCGGTCTTTGTTGAAATATTGGGCCCACATTTGGTGGCCCATACTAGATTTCAGATTTTCTCTATAAATCTCAAAGCCCACATAGTGGAAGCCTTGTGAGTTTGAGCCCAAGTTGGTGGCAGCTCACTAGGGAGTGGCAAGAGGTGGGAAGTTTAGTCCCACATGGAAAGTTGGGAGGAAGTTAGACCACCTTATAAGGTGGGTTGTTCCACCACTAGTAAGTGAGTGAGAAAAGGAGTGCTACACGCGCGCGCTCCTCCTCCTCCTCCTCGCTCGCTCGACGCGACGCGACGCGCTCGTGGTGAGTGGATAGAGAACGAGCCGAGACTTTCCTTACTTTTTGCAGCTCAGAAAAACGAACAGAGTCCTAGACGGACGCGTCGCAGTTAGTCGGTTCGGGTCGCTCCCGGATCGTGGGCTATCTGTAACCGACTCAAAACGTTCGTGCGACGTGGGCGTGGCCCACGTTGCCTAGGGTTTTCCCGAGCCTATATAATCTCTTGTCCGGCTACCGCAGAAACATATCTAATACACGAGTTAGGGTTTCCACCTCTCTCTGCTTGCGCCGCCATCGTAGCCTACTCCATCCTGCGCGCCGACGTGCATCGGCGAACGGGAGAGCAGGTCTCCGGAATCACTCGTCCTTGCGATCCTGTACGGGAGAGGGCGAATTAGGTTTTTGGGAAGCGCTCGCGTGATCGCTCAAGCTCTTCATCACGGGTCGCCTTCCGTCCAAGTCGGGCGGTGCTGCCTATCGTCGTCTTCAACGCCGTCTACTTCGACCTGTCGTCCTCGTCGTCAACAACGTTGTCATCAACAACGTTACTCGCTGCGACATCATCTGCTACACCTCCACCGCCACCTCCACCGGATCGGTACGTGCGACATATCTCGATCTGTTTAGCGATGGATGCTTTACTGTTTGTGCTGCTGCTACTCATGTTGATTAATGCATCTAGTATGTTCGAGTTTCACATGTTAGTAGTGGTTGTCATCATGCTTTATATTCTGGAATTAATCATGGAAATTGTGCCTAATTTTCCAACAGTCTTACCTCCGCAAAAGCCTCTAGCTCATCAATCACTTTTGATAAGCGAGTCTTTTCTTTTTTAAGGATACCAGCTGTATGGGCCGCCCAACCAGAGAGATGTTTACGCATTGCACGCATCTTATTATTCCATCTCAATATTGGAGTGCTGCCACTAACCGGTCTCTCCCAAACCGTCTTAACCATCTCATGGAACCCTTCTCTGTGTAACCAGCCAAGTTCAAACTTAAAAGGCCGTTTACACATAGGACGGGGATTCCCAGTGGTTAGAAGGATCGGTGCATGGTCAGACAATTTTTCAATACGTTCTAGTGCACGGACAGACACCATAGGGTATTTATCTTCCCACTCAGTGTCCATCAACACGCGGTCTAGCTTCTCGTATGTGGGATCAGGCAAGCTGTTGGCCCAAGTAAATTGTCGACCGGACATAAACACCTCTCTTAAATCAAGACTGTCAATGACAACATTGAACAAAAAAGGCCAATGTCCATCGAAAAGACCTTTACTTTTCTCATGAGAAAATCTTAGTAAATTAAAATCCCCTCCGATTAAAATTGGATAGGGATTATCTTTAGTAAGATTTACCAACTCACGCAAAAAGTCAGCCTTAAAAGCATCTTGGGCGGCGCCATACACAACGACCAGACTCCAAATGAATCCATCCGCTTTATTCTGGATGTCGAGCTTAATGTGATACTCTTCATCAGAACTAGCTAGAACGGTCATTG
Organism: Lolium rigidum; assembly: GCF_022539505.1. Classification (NCBI taxonomy): domain Eukaryota; kingdom Viridiplantae; phylum Streptophyta; class Magnoliopsida; order Poales; family Poaceae; genus Lolium; species Lolium rigidum. The sequence goes on along the minus strand of NC_061514.1, from coordinate 351,644,003 downwards.
TGTCTATTCGGACGCCAAGTAATATACCCCCAGACCTACCACGAGGCGGGCGAAAAAACCACTGAAAATTAATCCCGCCTGATAAACGGTCGAGAAAACTCTGTGAGAAACCACGCATCCAAGTGTAAGATGCGCATGCAACCATGCATGAGTGCATGCACAAGCGCTGTAAATTCCATTGAGGTTCTAGAAGACCGCGGAATAACCGTGTGACAACGAACAGGACTTGAGCTCCCATTTTACCAGTCCTTTGAGTATCTGGAGCTGATCGATCGTGTGGAGAAGAAAATTCATTGGGCTGCGTGTGCGTGGTCAGTGGCTTTCTTGAGCTTGCCTTTTTTATTCGATAGGAAAATCTAGAGTGAGAGTGTGAGACTTGTCAACAGCAAGAGCCTCCTGGCGTCTAACTTGCCGGTGTACGCGCACGTGGAGGTTCCTCTTCGGCGGATATCTCTAAATTTAGACATGCTTCTCTTGATTTAAATTTCTTTTTATCGCTAATGGTTGTAGCTTTCGTGGGTTGGTTCTTGGGTCTTAGCAGGGTGATCATTTATATCTACTACAATAAATTTTACTATGATAATGTTTGTCCTGCTCTAATGAGGAAAGAAGAAGGATGACAACGCGCTTTTAGCTCGTTCAAGTGCTTGTTGTCATTGTTCAGTGATCCAAAAACTTATTTATATTTTTTATCACCTTTCGAATTTCTAATACTGCTGACAATTATGAATATATCAATGGACTTAAAAAAAAGCTTGCGAGCCAAGCTAAGGTTAAGAGTTTATGGACTTTTTTTAACGAGGCAAAAGCTTTGCCTGTCAATTAGTAATTAAGAAGAAAGGTGACCAGTTAATTAACAGAAAATCGGGCAAAAACTGATACAACTCGGGCTAAATCCAGACCAATACCAAAACACAAGAGCCAGTCCCGTCTCCAGGATATGGGGGCCCGTGCGACTTACAAAATAGGGATAATTCTTTTTTGTTCAAACTCAATAATGAAACCATATATTCGTACAATGCTCAAACTTATATTAAGTTTTCATTCTAAGTATAGCACTAAAGTAGTAAACGAACCTTATGGTCTACCGAAATGCACCATTCGTCTGGTATTTCTTGAAATAAAACCTTCAATCATATCTTTATAATTAATCTTCTCCAAGATATAATTTTCTCGAGTGCTATTGTCGTCAATCCACTAAGTCTTTTTTTGTGTCATAGTAGAACACATGTAGCAACTTCTTGATCATAATTAACAAATTAACAAAATGAAGAATCATGAGTTCATGACTATGGTTGTAAACCACAGATTACTGCGCGGCAACTCTACAAATCAGGGGATTCTCAACTGAAGCAACGGCAAATTATTGAAATTCAGGTTTGTTTAACACTAAGAGCAATTGAATCAGTTCTTACTCCTTATAAATTTAGGCCATGGTAGATTGGAAGGCAGCGCTGTTGGTAGATTGGTAAACAACTACACATACCTGATTGGATGATCGCTTGGTAGACTAATGAGGTACTGAGGATCGGAAGGAGCAGGAGCAGCCGGGCACGCGGCCACTCGCACGCCCACGCCGGCGCGACGCGCAACATAGCTACATGAGCACTCCAAACGTCGTGGAACCACGATCGGGGACAAGAACTGATCGGTCGCGTCGTTGCATCTGTATTTTTTTGGGCAAAAGATCAAAGGTGCATTGTTGGGCCTAGGCTGCTGAAAATGAGTAGTGGACTGCATAAAATTGGAGGCCTTTAGAATTTGGGGCTCTGATCGATCGATCTTCTCGATCATGGCCATCGATCGGTCTGACAAGAGCCCAACACATCGACAAAGCAATGGATAACACACTAGCCAAGATCAGTTGGCCTCCCACTTGTGCCAGAGAGAGAAAGACACCATAACTGCTATGTGACGAGCAGTCATAGGACGGTCCAGCTAGGTGAAGAAATTAAACCCCACGAGAACTGCACAAAGCAACCTTGACGTCCACACGACACGAGATCGATGCCCATAACATTGCCAAACTTTCGCAGCCGCCACCCTTTAGAGAAACTCTAACAGAGCCAGTAAATCACACCGATTTACGGATTCGGGTCGAAAGTGGCGCAAAACAGATACTAAACTCGCTGCCTGGCCCGAATTTTTTCAAGGGCCCGAAAAATTTCGCACTCGATCCCTATTAATACAGACTGAAGGACGGTTTACATGCCCAAAACTGAACGGATTTCTCACCACTCCTCCAGCGCTGCCGTCCGTACAACCGCCTCCAGCTGCCGATTACTGGCTACTTTGCTAATATTGTGCACCACCGGTCAAACATCCTGTCATCCTTCTCCAATTCCAACCATGTCTATGTTAATTCCCAGCGAATCTTCTCGGTATGGACTAATTCCGGCGAGCGATGTGGTGCACGCAAGCAGCACAAGGAATGCGTACACTTGCAGATTCTAGCGAGCGACGGGACTCATGCGAGCTAGTCTTACATGGAAGCTAGATAGGTCTACTATTTGGTGCTAATCATCTCCCGATTGATTCAAAAATATCCAATCGATTCTATAGCTAGCTAGCTAGCTAGCTGGGTGGTGCTACTATTCCGATTAAACTTGCTAACTAGGTGGTGGTGGGTGCTGGGGCGTGGGCGGCGAGCTCTTGGGCGACGGGAGGCCCAGCCAGGGGCGAGGTCGGCGGCCGCGCGAGGAGACCTAGGCAACAGCGTGGACAGTTCTTGTGAAAAAGATGATGACTTTCCGAATATCCCTTTTTCAGTTTTAGTTTACAAAGTTTGTTCCGCGTTAGCCGTTTTATTGACCTGAAACACATTTTTGAAAAACTGAACTCGAGTTTTTCGATTTGCACATAATGATCTTAAGGACTTCAACCATTCTACTGCGTTGGTGGGTTCTTCCCAGCTTTAACTATGTTGGTAGATTTTATTTCACCTTTAGTAACTGTACGTTGCTGAGCAGAATAGAGCACAAGAGAACATAATTGTCGCTCTCAGGCTAGGGAAACCAGATTATTATTCCCGCGATAGCGAACGCACGTATTGGGCTGGATATGAGCAGGATATTTTTTTTGAGGTCTTTTGGGTCGTTTATTAGTGTCAATTAGCAGCCCGAAAGAGGAGCGTCTATACACCGCTTCTGTGCATGCGGGATTAACCGCCGGTAACCCTATACACCGACCAGGTCGGCACGTACCGCGCGCCGCACACCCCGCAGTGCGGTATGGGCCGGCCCAGGTAGGTACGGGCTTCGACTTTTTTTGTTTTTTTTCTCCTTTTTCTGTTTTGTTTTTCCTGTTTTTGTTTTCTGTTTTCTTTTTATTATGGTCTTTTTTCTGTTTCTTTTTTGTTACTTTTGTTTTTCAGATTCGAAAAATAGAAATATTTTAAATATGTTCAAATTAAAAATGTTTATTTTAAAATTTGTTCATATCAAAAAATGTTTAATTTAAAATTTGTTTAAATTAAAAATGTTCATCTTAAAATTAATAAAATTGAAATAAAATTTTAAAAAATCGATATTTTTGAAAAACGTTCAGATCAAAAAATATAGTTTTTAAAAATATTTTTCAAATAAAAAATTGTTCAAACCCGAAAATTGTTCAAGTATGCAATTTTTGAAATTCGAAAATTGGTCAAAATATGAAAATTATTCAAATTTGAAAATTGTTCAAGTTTTAAAAATGTTCAAATTCGAAAATTGTTCATATATAAAATTATTAAATTTTCGAAAATAATGTTTTCCAAATTTTGAAACTTTAATTTAAAAACATTTTAGCTTTAAAAAATGTAAAAAGAAAAGGCAGAAAAGAAAAGGAAAAAATGAAAAAATAAAGAAAAAGCGAAACAAAATGTTGGGCCGGCCCAAACTACCCACCGGGGGTTGTGCGGCGCCTGGTCCGTGCCGACCACGTCGGCGTACAGCACCCCCCTTAACCGCAGACGCACAACTTCGCCTCGCACGCTCCCGGGTGGGCCGGCCCTAGTAAATATTTCTCTAGATTTTTCATTATCTCCTTTTTATTTTTATGTTTTATTTTGAAAAAAATTAATTTTCAAAAACTTCAATTTCTTTAAGCAAAAAATTAATTAGATTTGGAAAATGTTCAAACTAAAAATTGTTTAAAAAATATTTTTTCAGAAATAAAAAATTGTACAATTTTTTTGCTCAAAATAATTGTGTTTAGAAAGAAAATTTGTTAAAAAAAATGCTCAATTTTTTTTGTTCAGAAATAAAATTTATTATTTTATTCACATTAAAAAAATGTTTAATTTTTTTAGGAAAATAGAAAAAAGTCGAATTCAATAATGTTCAAAAAACAGATAAAAGAAAGAAAAACATATTGAAAACCGACCGAACCAAGGAGGACTGAAGAAACCGAAAAAAGGAAAAAAAAGCAGTGCACAAACTTTCAAAAACTGGACTGAACTATTGCCATACGCTGCTAATGGGCGTGTGCGTATGATAGCTCAATATGGCAACGGGGACACTAACCATTGGTTATTGCTCAACCATAACTATCCGCATACAAGAAAGTTTTCTCCGCCTCCACACCCACTAACTATTACGGGGTTAGTGCTTTTACCATCCCCATCCCATCGGGTAAACAAATAACTATCGGTTACCCATCCCTACTTTAGCTAATAACTATGAGCCCAAATAAAATGACAACATGGTAGGATAGCGGGGGCTGGCTGGATCCGGAGTTCAGGAAGGAGAGGGGAAGGTTTGGGAATTCAGATTTGGGGGTTGCGGCGGTTGGGGACGGGAGGGGAAATGTGAGGACAATAGAATTAGGGTTATCTTGTATCTATACATATCTATCTTGTACTCTAGTGCCACATGTCATGTGTCTAACGAGGATTTCACGGTTATTAGGTATGAAGTAGTACCCGGACCCATCCCCACCTTATCCAATGAGGAAAGTTTTACCTCCAATAAGACCCCCATGGGGATGAAATGTAACCAAAACCATCTCCTAATAGGCGAATTACCAAATTGAACTACAGATGTATAGCTTTTTTCGCCCGAAAGGGGTCTTGTGTGATGATACTACTCAGTGGAGTTGCGCGGTGGACCTAAATTACCATGGCCTTTGCCTACATCATAAGGGAGCCCTGTTTTCTTACCCAGCCGGTCCGTAAATGTAGGCCGATCCAAGCATATATCTATTTTTCTCGTGTTGTAAATTGTTAGCTGCTTTGTGGATTGCTTGATGGGCATGTGTCTAGACCTAGTTTGACAATGTCCTTGTGCACATCGTGACAAGGCCCAATTTTATTCCCGAGTACATAGTGGTATGTAATTATAGGCCGACCTAAACCCACTTCTATTTTTTTGTGAAAATTCATGGTGGAATTGGAGGCAGGGATGTGAACAGATTGGATATTGCTCTTTCATATTATTTATCATATTTTTCGCCGTGTTCGGATCGGAGCGGATAATGGTTATATGCGGATACGAGTTCGGATTGCGTATTTAGTGAGGACTCGGATTGGAAGCAGAGAATTGAATAAATTCACACATAAAATTCAAGTGTGTTTTTATGCATACAATATGGTCATTAAAAACTTATATGCAACAAATCAGTTTGCGCCTTTGCGCCGCATCACGGTGGAGGTAATACTGATAATAACACGACACAAACGAGTGTATTTCATAAAATATGATTAAGCACGTAGCAGGAAGCTGGGTTAAGCATTGCATGGAGATGGAGTGGAGCAGTGATATGCAACCTGTCTTTGCAGTTAAGAAAAAAGATGGATATAGGGGAAAAGCCCCAGTTGAACCTGGGTTCACGTGAACCTAGGTTGGAAATGCATTTTCGAAATGTGAAAAAATTCTGAAATAAAAATATCGGGGTACGTATGCATGTTCCATGTGTTCGTAGAAAGTTTTCGCAGAGAAACCACTTTTTTATTTCAGAATCTAAAAAAGACAAAATAAGTCACATATATACTGCTATATAGCCCTGTAAAATTTTACTTTTTTGCCGAGGCAAAATAAAATATTTTTTCAGAATGAAACTCATGTCCAGAGCACATGTTTGTGATCATCTTTGCAATCATTTTGTGTTTCGATTTTTAAAACATGTTTTGACATCACAAACCCACTTTTAAGAAAGTGGGTTCACATACACCTAGGTTCACAAAAGCTATAGGGGTACATATTTAGTGTGAGATCGTGCTGGTTGGTTGTGGTGATTCTCAACGTGCTGTGAATTCCATTGGTCCGGGGTCCGTGGTGAAAAGGAAACTCAGTAGAGAGGTGGAAAATATTTGGTCGAAGGCCGGCGGCGTATCTGACATGTGTCGGCATCGGCGCAGAAGGTCTGTACATACAGTGTAGGGGGAGACGCGGACCCGTGGTGTCGTGCGTAGGTGGTAGAAAAACGCTACGACACTGGTGTAGCCCCTTCTATTAGTCTAAGGGCATCTCCAGCGGCGCGATGCAAATGGTCGCTGAGCGATCGTTTTCGTCCGCCGTGACCGGAAATCCGTCTGGGCTCTGCTCTAGCGGGGTGACGCAAAGTGACCGGCCCGTCCGCGGAGACGCAAACCTGGCCCAAATATGCGCCAGGTTTGTGTCTCCGCGGACGCTCGGCGGTCGCGCCGAGTGACCGCCGAAAAGACGTAGGACCCGCGCGTCGGTGGCAGCGAGGCCGATATAAATCCCGCCACCGGCCATTCCCCGCGCGAAAAGCAAACTAGACCGGCGCGAAACATTTCGGAAGCGATGGACGTCCTCGCCGCCGCAGCCCACCGCCATGGATGCGGATCAAACCTCGCCGCCGCACCCGCCGCCGCCCCACACTCCCCGTAGCCACGACCGTAGCCACAATGGAGGGTCCGCCGGAAGCAAAGCGGGCCGGCACCAGCCGGCGGCCGGGAGGCAAAGGCGAAGGCTGCAAAGAAGGTGCTCTCCCCGGAGGAGAAAGTGATCGAGGCCGCGAAACATCGCTGCCGGCGCAGAGAACCCGAAGATGAAGATTTCCGCGGCCGCCAACCAGCAAGGCGTGGCGGATGCAGATCAAAGCCGGCGTCGCGCAAGTAGCCCTCCATCCGACCTTGGCGGAGGGCTACATGCTCGTCAAGAGAGAGGATCGCCGGCGTCGCTCCTCCGTCCTCGTCGGTCAGCTCGGTAAGTTCCCAGCCGCGTCCCGGAACTCCCGCTCCCTTGTCTGTCGTTGCCTAATCGACGGTACCTCGGAGGAGGGATCCTCACGAGGGGGAGAAGAAGTAGGGGCCATAGGGCGGAGTGCACACGGGACGGTGGTACGCGAGTTACCCAGCTTC
>NC_061514.1:351605916-351636600 GCF_022539505.1 Lolium rigidum | reverse complement strand
CCGGATGAGATCCCGGACATCACGAGGAGTTCCGGAATGGTCCGGAGAATAAGATTCATATATAGGATGTCATTTTATGTGAATTAAAATGTCGCGGAAGGTTCTATGGAAGGTTCTAGAAGGTTCTAGAAAAGTCCGGAAGAAACCACCAAGGAAGGTGGAGTCCACATGGGACTCCACCTCCATGGCCGGCCAGCCCTAGGTGGGGAGGAGTCCCAAGTGGACTCCCCCTTAGGCCTCGTTTGGTAAGAGGGTATCAGTGAGTATTTGAGAGTATATTTTCAAGTGGATTTGGTGAAAACACTCCTGTCACCCAAAACACTTTGTTACACCATAATCCCCTTTCCCTTAATACTCTCCATTGATTTATCTGTTTGGAAGGAAGGAATAAATCGCACAAGACAGAGAGGAAGAGAAAAGGCTGAGAAAACGTACACAGATCCGTGCCGATTTGAGACGAGTAAAAAACGCGAGGTAACCCAAGCGTTTCCAATTCGCCCCAATTCACCTCTACCCGACGTGATTTCTGGGGTTTGCTGGGTTTCAGCCCAACTAAAACCAGGTGCGCAAACGATTCATCGAAGTGTTTTGGGGAGTATTAGTTTACACTGGGAAAATACACGGAAATCCACTTTAAATCCGGCCGGCCAAACAAGGCCTTAGGGGGCCGGCCACCCCCCACATGGGAGGTGGAAATCCCACCTTTTGGTGGGAGTCCTAGTTGGGCTAGGTTTCCCCCTCTTATGGAAGGTTTTTGGTTCGGGTCTTATTCGGAGACTTGGACACCAACCCTTGGGGATCCACCTATATAATGAGGGGCCAAGGGAGGGGGCCGGCCACCCCAAGACCACAAGCTGGCCGCCCCCCTTGAGTGGCCGGCCACCCCCTCCCAAACCCTAGCCGCCCCCCTCTCCTCCATATCTCCCGCGTAGCTTAGCGAAGCTCCGCCGGACTTCTTCACCGCCACCGACACCACGCCGTCGTGCTGTCGGATTCAAGAGGAGCTACTACTTCCGCTGCCCGCCGGAACGGGGAGGTGGACGTCGTCTTCATCAACAACCGAACGTGTGACCGAGTACGGAGGTGCTGCCCGTTCGTGGCGCCGGAACCGATCGTGATCAAGATCTTCTACGCGCTTTTGCAAGCGGCAAGTGATCGTCTACCACAGCAACAAGAGCCTCATCTTGTAGGCTTTGGAATCTCTTCAAGGGTGAGACTCGATACCCCCTCGTTGCTACCGTCTTCTAGATTGCATCTTGGCTTGGAATGCGTGTTCGCGGTAGGAAAATTTTTGTTTTCTATGCAACGTTATCCTACACTTCGCCCCCCTTCAAGTTCAGGTTCCATGCTTGGTTGTCTCTGCGTGGTAGATGTTGGACCGCCAACCTCCGGCTAAGGCGTGGTCTGCCCTTCAATGTTCTATGCCCGCTATGCGATGCAGATGAGACATCGAATCAGCTGTCGCTCCAATGCTCATTTGCTCCCTGCACCAGATGCTGGCAGTCGCTTACCTACCTGGTGGCATGGCGTGGTCGACCACCTCCCTCGGAAGTACACCAAAAATGCTAACTCTGCGGTCATGCTTTTACTTAGGACGCTCTAAGTCGATCGGAATGCTAGGGTTTTTGAGGACAATGCCCCCACCACCGGAGTGGTGCTAGAGAGGGCTATAGAGGAGTGGAGCTTCTGACTTTCCTGTAGGCGTGGGTTTTTGAGAGGTGTCCCTTAGGTTTGGGCCACCTGTGTAGTCTCGTTATGGTGGTGTTTCCCCCTTGCTGGTGGTGCTATATGCTGACCTGGTCGGCACCGACCACGTCCCGCACACCCCTCGGCCGTCTGTGGGCTTGGCCCATTATCGTTGATATCCATTGGTTCGGTTCGGTACGTTAACTGGGTCGCAGCCCATCAGGTAACCTCTTTTTCTTTTTTTCTTTTCTTATTTTTTCCTTTTTCTGTTTATAGTTTTGTTTTTAAAAGATAATATTTTACATGTTTTTTTATATTTTCAAAATTTGTTCAAAATTTTCTTTCTACATATTTTAAAAATATTCAATTTTAAATTTGTTCAAAATTTTAAAACTATTCAAAATTAGAAAATTGTTCAAATTTTAAAAACGTTCAAAATTTAAATTTGTTCGGATTTCAAAATTCGTCCAAAATTTTGAAATTCGTTCAAGATTAAAAAATTTGTACTAGTTTCAAAATTCGTTCAAGATTCAAAATTTGTTCAAATTTCGGAAATCGTTCAAATTGTTTCAAACTTGAACATTTTTCAAATTTGAAAATTTTCAAAAAATATTTTTAAACTGAAAAATAAAACGAGAGAACAAATAATGAAACACTGAAAACAGAAAATAAAAAAAAGAAAAACGAAAACGAAAAAAAGGAAAAAGAGAAAAAACAGGGAAAATTTGCCTAACCGGGCCGGCCCACACCGCGAACGAGGGTGTGCGGCGCGGTGCAGGTGTCGACCTGATCGGCATATAGGAAACGCGGCCCCTGCAGATGTGTAAAGTTTTCTAGTACCTGATAAGAGCACCTCTGACCGTCTCCCTGACTAGGGAGGCGTTTTTTGTTATTCAGCCAGCCGCGCACCAGCTTTCTCGTTTTCCCCAGAATAGACCCTTAATCCATCCTGAGAGCCCAGGCCATCCCCGCCCCCCTGAGGTGCGCTCGGGGACTCCGGACGAGAGAAAAGCGGGAACGGGCCCGCTCTGTCGGCGAGAGAACACACGAACCCCACCACTTTCTCGTCGCAAATCCCCCTCCCCTCTCGTTGCTCTGTCGCCGCCAGCACCACCACTCGCCAATCCGCCGGCCGGTTGCTTGCACTCCACCGTCCCTCCTCCCACCAGCCTATATTCCGCCGTTCGTCGTGTCGTCTGCCTATATTCCGCCGTCGGGCAACTCCTCGCGTCGTCTGCCTATATTCCGCTGTCGGGCAACTCCTCGCGTCGCGCCTCGTCGACACGCCCGACAGGTATTCGTCCATTTGCCTGGGCGGACATGGACTCGGACGACGAGGAGGAGCAGATGTTCGCCGAGCGTTTTGAAGAAGAGATGGCACCCTCCGCCCAAGACAAGGAGCACATGTTGATCCTAGCTTGCCTGTCCGGGCTTGTACGCGGAGAAGGCCATTGGTCACCGGAAGTGCAAGCCGAGGCAGCGAATGGAGGGGTACTGCATGCTCTACGCCGACTACTTCGCCGATAGTCCATGCACGGTGAGGCTGTTTTTAGGTGTCGTTTCAAGATAAGCCAGAAGCTCTTCCTGAGAATTGTGTATGCTCTTCGAGAGTACGACTCCTATTTCACATGCAAGTTGGATTGCACCGGCATGACAGAGTTTTCCGCCCTCCAAAAGTGCACGGTGGCTATGCGGATGCTGGCATATGGAGCTCCTGGTGATTCTGCCGATGACTATGTTGGATGGCGGAGTCCACCGCCCTTGATTGTTTCTACCTTTTCTGAAGGGTGGTGATAACAGTGTTCGGGGACATCTACTTGAGATCACCCACTGTCGAAGACACTGCTCTGATCCTCGCTGTCAATGAAGCTCGAGGATTTCCGGGGATGCTTGGAAGCATTGACTGCATGCATTGGAAATAGAAGAACTGTCCGTTTTCCTGGCAGGAAATGTACAAGGGTCACAAAAAAGGCTACACTGTGATACTTGAGGCAGTGGCTACCCATGATTTCTGGATTCGGCACCCGTTCTTTGGTATGTTGGGATCCAACAACGACATCAACGTCTTGCAGTGCTCACCGATATTCTCCAAGCTTGTTGAGGGTCATGCTCCCCCGGTTGAGTTTGTGATCAATGGACGACACTACAACAAGGGATACTATCTTACAGACGGTATCTATCCAAAGTGGGCAACATTTGTGAAGACTATCTCAAGCCCCGTCCTCCCGAAGCATGCAGAGTTTGTCAGGGAAACAAGAAGCTTGCCGAAAGGACATCGAGCGTGCATTTGGTGTCCTTCAGCAGAGATTTGATGTAGTCCAGTTCCCTGCTATGACTTGGTCTGAAGATTAAATGTGGGAGGTGATGAACTGTTGTGTGCGCTTACATAACATGATTATTAAGAATGAGCGAAAGTATCCCATTTCTCTGAGCGAGCAAACTGCACCATATGACAAAGAGTGGCCTCTTGCACAGCCTAATCACCAGGTGCCGACATCGTGGAGTTCATTCATTGCTATGCGTCAGGAGATTCGAGAGTCCACAATGCATCAACAACTGCATGATGATCTGGTGGAGCACATATGGAGGCTTCGAGGCAACACCAAATGGTTTTCATTTGATTTGTTTCGAAACTTGTTAAATTATTTGCTTGCTTTGTTGAACTTTAACCGTTTATTTTAGAAAATAGGCCAAAATTTGTCAAATACGCCGAATTGTGAGTTTATTTGTGAAAATATGGCAAATATTGACCAAGATTTGTCAAATACGCAGAACTATGAGTTTATTTGTGAAGATCTTAACGCGGTGGAGACCAACGCGTACGCGGTCAATTACTCGTAGCAATCTCGCACCAAACCCATCACGGCGTGGACCCAGCATCGTATTTACCGAGCTCCGGTGGCGTCCGGCCAACTCCGCACACCACACGCGCGCGGACGAAGCAAAGCCAACCCGCACCGCACCGGCACGCCCACGGCGAACTCGCAACAAACCTTCCTCCTCCTTCCCCGCCACGCCACGCCACGCCACGGCCACTACAAAACGCCGCCCATTCCCAGATCACCACCACCTCCTCCTCCTCTGCCGCGCGCGTGCCCGCCGGTAGCAGACACCGCCGCCGCGCCCTCCGGCACCGCCCGCTCGCGCCGCATCCCGAGACGCACCAGAGCGCGCTCGGATCCCGACGCGGCCCGCAAGTCAAACCCACGCACCGACGCACGGGCCTGCCTGCCTTATACTCCTCCACCCCGAACCTCCCGCACGCAGATCAACCCTCCCCGCCCCCCCTCAAGCGCGCGCGCTGGATCCCGCGGAGGACCCGGAGGCCGCGGTCAAGCAGCAGCAGCCGTCGCCGCCCGCCGCCGCCGCCGCCGGCCGCGTGCGCTACCGCACGCCCTCCTCGCCGGACCTCCTCCTGCTCCCCGCCGCCGCCGACAAGATGCGCCGCTACTCGCAGCTGCCCGCGCGCCAGGACACGCTCGCCGACCGCGCGCACCGCTACCGCGGGGTCCTGCTCGTCGTCCTCGCCCCCGTCGCGCTCGTCTCGCTCGTGCTCCTCCTCATGCCGCGCTCCCCCAACACCCACACCCACACCACCCACGCCGCCCCCGCCGCCAGCAAGTACGCCGTCATCTTCGACGCGGGCAGCTCCGGCAGCCGCGTCCACGTCTTCCGCTTCGACGCCAACCTGGATCTCCTCCACATTGGCTCCGAGATCGAGCTATTCGTCCAGGTAATCAATCCCCCCACCCCACCCTCCCTCCCTCCATCCGATCTGGATCTGGTCTCCTTACGCACTATCGTCGTCTGTCTAAAAATTCCCTTCCCCTTCCTCTTCCTCTCTCTCGCGCAGAAAAAGCCCGGGCTCAGCGCGTACGCCGCGGACCCGCGCGAGGCCGCGGAATCGCTCGTCTCCCTCATCGACAAAGCCAAGGAGGTGATCCCCGCGGAGCTGCGCGACCAGACGCCGGTCAGAGTTGGGGTAAGTGCCGTGGTAGCACGGCCACACTAGTACATTCTGTCTGTAATTTGTACTCTACCACGGTGTTCTTAAGCTTCATCATCCATGCACAGGCCACCGCGGGTTTGAGAGCATTGGGAACAGAGAAGTCCGAGCAGATTTTGCAAGCGGTAAGAAGTGCTCTTCCACCACTCCGGATGTCATTATTATTGTCTGCATTGCACGCTCCTGGAGTATAGTATGTTTGTTTCAGTGAGGGTTTTATTCACCGTGATGGTTCATTAATACTGGATGCTAATGAATCCACTAATCTCCAGGTTAGGGATCTTCTTCGTGAAAAGAGTTCTTTTAAAAACCAACCGGACTGGGTTACAGTTCTTGATGGATCTCAGGAAGGTGCATATGAGTGGGTAAGATGCTGGTGATACTTATTCTCATATATGCTCTCAACTATTACTTCGTCCCCTGACTCTTAGAAATGCCTGTCAATCTTCCCTGTCTATCAAAGGTTTAGTATGAACAAAAATAGTATCACTGTGCATTTCCATTTTTTTAGAAGACTACATTCCAGAATTTTCTGTTACGAACTGGTATATGCCAGTTCAGATCTTAAATTAAATTTTACGTAACCAGAGCTCAAGGTGACCACTAACGAGGCATAGTATGAGGCCGTGTCATGTCCTCATATAGTACAACATTTATAGAGTGTGCATATATAGAACATGGGGGCATGTGAACCCACTTTTTGAAAAGTTCCGTTTGTGATGTCAAAACATGTTTTAAAAATCGAAACACAAAATGATTTCTCAGATGATCTCAAATATGTGCCCTGGACATGAGTTTCGTGACGAAAAAACTTTTTATTTTGTCTCGGCAAAAAAGTGAAATTTTGCAGGGCTATATAGCAGTATATATGTGATGTATTTTGTCTTTTTTAGATTCTGAAATAAAAAAGTGGTTTCTCCGCGAAAACTTTCTACGCACACATGAAACATGCGTACGTACCCGGATATTTTTATTTCAGAATTTTTTAACATTTGGAAAATGCATTTCTAACTAGGGTTCACATGCACCCATGTTCAAACCGGACTTTTCCAACATTTATACACCTTTACATTGTTCAGGAATTGTTCATAAGCTGTGCTACTTTGTTTAGTTTTTAGTGCAGGGATACATAACATGTATAACTCATTTTCTCTTCTCTCTCCTTGTAGGTTACCATTAATTATCTGTTGGGAAATCTGGGAAAGACCTACGCAGACACTGTTGGTGTGGTTGATCTTGGCGGTGGATCCGTCCAAATGGCATACGCTATCGCAGAGAAGGATGCCGAAAAGGCTCCTAAACCAGCAGAGGGTGAAGATGCATATGTGAAGAAGCTTTTCCTTAAGGGAACGACATATTATCTTTATGTCCACAGGTTAGTACTATAACATTTAATAGCTTTTCGCTGTTTCTATTTTCTGGCCAAAATATTGTCATGGTAAATTCTGAAACATCTGCTTTTTTTTAAAAAAAATTTGAATGGGAACCCTCTGCTGATGTTAAGCATATATCAAAGTAACAATTTTCAGAACCTATTTTAAGAACCTGTTGGTAATCTCTTGTTTATGTCTAGTCGGATTTATGATTCATATAAACTACTTAAAGGAAAAGTTTGTTATTCTGGATGAAGCTACCATGTACTGCTAAAAGTATGTAACACAATTCCTATTGTATTGGATGTGTGAGAAACTTCAGGACAACTCAAGTTAAAATGCAATTATTAGACGTGTAATATTCCTCCATAAAGAGCAGGCAGGTCGTCTTCACAAAAGCTTAGCTGCATTCTAGTACTGTGTTTCAAGGCTACTGCATTTTGGACAGAAGATATTTTGCTTTCATTTAACCAACACTTAATCTGACATAAAGTCTTGCATCCAGTTGCGCTCTGTGCAGTAATTAGTTTTTGATGGATGACTAATTGAAGTAACGTCACGTGATTATTATGTTCCAAAGTTTAAGATTTTTAATTCATGCATATAACTGTCAACATTTTGTTACAGCTATTTGCGCTATGGGCTGCTGGCTGCTAGAGCTGAGATCTTAAAGGCTGGCAATGCCAATGGTTACAGCAACTGTATATTGGCTGGACACCAGGGTATGTCTGCTTTCTTCTACCTTACTGTTCTGCTATCATGTATTCTATCTGCATCTTACAAGTCTAAATTCTAAACTAGCTCCCTTCCCATTAAGTGAAGTTTTTTCCTATCAAGGTCTGCTTTGTTCTATAGTTTCCTATCCCTAAATGGCTTATTATAATACGGAGTACTCTTTTTTGTGGGTAGGCTTATTATAATACTCAATGTGGTACAAACTCAGGCTTACAATAGGAGGATCCCTGACATTTATTCTATGTAGCATTCTGTACTAGAAAAACCATCTTATTGGTTTTGCTTGGTAGTCACGCTTATCAACCTTCAGTTGAAGTAACTGTAGTAATCTGTATAACTCTACACTCTGTACTATGTCCATGAAACTCAGTAGCAAATACGAAGTCCACATGCTGATTATGACATCGCATCCTTGTTGGTTTATCTGTAATGACCTTAGGATGGCCTGACTCTAATTGTATTTTTGATTTTAGGGCAATATAAATATGGCGACAAGACATTTGAAGCATCAGCTGCACCTTCTGGTGGTAGTTATTCAGATTGCAGGGATGATGTAGTGAAAGCTCTTAAAGTGGATGAAGCTTGCACTCACATGAAATGTTCCTTCGGTGGCATTTGGAATGGTGGTGGTGGTGATGGACAGAAGAATCTCTTTGTAGCATCGTTTTTCTTTGACAGGGCAGCTGAGGTAAGGTTATGGAACATCTGATTCTAGCAGTGTGCTCCATCTGAAGATGATTTTCACTTGTTTGCTACTCTTTCTCACAATACGTCTAAAATTGCTGTGGTTTCTGCTCAGGCTGGGTTCATAAACCCTGAGGCAGCTGTTGCTAAGGTTAAACCCTCAGACTTTAAGGAAGCTGCCAAGCGTGCTTGTAAGTTAAACGTGAATGACGCCCAGTCTAGTTACCCCGGTGTCCAGAAGGATAACATTCCATATATTTGCATGGATCTTGTTTACCAGTACACACTGCTTGTTGATGGATTTGGTAAGTGGCTGGGTTCAAAGTAAAAAAATCGCCGGAGTCAGCATAAATGCAATGTCTCATTCCTTTTGCTTTCCTCTGTCAGGTGTCGAGCCTCAACATGAGATGACCTTGGTAAAGAAGGTCCCCTACAGTGACGCGTTCGTTGAAGCAGCATGGCCACTTGGAAGCGCCATTGAGGTTGCATCTTCATCATAGGCATCACCCTTTTAGCAAGGGAACATCGATGGGGGACCATGAGCGTGGCCGCTGTAGAAGTTTTGGTTTCTGAGGTTTTACACTTGATCTGGTTCTGTGCTCCCCCTGAAGTCGCCATTTTGTCACTTGGTCAGTTCATCTAGCCTCCCCTCCCGTACAGTAGATTCATACAAGGACACATGTATTACATCACCAATTGTATTTGATCCAGACGCCATTGTAAGGCGCATTATTATTTTTGTACTGATGAAAGTAGGATGAGAGCATATGCCATTCTTTCAGACTTCCACGTGAGATGAACAGGAATACATTATTCACTTGCCGTAAATGTCTTGTTCGTTACTATTTTTTTTTTTTTTGAAATTTTGTTCGTTACTATTTTGAATGCTGCACTGTGTCATTTTTATCTGGGTTCACCTACATCATAGCCGCCATAAAAAAAACCCTACCTCATATGGCCCATTGCTTGATCCTGGCAGACGCATATAAGCTGAGTTTACTGGGCCCGGCTACATGCAGCCTGCGTCAGTTCATCCGGTTACGTTACCGATCCCTTTTATTTTTCTGTATGTGGGAAAGAAAGGGGATTCATCCGACTCCAGTTACAATCTATGTCAGCCTATCCGATTCGAATACCAACTCCATCACAGCTAATTGAAGACTAGACCTTCCGATAAATACTCGTGGTAGGCGTTAGATCCGCTGTCACACAAGAAAAAAACCCAGCAGTGATAGATAAAGAGGGCAGAGGAATTATCCATCCTCGACATGACCTACTACGAGGAGTCCCGGCTTCCTCCTCCAGAAAGCGGCCATGGGGAAGGGGAGAAGGATTCGTGGGACTGGGTAGAAGCCCTCGTCGACCATGCTGCCTACATGATCGACGAGCGCAACCACACCACCGCCCGTTGT
This sequence comes from Lolium rigidum, assembly GCF_022539505.1. Classification (NCBI taxonomy): domain Eukaryota; kingdom Viridiplantae; phylum Streptophyta; class Magnoliopsida; order Poales; family Poaceae; genus Lolium; species Lolium rigidum. The sequence goes on along the minus strand of NC_061514.1, from coordinate 351,626,704 downwards.
CTGGTCACCAAGATAGAAAGTGATGGCGCCGCCAAGGAGGATACGCTGCAGGTCACCTTCTGCTTCGCCCCGCCGCCACATGTCTCCTACTTCTGCATCTCTTACAATAGCGGGGAACCCACCGGATTCCTCCGTGAGCCTATGATTTTGGCCACGGAGGGTAACCTCGCCCTCATCGGTGTCAAGCATTGTACCTTTCTCAACCGATCGTGTGTTATACATGGCAAAAGGAATATGGTGGTGAGAAAACGTCCCAGGAGGATCTATAAAATTGTTCCAAAGTGAATCTCCCGAGCATGCCCTAAAGAGATCAGTGAGAGTGTAATTGATTATGCATATAAGAATTCAAAATTTTCTGGTGATTCTTTATAGATCCTTTTGAAGCAAAGAGGCCTGCTGGGATGTGCAAAATGATTCAAGAACGGAAGCAATATCAGGTTGAAGGCTGAGCACATTGTGACATTTAATTGCTCTTATTCATTCAACAGTCAGTTATTTTTAACATAAATCATCAGCACGCCAGCGTCGAGTTGGCAGGCGGAAGCAAGAACTTTGGGCTCCAGGCGTACCGGAAGTTGACGTCCTGGCCCTGCACCACGGGCTCTCCATTGTTGACGAGGCAGAGCTTGCTGTCACCGTTGTACTTGAACTTGGACGGGTCCATCTCCAATGTGGTCTTGAAACCGTCGCACTCCAACATGATGTCGGACTGGGGGCAGTCGCACGTGTTCTTCACCGTCACCGCGTACACCGGTTGGCCGTGCGCCCAGCCGCTGGTGTCGGCTTGGGTCACCACGATGTTCTCCAGTGCGCACCCGGTCGCAGCCCCTGCAGCTCACGCGTTCGTATATCAGAAAAAACAGGTATGTTGTGTTTGCAAAAAAGAAACTAATTAAGGATGGGTACCTCGGCTGCTAATGCAAAACAACAACCAAGCCGCAAGGATCACTGATATCTTGGACTGCATGATACTTAGTAGTCTCTAAAACTGCAATGTGCGATGATGGTCGATATTCTTTTTGTTGTTTTGGAGGACAATGTATACCTGGACCCGAATGGAGGGCTATTTATAGAGCAATGCCTCCGAGAAGTTTCCGGGATAAGCTTTTTTGCATTAACTAATCCTCCTTAAAATAACTACTAGTAGTTATATTTCCTTTATTACTTGTTTCTGTTTGAGATCATAAGACAACCCACAATAGAGATATCATAGCTAGTGATATTATATGCATGCAAAAAGATAATATGTCACATTCTTTTAATTACTCGTTTCTGTTTGAGATTATAAGACTACCCACAGTAGAGATATAATAGCATGCATATACATATAAAAAGCTAATAGTATGTCACAACCATTAATGATAAAAGATATCATAATAGTATCATAAATAGATATCATATTATAGCACGTAGAATTAGAAAAATTAATGCCAAACAAATCTTGTAGACCCTATGATAATCTCTACAATATCACTAGTATCTTTTATCATTAATTATAGTGCCACATAAGCATATTGCCTATGATATTGCGCTAAGAAATCTCCATTGTGAAAGATCTAAAATCGCCAATTCGTAGGATCAAGAAAGCCAATAACTCTCCTCATAATTAATGCATGCACCGTTTCATATGCATCGAAGAAGAGAGAGAAATAAATGAGGATGCAGTGGAGAAAGACATGACAATAAAATAAATGAGATAAGTCTTATAATACCTAAAAAATTAAAAAAATTATATGGCCTTATAATTCCAAACGGAGGGAGTACCTTCCAAAAATAATATTTCCAAGTGTTAAGGTTTAGCCAAATTCAAACTTTATAATATTTTATCAAATACACAAATAAAATATGAACATTTATAACATAAATAAGTTTTCTTAGAATCTTCATAAAATATATTTTATGTTATATGCCATTGGTACTATACATATTAATATTAATTTATTATATTAGAGTAAATAAGAGTTGTTAAATGTGTTAGTAATTTTAGCTATCCGGGTATTCTCAAAAGAAGCACACTATTCGACGGCGAGGCTAGGAGGTGCATGGCCTTGCCGTGCCTCGTGGCATGTGTGTTCGTTTGCTGCTTGTAAGACTAATTATAGTGCAAGTAACTTCAGCGGTAACTCAGGATCTGATTCGGTAAATTTGGTCAGAGTAAGTAGCTAGTTACTATTACATGCCACTTTTCAAAACACAATGAGTATACAACCTAGTAAATGAAGTCATCTATAATACTATATTGATGTTATTGTGCACTATGATAATAATAACATAGACATGACACTAGTCTAAGTTACTATACACTACGACTAGCCTAATATTTTTTGTTATGCTGGTATCTGTTGTTACTTCTACCTATAAATTGCTTGAACTGAAGACCACGAGAAACCGTCTGAGTCATGTCTATTTACTCTATTTTTTCAGCCTCTTTGCTTATTTTTATCAGCAATACCGATCAGATCATTTCTATTCCATGGGCAAGCGATGGTGATGACGAGCTTCAGAGGGGAGATGAAAAACCTTGTCCAGGAAGAAATACTCGATTTTATGGACGATGCAATAAACTTAGATATATTATACTCCTTCCGTCTCTTCAAAGTTGTCTTACATTTATTAAAATTTAGATATATATAGGCACTATCTAATATGTAGATGCATCTAAATTTTAATAAATTTCATTAATTTCATAAAAGGGAGTATTACCGATCGGCGGGCACCATTGCGATTTGTAGCTAACCAGATAGCACACGGTGACATTATACAAGAGTTTAGCACACCATTACGATTTCAAAAAACTAAGACTTTGTACTTCCAAGAAATTTTAATTTGTGGGGAAGTATAAATATATGTGCACATTTAGTCATCAATTACATGCAGGGTGGGGTCACCACTGAATACATGGATAGTCAGTTGAATACTAAAATTTAATTTGTGGGGAAGTTGAAAGGACACGGATGCAGCCTAGAGGGAGGGTGAATAGGAGGTTTAAAACATTCACGAATATGACTTAACAAATGCAGAATAAAACTAGTGTTTAATTTTTTAAGCACAAAATCTATATAACTAGGGTTCACCTATGTGCACCAACAACTGATGCTAAGTAAATAAAAAAACTATGTGACAGCAAGAGAGAGGATTTGGTGACTAGGTGTATACGTGAGCACCCTCTAGATACCACACGATCTGCCTTGAGATCCGGTTCTAGTCAATTGGGTCTGTTACCTTGACGTTGTCTTATATATCGCTAAGCGTACTTGGTGTGGGCTGCGGGTCTAGCGTTTCAATGATTGGTAGCACCTACTGATTTGGAAGTGTTGTTAGTGCTGATGTCGTTTGCTAACCCAACAACGATGATAACAGAGGGTTGCTAAATGTGACACGTGTCAGCCAGTGGATGCGTGCTCACGTATACACCCGGTCACCAGGCTTCTTTTGTAGCAAGATATATAACTTCAAGCACAAAGACTATCACAAAGTAAAGTGCATAAGTAAAGAGCTCGGGTATAGAAATAACCGAGGTGACACGGAGACGACGATGTATCCCGAAGTTCACACTCAAGTGCTACTCTACGTTGGAGCGGTGTGGAGGACAAGTCACTCCAAACGACACGAAGGCCTCACCGTATTCTCCTCGAGAATTCCCATGAAAAGGGATGTCCTTGATCCACTATGGAACCTAGCTTAGGGTGGTCACCGAACATGCACAAAGCTTGGGGCTATCTCCACAACTTAATTGGAGGCTCCCAATAAAGCACCACAAAGGCCTTGCTCTTGAGGAACCTCCACAACTTAATTAGAGGTCCCAAGAACACCACTGAGCCACAAAGCACAAAGCTTGAGGCAATCTCCACAACTTAATTGGAGGCCCCAAGAACACCACAAAGACCACTAAGCCGTCTAGGGTCCAAAGAACCAAGAGGAACAAGCACCCGAAGAGTATATCTCACGAATTTTCACCTCCACGTATCACCCTGCGGAGAAGTCAAACCGATGCACCAAATGCAATGGAAAGAACACCACTAAGATGCTCAAGTCATTCTCTCTCAAATTCCAACAAAGCTACACAAGCTATTGGGGGAATAAGAGAGAAAGAACAAATAAGAGGAGGAACACCAAATTTCTCCAAGATCTAGATCTAGTGGATTCCCCTCACAAAGAGAGGGATTTGATTGGTCAAGATGTAGATCTAGATCTCCTCTCTATTTTCCCTCAAATAGGTGCAAGAATCATGGATGGATTAGAGGGAGAGGAAGCTTGTCAAGGTCAACCTCCCGAGCCAAAATTTCCACCCCCGGGCTTCGAAAAATGGCTAAGGACTTAAGGGAACTGCTCGCAGTAAGGGGCCCGGAAATTTGCCTGGAATTTTTTTTTCCAGGGCTGGAATTTCCGGCATGGAGAAAACTAGCAGCAACAGCGAAACGAGAAAGACCTTAACTTGAGCATCCGAAATCCGATTTTGATGATCTTGGGTTCGTTTAGAAGCTAGTAACAAGCTCTACAAGATTATGCAGGGAACCATCATAGTACATCAAGGTAGGATTGAAATAAATTATGAAATGTTTAACCTATCTAAAAAAGACATGTCGGTAAAACCTCCAACCTTGAAAATGCAACAAGTTTTCTGTGCAAAAACCATTCTCGATGAACTAGAGCTTGTCATGAGAATAAGCACAAGATCTAAAAGATCACATAGATAAGATCCAAATAACAACCAAGAAAGATAATGCAAGGATGCAAAGGTTTGAGCTCTCCGAAGGATATGATCGAGTTACTCACTCGAGAGCCCTCTTGATAGTACGACAACTAAGCTATAAACCGGTCTCCAACTACACCATGAGACCAGTAAGAAAGAAACACTATCAAGAGCAAACCTTAACTTTGCGCGACAACCTCGGAAAAAAAACTTTGCGCGTTCCTCTTGAGCTCGATGATGACGATCTTGATCGGAACAAGATGGAACACCTTTCTTGATTGTGCTTGCTTGATGAAGTCTAGTTGATTGCTCCCCCATAATCCACCATTGGAGAGCTTCTTCTTCGGCGCATCTTCACATATCCATGATCACCATATGGATGACAAGCTTTAAGCATATGATCTCTTCAAGTTGGCTCATCTTGAACTTGCACTTCATTCTTCATCATGTTGATGTCTTGAAGTTAACTTTAAGGGCTCACTTCATCTTCATCTTCAAGGCATACTTGTCACTTGATATTCTTCATAAGTTTCTTCTTATTGCAATCTTGAAGCCAACATATGGTTCAAGCATTGCCTATGGACAAATCCTATAACTATAACTCAATGCAAATATTAGTCCATAGGGGTTGTCATCAATTACCAAAACCACAAATGGAGGCTCTATGTACTTTCAGAAGTGTAAATATCATGGCTAAGTTTTGTATATGTACTACTACTTCCCACCCAAAACAAGATAACCAACAATAGTCTTGTTGATTATTCGCGGGTCTAGATTTCTAATCTAAATCAAGCACATCATTGTGTATCCAAGTACTTTTATTCTTTCATATGTCCCTAGAGGTTCAGATCTTTTGACGTTATGATGAAGTGCACTCATACGCATTCTCGCCCAATCGAGGAAAAATGGTTTTGAATTTGCCAAAGAAAAACATGTGTGTATATCATGCAATTTTCCTGTAGCCACCGTTCTTTTCCAATGAAAAATATGAAATATCTTCACAATGTGCTGAAACATTTAGATGTGCAATTTTCTCTAGTAAAATCTGCAAGACTTTGGATAGGACTGTGTTGTGGTGCCAAAATATGTTTATTTTGACGAAACACATTGCTTTCTTCGTGACATTATTAATGTCTTATAGTATCATCTCAAAATTCACGCGCCCGTCACACTGCGTACATGCCTAGTTTTTTCAATAATAGAATATTAAATAATTAATTCCCCAATTGATATGTGTTTATTTTCTTTCACCTGTATTATATTATTGTGTATCCAAGTGCTTTTGTTCTTTCATATGTGTCTCCAGGTTCTGATGTTTTAACGTTATCATGAAGCGTACACAAGCACGCATTCTCGCCTAATCGGGGAAAAACAGTTATGGTTTTTTCAAAGAAAACTATATGCATAAGAAATTTGTGGGGAAGTGTAAATATTTGTGCACATTTAGTCATCAATTACATGTAGGGCGGGGTCACCACTGAATACATGGATAGTCAGTGAATACCAAAATTTAATTTGTCGGGAAGTGTAAATATGCATGGCTAAGTTTTGTGTATGTACAACTACTTCCCACCCAAAACAAGATAACCAACAATAGTCTTGTTGATTATTCGCATGTCTAGATTTCTAATCTAAATCAAGCACATTAGTGTGTATCCAAGTATTTTTATTCTTTCATATATGTCTAGAGGTTCAAATATTTTAACGTTATGATGAAGTGCACTCATACACATTCTCTCCCAATCGAGGAAAACTGGTTTTGAATTTTCCAAAGAAAAAAATGTGTGTATATCATGCAATTTCCCTGTAGCCACCGTTCTTTTCCAATGAAAAATACGAAATATCTTCACAAAGTGCTGAAACATTTAGATGTGCAATTTTCTCTAGTAAGATCTCCAAGACTTTGGGTAGGACTGTGTTGTGGTGCCAAAATATGTTTTATTTTGACATTTCATATTTGAAACACATTATTTGCTACGTGACATTATTAATGTCTTATAGTATCATCTGAAAATTCATGCGCCCGTCACACTGTGTACATGCCTATTTTTTCAATAATAGAATAGTAAATAATCAATTCCACAATTGATATGTGTTTATTTTCTTTCACCTGTATTATACTATTGTGTATCCAAGTGCTTTTGTTCTTCCATATGTGTCTCTAGGTTCAGATATTTTAAAGTTATCATGAAGCCTACACAAGCACGCATTCTCGCATAGCCGAGGAAAAAAGTTATTATTTTTCAGAAGAAAACTATATGCATACGAAATTTGTGGGGAAGTGTAAATATTTGTGCACATTTAGTCATTAATTACATGCAGGGCTGGGTCACCACTAAATACATGGATAGTCAGCTGAATACCAAAATGTGATTTGTGGGGAAGTGTAAATAACTAAATATGCATTGGTGAGTTTTGTGTATGTACTACTATTTCCCACCCAAAACAAGATAACCAACAATAGTTTTGTTGCATTATTCGCGGGTCTGGATTTCTAATCTAAATCAAGCACATTATTGTGTATCCAAGTACTTTTATTCTTTCATATGTGTCCCAAGGTTCAGATATTTTAACGTTATGATGAAGTGCACTCATGCACGCATTCTCGCCTAATCGAGGAATGGTTTTGAGTTTTCCAAAGAAAAAATGTGTGTATATCATGCAATTTGTCTGTAGCCACCGTTATTTTCCAATGAAAAATATGAAATATCTTCACAAAGTGCTGAAACATTTAGATGTGCAATTTACTCTAGTAAAATCTGCAAGACTTTGGATAGGAGCATAGGACTGTATTGTGGTGCCAAAATATGTTTTATTTTGACATTTCATATTCTAAACACATTATTTGCTTGGTGACATTACTAATTTCTTATTGTATCATCTCCAAATTCACGCGCCCGTCACACTGTGTACATGCCTGGTTTTTTCAATAATAGAATAGTAAATAATTAATTCCACAGTTTGTTATGTGTTTCCTTTCTTTCACCTGTATTATATTTTCTCTACACATTATTGTGTATCGAAGTGCTTTTGTTCTTCCATATGTGTCTCAAGGTTCAGATCTTTTAAGGTTATCACGATGTGTACACAAGCACGAATTCTCGCCTAACCAGGGAAAACAATTATGATTTTTCCAAAGAAAACTATATGCATAAGCAATTTGTGTGTAGCCACAATTATTTTCCACTAAAAAATGATATATCTTCAGAAAGTGCTAAAACATTTAGATGTGCAACTTTATCTAGTAGTAAAATTTGCAAAAGTTTGGATAGGGCTTTGTTGTGGTGACAAAATATGCTTGGTGTTGACTTTTTTTATATTCTAAACATATTATTTGCTTGCTGACATTTTTAATGTGTCGTAGTATCATCTCCAAATTCATGCGCCCGTCACTGTATACATGCCTGGTTTTTTTTTTCAATAATAGAATAGTAAATAATTAGTTCTACACATTATCATCTATCTTAAAATCTTGATAGCATCTGCAAGATTTGGTGGTGTCGCCGCGCATACAGGCCAAATCAAGTTGATTAATTACAGCTCAGAACTGAGGGAGCATCTGATGGTTAAGCCCGCCCAGCACCGCCGAAGCCGGCTGCAAGCCGCGCGCCGACTGCGGCGGCGCATCGAAGCAGGACCCCTTGAGCCGCTTGGCCGACGACTGGTGGGCGCACTCTTCCGGGCTGGCCGCCTCGCGTTTCCCCGTGCTGCCGGCCGGTGACGACGACGGCGGCGCGTAGTAGGACGGCTCCACGCGGTGGACCGCGCTGTCGCCTTCTACGGAGAGGAGCTGGTTCAGGGACGGATGGACGGCGAGGTGCTCGGCCTCGGCGTCGAACATCTGGGCGAACGCGTAGTCGTCGAAGAGGTCGGAGATTGGCGGGATCGTCGGGAGCCTCCCGGCGTGCTGCTGCTGCTGCATGATCATGGGTCTGCATGTACTGCTGTTGGATTGCGTGTAGAACCCGGTAGCCTCGTCGAAGCTGCCGCCGCCGCCGCTGGAGAGGTCGTCGTGGTCGACCATGTGGTCGTAGTCGATGAGCGGCGGCGCCATCATCGGCGACGCCATGCCCGTCTTCTTGTAGATCCGGCACAGCACCCAGTCGTCCAACTGCACACACAAGACGTGCAACATATCAGTATCATACACGTATACGTGCCGCCATGGCCGTCCCTGTCGAAAGCTACTGAATTTGACAAATCAGGGACTGCACACGCGCACGCCATGCCGCTAGCTAACGCATCAATCGCAAAGCCAACGAATTTGTATCTAGTTACATCAAAGCAGCACAAGAAAAGCAAAGCATCTCTCGCGTTCGCTCGCAAGCTATCATGTAGTGGTACGATTGATGTGATGTTAATTAGCCGCCCGATGATTTTGTTAAAAAAATAGCTTGAATTAGATAGAAAAGGGCAATTTGGTCATGACACTGAGATAGACAACCGATCGACGTTGCAACGGCACGGCCGGTGCAACAGAGCATGGGGCGGCGCGAAGAGAATATCATCAGCAGGGGATAGCATTCATGCGAGCCGCGTGCATGACCGCACGCACGAACGCACGCACGGTTACTAACGAAACGAACGGATGCAAGTGGTGGTACATACCCTCATGGAGACGTTGCGGAACTTGACTGGCCTGTAGGTGTTGACGGCGGCGGCGAGCGGGTCGGCTGCGGCGAGGCGGTACTCGTGCATGATCCAGCTGGTCTTGGTGCCCTTGGGCGGGCGGCCCTTGTAGAAGACGAGCGCCTTCTTGACGCCGACGGCCTGCCCCGTGGCGCCGTCGTGGATGGGCTTGTCGGTGCCGGTGGCCTTCCAGTAGCCGGAGCCGGCGGCGCGGTTGGGGCGGATGCCGTTGGGGTACTTGCGGTCGCGCGGGCTGAAGAAGTACCACTCGCTGTCGCCGTACACCGCCTGGGCTGCAGTTTCAGACGGCATGGATCGTGAGTGAGCGTGTATGATGCTGTGCATATAGATCAGTAGCTAGGGTAGTAGGGACGGATGGATGAGCTTACAGGGGAGGTCCCATGGATCGAACTTGTAGATGTCGACGTCGGCGATGATGGGGACGGGGCACTGCGCGGAGGCGGCGCGGTTGCGGAGGTAGTGGAGGATGAGCTCCTCGTCCGTCGGGTGGAACCGGAACCCCGGCGGCAGCGTCGTCGCCGCCGCCCCGTGCCCGTGCGCCGTCGACATGATCGATCACCACCCGATCGATCGATTGATGAAGAAGCACAAACACACACACCTTCCGCAGTTCAGCTCTAGCTAGCTACGACACGACCAGGGGATGATGAAGAAGAAGAAGGTCACAGCTCGAGGAATGGCGGGGCTCCGTAGGGACGGGCCGGGTGCTTTATATGCACCACGGTATCTTGTCCGTTAGCGCCGCGGCGCACGGCCGGGTGGCAAGGCCCTGCTATTATCGGGTTTCTGCAGGGGGCAAAACCGGCACGGGTCGCGTCCCGCCGGCCGATTCGTTATTCCTCGCGTCCGGCGTGACACTCCGCGTGGCGTCAGCGAGTCCGTCGGGGCCGTGAGGGCGTGCGCCCCTTTTGCGTCGATGAGCTGCGCAACCGTATCTAGTAGCCGCCCTCACTGCTCATCAATCTCATGTGATATCTCATATCTCCGCGCGCCTACAACATCAGCTCATAGTTGTGCAACTGTGCAAGTGCTAGTGTATGTCTGTGTGTGTGTGGAATCTTTCTTGCACAACGTACCGGCCAGATGAGATGTGTATGGCTTGTCCCGTGCATGCATGCGTGCGCGCCCCGCGTTTCTTTTGTCGTCCGAGCCGCTGATTTTTTGGGAACCAGGTTGATATTTCTTTTGTCGTTGTTCGGAGGATTTTTTTTTTTTCGATTTGAGGATGTTGATTTTTTTACTAAATTTATAAGATTTATTTATCAGAACGGAGGTAGCATCATTTGCACCATTGAGAGGAATAAAGTATCTGACCAGTCATCCTGTATGTAGTGGGAAAAAAACCGAGCAGACAAGTCAAGAAACTCGAGAAAACCTTATCGCCTCTTGCCTGCTGTAGAATGACAAGGAACACGACATCCGGCTCTTGCGAACAATTGATAAAGGTAGAGAACACAACAACTACAAGAGTCGTTTGGAAACATAGAATGCTTCATATTTTTTCCCCATACAAATCATAACTCCAGGTTCCACTATCATCAGATAACGGAAGAAGGTATCATCCAGGCTACAACCAAACCCCAAATGGAGAAACAACAAGAAGATAGAAAATTAAAAATAAAAGCTTCCAACTAGAGGCTACTACCTAACCCCCCCCCCGAGGTTTTGAACGGCTGGGGAGCGGGGAGGCAAATGTTAAACACACCTAGCGTTTTTAACATGTAATAACCTCCACGGACAAACCAGATCAACATTTCCGCCAAAAGGCACAACAACAAGTTATAGAGACCAGACAAGTAGACAGAGAACTAGTTTATAATTCCGCTATATTTTCTGAATCCTAGGATATGCAAGTCCTGTTCCGACATCGAGGGGAATCACCACCAACATCATGCGACGATCCTCCCTTGTCAGCAGCAAAACTTCAACAAACTCAAATATCACCAACTTTCTCAGGCGCCAGACTTAACGTATCTTCAATCCTCAATGTCTCACAAGCGGTAGAACAAGTTTGAATCGACAACGCCTGTGTCTGAAGAGTTTGCGCACCTGCTAAGATATCATCCTTATCAACACCCAGTTTATCCGACCAATATCTCAAAAACGCATATGCATAGCAGATAATCTCAGCATGATTCCTAATCAACTTATGATCAAAACATGTTCTATTCCAAAGTGCCCAGCATAGAGCTGCAACCCCCCACCACATGCAAATTAGTTTTATCAGGGAAACACCTTGCAATCCATACGAAGTATTGTGCAAAATTACTAGGTCTAGATGTATAGCTCTTATTGTTTTACTTACAATGCTCCACGTATATTTAGCCGCTGAACATGTAAATAATAAATGATCAATTGTTTTCAGTTCATCATAGAACCTACATATCACATCCCCTTGCCAACCTCTTCTAGTCATGTTATCTTTTGTTGCAATAGAGTTATGGCAAATCAACCATAGCCATATTTTAATTTTTGGTTGGATTTTAGCTCTAAAGCTTCTCTTTCTTAGATGAGCATGAAGCTTACAATAAATATATTTGATAGTAAAAACTTTTAATTTAGTCAACTTCCAAATTGGTTTATCCTTCCCCTCACCCAAGGGGCAAGTTAAAATTTATCCCTTGTACTTTTTTTTTACTTTTGTTATTGTTGATCATTAAACCATCTCCTAAAAGTGAACTTCCAGTTTAAATCACATGCTTCAAATACCGATAATTTTTTCATTACAAAATCTAAAAAATACCAGGAAATAAAGTTTTAAGATGATGAGATGTGCACCAAGCATCATCCCAAAACGTAGTTGCTTACCCATTGCCCACTCTCCTATGTCTATTTTCCAAATACAAGTATCTTACTTTCAACAAATCAGCCCAACAAGCAGAACCACTTTGTCTATGTGGACCCAAAGCAATGGGTCTACGTTGCAGGTACTTAGCTTGAATAATATATTGCCACAACTCCTCATCATTCTCAACTTTCCACCACCATTTACACAACATACTAACATTCATTTTATCCAGGTTTTTAATCATCAGAGCTCCTCTATCTTTTGGTTTACAAATAATTTTCCATTTTATCAAATGATACATCCTAATATAATGCCCTCACTGCTAGAAAACCCTCTCTGAATTTTTAGCAAATTCTTACTAAAAGTCGGAGGGAACCTAAACAAAGACATGTAATAGGTGTAAATTCCATTTGAAGAAGAGTCAGTTAAAACTTTCCTGCCAGCCAAGGACATGGATCCTCCTTGCCAACCATCCATATGTTTCAAGCTTCTTTCTTCAATGAATTTCAAATCCTTAATTCTAATTCTAGACCCACTCACTTGAGCACCTAAATATGTCATGGGCCACCAGCCAATCTGACAGTTTAAAACCTCAGCGTACTGTTCAAGTCTAAGGTTGTCTTACAAAACCAACATCCCTTCACTTTTCTAAAAATTAATTTTCAACCCAACCATTTCCTCAAATAAGTATAAACTTTTTTCACATTTATAGACATATCCCAATTATCTTGAAACATCACTACAATATCATCAGCAAACTGGAGAATGCAAATCTCATTCTCAATTATATGAGGGACCAACTCTTTAATTAGACCACTATTTTTGGCATTTATAAACATTCTAGCAATAACATCTCCAACCTCATTAAAGAGAAGAGGGGAAATGGGGTCCCCCATCTCACACCTTTAAAAATGCCAAAGTTTCTTCCCAACGATCCATTTACTTTAACACATAAAGTACCTCCCACTACTAGTTTTTCATCCAAACACACCAAGTGTCACTAACCCCACTAAGCTTTGAAATTTTAAACAAGAAATCCCAATTGATTTTGCCATAAGCTTTCTCAAAGTCAATTTTGAACATCACACCCTATTTTTTAGATTCATGGAAAATTACATGCAACAACATCACTCCATCCATGATGTTTCTACCCCTAATAAAAGCATTTTGGCAATACATCATAGTTTTACCAATAGCAAGGTCAAACCTAATTGACAACACATAGAAAAAATCTTAAAGAAAACATTCAATAAACAAATAGGTCTAAATAAATGGATCATGTCAGCACCAAATTTTTTTAGGGATGAGTTTAATCACTCCAATGTTTGCTCTAGTAAGATCGAGTCTACCAGCATGAAATTCAGCAAACTAATGTACCAAATCATTTTTAATAATAGTCCAGCAAGACAGAAAAAATTCAGCTAGCAACCCATCAGGGACAACTGCTTTATTTTTCTACATTTGAAAAATAATGTATTTTATTTCCTCTGCCTCAAACGGTCTACAAAGTTCCAATTTTTCAACCACTGTAAGATTTTCTTCTTCCATCCACAAATCAGGATAAAGCTGTTGAGAACAATTATTATCATGGACAAACAAACTCTTATAGTACCCTGTAGCATGCTCCAAAACGTCTATATCTCCTACTATTTTATTATCAGCTTGTGAAATAATTCTAAATATAGTATTTTTATTTTCCTGCCATTTTCCACCCTATGAAAGTATTCAATATTATTATCCCCTATCAACAACCAATTTTCACTAGATCTACTGAATCAAAAGGGATCATCGACTTCACGCAGGCATAAAAATTTCTCATGAAGATTTGATCTAAGCAGTAAATCTACAGAGGATAAAGTTTGGATTTCCTCCAAAATTTCTAGATCTTTTAACTATAGAAGAATTACCTTTTTCCTTTTTAACTGCTTACCTCTCGTATTGATGCCCCATCCTTTCAAAGAATTCTTCACATTTTAGAACATCAAAACTAAACAACTTAGGGAGTGTTTTCCCCTTACAGGAGTTAGCCAGACAATTTGAACTCTATCATAAAATTTGGTCTATTTCTCCCAAAAAAATTCACATCTAAAAGTACAAGTAGGTTTTAACTTCTCATTATTCAATATCAGAATCAAAGGATTATAGTCATAAAAATATCTTACCACCTTTTGAACCGTAGCTAGAGGGAAATGTCTTCCCACCCTTTAGAAACCAACACTCCATCTAGTTTTTCCAGTGTAGGCTTCAAATGATTGTTAGACCAAGTGAAAAGACCCATATTCATCACGATTTCTCTCAACTTATAAAGTTCAATTACAAAATTAAACAAGTCATTATGTCTATTACCATTGAAATCCTTATTCGATCTTTTCATAAGCAAAGTTCAAAAATGTTAAAGTCCCCCTAACATCAGATGTAGTCTTTGGTCAGAACAAACTTCAACCAATTCAGTTAGAAACATATATTTTTATCAGAATCTTGTGCAGGTCCATAAACCACCAGTAGGACCCACTTTTCCTTAACTTTCTTATCAAACAGAACTAGTTTATATGGAAGAAACCTATCAAAAAAGTTATAACAAAAAACGTATCCAAATTAATGCCACGTAAAATTCCTCCAGATTTACCCCTTGAGGCACCCAATGCCACTTGAAATTGCCACAAATTCCTAACCTTCAGAAAAACTTATATGATACCTTTGTCATCATAGTTTCCTGGATACCCATAAATTGCACCTCATAATCCTTAACTAAATCATTTAAGCAGGATGAAAATCCTTTTTTTTTCTTAACCCCTCTACTATTCCAGATTAGACCAGCCATAAGAATTACCTTTTCCCTTTTTATGACTCCTAGTCCTAGTGTACATTGTAGAAGCTATCTATAGGCATACCTTAGGACTAGAAGAGCCAATAGCACCTAGCTGCGACATTTATGAATCTTTTCATTACCACTTTCTTATTTTGAGCAACAACCACTTCTTCTTCTTCTTCTTCTTCTTCCTTCCTTTCTTTCTTTCTTTCTTTCTTTCTTTCTTTCTTTCTTTCTTTCTTTCTTTCTTTCTTTCTTTCTTTCTTTATCCTCCTCCTCCTCCTCCTCCTCCTCCTCCTCCTCCTCCTCCTCCTCTTTTCCTTACCACTTTCTTATTTTTAGCAACACCACTTCTTCTTCTTCTGAACCATCCTCGCCAACTTCCTTTTGTTTCCAGTCTACATAAAAATCTCTAGTACCATTTTATTTTCTACCCCCGTTACTTTATTAGACATATCTTTTTGTTTCTTAGTAAAATTACTTTACTAAGATCTCTATTTACCAGTTATTTGATCCATACTATACTCATAAAATTTAATCCCCATTGGAAGATCTCTATTTAAAAAAAATGCTCGCCCTCTATAGCAAAAAAGGAATTAAAGGCATTAAGATTTAAAGTACCTTGATGTCTACGGGAGCTTCTATTCTTGTAGACAGTGTTGGGCCTCCAAGAGCAGAGGTTTGTAGAACAGCAGCAAGTTTCCCTTAAGTGGATCACCCAAGGTTTATCGAACTCAGGGAGGAAGAGGTCAAAGATATCCCTCTCATGCAACCACTGCAACCACAAAGCAAGAAGTCTCTTGTGTCCCCAACACACCTAATAGGTGCACTAGTTCGGTGAAGAGATAGTGAAATACGAGGTGGTATAAATAAGTATGAGCAGTGGCAACGGCACCGGAAAAGTGCTTTGCCCGGGACGAGTAAACAAGCGGTAGTAACGCAGCGGTAGTAACACGATAAAACGAGTAAACAAGCGACGATAGCGATATTTAGGAACAAAGCCTAGGGATTACACTTTCACTAGTGGACACTCTCAACATTGATCGCATAATAAATAACTCTTTCTCATATGTGCTACATACACTCTTTTGTTGGATGATAAACACATTGCGTAGGATTACACGAACCCTCAATGCCGGAGTTAACAAGCTCCACAATTCAATGTTCATATTTAAATAACCTTAGAGCATAATAGATCATTGCAAAATAAACCAAGAACTAACATAGTGCACACACTTGTCCACATTACACTATGAAGGAGGAATAGATCACATCAATACTATCATAATGATAATTAACTCCACAATCTACAAGAGATCATGATCATAGCCTACGACAAGAACCACACGGTGCACACACTAGTCACCTTTACACCATGCGGGAGGAATAGACTACTTTAATAACATCACATGAGTAGCACACAACTAGTAGCGATACAAAGCTCATCATATGGATCTCAATCATGTAAAGCAGCTCATGAGATCATTGTATTGAAGTACATAGGAGAGAGATTAACCACATAGCTACCGGTACAGCCCCGAGCCTCGATGGAGAACTACTCCCTCCTCATGGGAGACAGCAGCGTTGATGAAGATGGCGGTGGTGTCGATGGAGAAGCCTTCCGGGGGCACTTCCCCGTCCCGGCGGCGTGCCGGAACAGAGACTCCTGTCCCCCAGATCTTGTCTTTGCGATGGCGGCGGCTCTGGAAGGTTTCTCGTACCGTGGTTTTTTCGTATCGAGGTTTTAGGTCGGGGAGGCTTAAATAGGCGAAGAGGCGGAGTCGGAGAGGCGACGAGGCGGCGACACCATAAGGCGGCGCGGCCAGGGCCTGGGCCGCACCGGCCTATCATCTGGGGCCCCTGTGGCCCCCCTCTGGCGACTCTCGGGTGTTCTGGAAGCTTCGTGGAAAAATAGGATGCTCGGGTCTTGATTTCGTCCGATTCCGAGAATATTTCCTTACTAGGATTTCGGAACCAAAAACAGCAGAAAACGAGAACCGGCCCTTCGGCATCTCGTCAATAGGTTAGTTCCGGAAAACGCATAAATATGACATATAATATGTATAAAACATGTAGATATCATCAATAATGTGGCATGGAACATAAGAAATTATCGATACGTCGGAGACGTATCAGCATCCCCAAGCTTAGTTCCTGCTCGTCCCGAGCGAGTAAACGATAACAAAGATAATTTCTGGAGTGACATGCCATCATAACCTTGATCATACTATTGTAAGCATATGTAATGAATGCAGCGATCAAAACAATGGTAATGACATGAGTAAACAAGCTGAATCATAAAGCAAAGACTTTTCATGAATAGTACTTTCAAGACAAGCATCAATAAGTCTTGCATAAGAGTTAACTCATAAAGCAATAAATTCATAGTAAAGGTATTGAAGCAACACAAAGGAAGATTAAGTTTCAGCGGTTGCTTTCAACTTATAACATGTATATCTCATGGATAATTGTCAACATAGAGTAATATAACAAATGCAATATGCAAGTATGTAGGGATCAATGCACAATTCACACAAGTGTTTGCTTCTTGAGGTGGAGAGAGATAGGTGAACTGACTCAACATAAAAGTAAAAGAATTGTCCTTCAAAGAGGAAAGCATCGATTGCTATATTTGTGCTAGAGCTTTGGTTTTGAAAACATGAAACAATTTTGTCAACGGTAGTAATAAAGCATATGTATCATGTAAATTATATCTTACAAGTTGCAAGCCTCATGCATAGTATACTAATAGTGCCCGCACCTTGTCCTAATTAGCTTGGACTACCGGATCATCGCAATACACATGTTTTAACCAAGTGTCACAATGGGGTACCTCCATGCCGCTTTGTACAAGGTCTAAGGAGAAAGCTCGCATTTTGGATTTCTCGCTTTTGATTATTCTCAACTTAGACATCCATACGGGACAACATGAACAACGAGATAATGGACTCCTCTTTAATGCATAAGCATGTGGCAACAAATATTATTCTCATATGAGATTGAGGATATATGTCCAAAACTGAAACTTCCACCATGATTCATGGCTTTAGTTAGCGGCCCAATGTTCTTCTCTAACAATATGTATGCTCCAACCATTAAGGTGGTAGATCTCTCTTACTTCGAGACAAGACGGACATGCATAGCAACTCACATGATATTCAACAAAGTAGTTGATGGCGTCCCCGAGAACATGGTTATCGCACAACAAACAACTTAATAAGAGATAAAGTGCATAAGTACATATTCAATACCACAATAGTTTTTAGGCTATTTTGTCCCATGAGCTATATATTGTAAAGGCGAATGATGGAATTTTAAAGGTAGCACTCAAGCAATTTACTTTGGAATGGCGGAGAAATACCATGTAGTAGGTGGGTATGGTGGACACAAATGGCATAGTGGTTGGCTCAAGGATTTTGGATGCATGAGAAGTATTCCCTCTCGATACAAGGTTTAGGCTAGCAAGGCTATTTGAAACAAACACAAGGATGAACCGGTGCAGCAAAACTCACATAAAATACATATTGAAAACATTATAAGACTCTACACCGTCTTCCTTGTTGTTCAAAACTCAATACTAGAAATTATCTAGACTTTAGAGAGACCAAATATGCAAACCAAATTTTAGCAAGCTCTAGGTGTTTCTTCATTAATAGGTGCAAAGTATATGATGCAAGAGCTTAAACATGAGCACAACAATTGCCAAGTATCACATTATCCAAGACATTTTACCAATTACTACATGTAGCATTTTCCGTTTCCAACCATATAAAAATGAACGAAGCAGTTTTTTAACCGTCGCCATGAACATTAAAAGCTAAGAACACATGTGTTCATATGAACCAGCGGAGCGTGTCTCTCTCCCACATAAGCATGTATTTATTCAGAGAATGAAAATAACAAAACAAAAATAAAAGCACACAGACGCTTCAAGTAAAGTACATAAGATGTGACCGAATAAAAATATAGTTTCAAGAGAAGGAACCTGATAATTTGTCGATGAAGAAGGGGATGCCTTGGGCATCCCCAAGCTTAGATGCTTGAGTCTTCTTGAAATATGCAGGGGTGAACCACCGGGGCATCCCCAAGCTTAGAGCTTTCACTCTTCTTGATCATAGTATATCATCCTCCTCTCTTGACCCTTGAAAACTTCCTCCACACCAAACTCGAAACAAACTCATTAGAGGGTTAGTGCATAATCAAAAACTCACATGTTCAGAGGTGACACAATCATTCTTAACACTTCTGGACATTGCCCAAAGCTACTGGAAGTCAATGGAACAAAGAAATCCATCCCACATAGCAAAAGAAGCAATGCGAAATAAAAGGCAGAATCTGTCAAAACAGAACAGTCCGTAAAGATGGATTTTATTGAGGCACCAGACTTGCTCAAATGAAAATGCCCAAATTGAATGAAAGTTGCGTACATATCCGAGGATCACTCACGTAAATTGGCTTAATTTTCTGAGTTACCTACGAGAGAATTAGACCCAGATTCGTGACGACAAAGAAATGCTGTTTACGCGATAATCCAAATCTAGTATTCACTTTACTATCAAAGACTTTACTTGGCACAACAAAACATAAAACTAAGATAAGGAGAGGTTGCTACAGTAGTAAACAACTTCCAAGACACAAATATAAAACAAAGTACTGTAGCAAAATAACACATGGGTTATCTCCCAAGAAGTTCTTTCTTTATAGCCGTTAAGATGGGCTCGGCAGTTTTAATGATGCTCACATGAAAAATAGAGTATGAAGCAAAAGAGAGCATCAAGAAGCAAATTCAAAACAAATTTAAGTCTAACATGCTTCCTATGCATAGGAATCTTGTAAATAAACAAGTTCATGAAGAACAAAGTAACAAGCATAGGAAGATAAAACAAGTGTAGCTTCAAAAATTTCAGCACATAGAGAGGCATTTTAGTAACATGAAAATTTCTACAACCATATTTTCCTCTCTCATAATAACTTTCAGTAGTATCATGAGCAAACTCAACAAATATAACTATCACATAAAGCATTCTTATCATGAGTCTCATGCATAAAATTATTACTCTCCACATAGGCATAATCAATTTTATTAGTTGTAGTGGGAGCAAATTCAACAAAGTAGCTATCATTATTATTCTCATCAAGTGTAGGAGGCATAGTATAATCATAATCGAAATTTACTCCTCCATAGTAGGTGGCACCAAAGACCACTATCATTATAATCATCATAAATAGGAGGCAAAGTATCATCAAAGAAAATTTTCTCCTCAATGCTTGGGGGACTAAAAATATCATGCTCATCAAAACCAGCTTCCCCAAGCTTAGAATTTTCCATATCATTAGCAACAATGGTATTCAAAGTATTCATGCTAATATGTTCCATGGGTTTTTTAATTTTCGGATCAAACCATCCATGTCTTAAATCAGGAAATAGAATAAGAAGCTCATTGTCGTCCATTATGCCTAACTAGTGTAAACAAGAAACAAAAAGATGCAATTGCAGGATCTAAAGGAAATAGCTTCGAGTACTTACAACGGCGAAAATAGCTTAGTAGCCTGATACGTCCAATTTGCATCACTATTTTATATCATAATTTGCTGTTATTCATTGATATATTTCATATTGGGACACAATACTTATGTTATTTCATCTATTTTGCATGTTTCATGATTATTTGGAGATCGAGCACGGAGCCGGGATTCTGCTGGAAAAAGCACCGTCGAGGATGCAATATTTCGGAAGATCAACTGTGGAAGGAAGTTTTACCAAAAATCCTATTTTTCCGGATGACGAAGGAAACCGGAGAAGGGGAGCCGGGTGGACCCAAGGTGGGCCCACACCATAGGGCGGTGC
>NC_061514.1:351563774-351605816 GCF_022539505.1 Lolium rigidum | reverse complement strand
CGGGGGTTCGGGTTTCGTCACTCCGGCAACCCCGCAATTGGCAAACGAGTACAAGATGCATTCCCCTAGGCCCATAAATGGTGAAGTGTCGTGTAGTCGACGTTCACACGACACCACTAGAAGAATAACACCACAACTTAAATATCATAACATTGAATATTACTCAACCATAGTTCACTACTAACATTTAGACTTCACCCATGTCCTCAAGAACTAAACGAACTACTCACGAGACATCATATGGAACATGATCAGAGGTGATATGATGATGAATAACAATCTGAACATAGACCTTGGTTCAATGGTTTCACTCAATAGCATCAACAACAAGTAGAAATCAGTATCGGGAGAGTTTCCCCTATCAAACAATCAAGATCAAACCCAAATTGCTACAGCGGTGACGATGTCCAGCGGTGGAGATGGCGGTGATGATGGTGGAGATGATGATGATGGTGACGGAGATGATGTCCAGCTCGATGGCGGTGACGATGGCGTCGATTTCCCCCTCCGGGAGGGAATTTCCCCGGCGGATTCCTGCCCGCCGGAGAGCTCTTTTCTCTCGGTGTTCTCCGCCCCGCAGAGGCGGCTGTAACCCTTCGTGAGGATTCCTCTGTGGCTTAGATCTTCGGGACGAAGGGTTTCGCGAAGAAAAGGAGGCGAAAGAGGCCGAGGGGGCTCCACACCACATGGTGGCGCGGCCATGCCATGGGCCGCGCCACCCTATGGTGTGGGCCCACCCTGGGTCCAACTGGCTCCCCCTTCTGGCTTCCTCCGTCATCTGGAAAAATAGGATTTTTGGTAAAACTTCCTTCC
This sequence comes from Lolium rigidum, assembly GCF_022539505.1. Taxonomy (NCBI): domain Eukaryota; kingdom Viridiplantae; phylum Streptophyta; class Magnoliopsida; order Poales; family Poaceae; genus Lolium; species Lolium rigidum. The sequence continues at coordinate 351,605,003 of NC_061514.1, read as the reverse complement.
ACAGTTGATCTTCCGAAATATCGCATCCCGACGGTGCTTTTTCCAGCAGAATCCTGGCTCCGGTGCTCGATCTCCAAATAATCATGAAACATGCAAAATAGATGAAATAACATAAGTATTGTGTCCCAATATGAAATATATCAATGAATAACAGCAAATTATGATATAAAATAGTGATGCAAATTGGACGTGTCAGCAGGCAATCGGGAATGCCTCCGACTTGGCAAGGTTGGTGCGGAGCCCCGTGGCGTCTCCAAAGGCGTCTAGAATCGCGCAAACCACCTGCATGTCTGCCACCTCCGGGCCGACAAAGATTCCCGCATCATCAGCGTACAGGGAAACTGCGAAGCGCACCGGAGCCGCACGAAAAGGCTGCAAAATGCCGCCCTCAGAGGCCACCCTGAACAAGTGGTGAAGGGGATCAATGAATGAATAGCATCGGAGAAAGCGGGTCTCCCTGTCGCAGCCCCCGACGGTGCGCAATCCTCGGCCATGGCTTCCCATTGAGTAGAACCCTGGATGTGGCCGTCGAAAGCAAGAGGCATATCCATCTACGCCTCCTCTCGCCAAATCCCAACACCTCCAAGAGTTCGAGAAGGAACGGCCAGCTGACTGAGTCGAACGCCTTTTATCTAGACACTCTTTAGTGTATAGATATACTCGAATTTAGACAAAACTTCGACATCATTTTATGAACCGAGCGAGTACGTTTTTATCAAGGCTGGAAATTCATGTAACCCCAGGTGAGAAGAGCAGGTGAGATGATAAGATGACGACTTGGTCTCAGGTCGCTCTGTTGTTATACGTCGCTTTCGTTTATGTGACATCCAAATCTTGATGTTTTCTGTGCTGCATTGGTTCATGGAATGCAGTGGGTGCAGGTTCCATGTTTCTGTGCTGCTTAATCATACCGCTGTGTCATGTTTTCAAGGAATTAATTCAGGTTCCATGCTATGTGCATTGCAAATACTCCGCATTATCCAAGTTTATTGAATATAAACAAGGACAACAAATATCCGCATTAAGCTAAATCACGAGGTAGGATACGGATGATAGAAAGAACTGCTTCGTGGTGTTTTCTCCCACGGATCAACGACTACGGTGGGGAACGGTATTGTTTTCTGATCCAGATTATCTTCTTTGATTGTACAGTCATGGTGATCAAGCAACGGTTTGCCGGCAATGTTTTCAGCGCTGTAAACTTTTCTCACATATTGAGATGGACCATGCGGTTACTTTAAAGTTTAAACCTTTAACGTTAGTTCAGTTTATTTTGTGGTGTGAGCAGTAAAATGAGACCACTACTTAGTCGATGTACCATGGCCCATGGGTGATTTCAATATGATGCCACTCAACAGTTAATAACACGCAATATGCCGTGGCAGTTTTCCTCTCCTTTTTTTACACCACATGTTGCAATGTTACATGTGGGACCCACATGTCAGTAGGATATAGGATTTTTACCTTGGCCTAGCTGGCTAAATCTCCCTCTCTTAATCAAATAATAATCCAATTCAATACTGGGTTGGCAGTTCGGCCTTCACTATAGAAGCGGCCCGCATGTGGCTGCCTCCGACAACAGCTGGGCTTTGACTGTCTTGGAATAAGCCTGGGCCGTGTGCCGAACGGGGTGTACCGCCTCGAACTGCTTCAGCTGGAGAAATGCATTTGCTCAAAAAAAAAAAACTTGGTAAATGCAACTTTTTTGTAGACCGGCGAAATGCTAGTTTCAGCTGTGCGTTGCTTGCTTCGGATCCTCTGCACAGCACGTATAGCACCTCATCCTTTCACTGGAAAGGCCTAGTCCATGAGATAAAATTTGATAATGGCCTAATGGGGATGGAAATTGCATGATGATTGAGTTAAATCTTAGCTTCGTCTCTGGACGATATCAAAATAAACCTGGTACATCGTTGGTTAAATTAATTTATTTAGATATCTAAATTTGAGAATCAACTTGCGGTTGGATGATTAGAAGAGCAGTGACATCCCTAGCTCACCAAAGTTAAAACCCTAGATTTAAGAGCATATCCACTGGCGACCAATAAATACTAGGTGGCAGCACACATGACGGCTACGTATTGGGGTCGCCGTTCACACATGCCGGCTAAAAGTCTTGAAACGCCAACTACGGTTGTCCCTCAAATCAACTCTCAATAGAAAAAGGAGGAGAGAGGAGAGAGAGGAAGGTGTGGTCCTAGGAGTTTATTTGACTGCATGTGGACCAGATACAAGGGAATCTGAGGTGGAGTTGCTTTAGAGCTGGTGTCGGCACGCCCGATAGCTTCCTTCTTACAAAGTTCCTTTGAGGTTTGTCGACGCTTGTATTGGGCTCGGGATGAAGTGGATTTCTATTTAAACCGTCGGTGTGAGCACTTTCTCTCACTAGAACCCCAAATCATTGCCGCCTACGATTTGGGGATCTCTAGTGGAGATGCTCTGACAGTTTGGTGTCGAGAGTGGATTTTGTACTTGCACGCATGGGTGTGGGTGTTTCCGTCACCGTCCATTTATTCCTCGAGATTTGTGTTCACCATGGTACATGGAAAGATTTCTTTCTCTCTCCTTTTTTCCGAATCTCAAAACACAACGGACAGTGATAGAAACATCCACACCCATGCGTGCAACTACAAAAGTATTTCTCATTTTGTGTCTCATAAATGACAGAATATTCTTTCACTAGGAAGTGACGTTCCCGTCGATAGTGCGGCATCGACCTTGTCGTAGTGGGAGCACAGTAGCATCTACGTTCGTATAGTGCATGGTATCGTAATTGTAGTCCTCTGTAGAAGACTTCGTCTATATTTTAGTATGTAGAATCATTCTATCTTTTTGAAATGAAGAAAAAGGTGACATCATGACTAGGGCTTAATAGAATTAATAGAATACACATATGATGATATAAATAAGATATACCTTCTTTTTTCGTAAGCTCATCTCTAAAGAACTTCGAGGCTAATTGTGTTTGTCTTAGAGCAATTTGAGGATATGTGACCGATCGACCTGGCCAAGGGTGGTCGGCGTGTTACACCAAATCATTGAAACTTGGGTCAGCTAACTTCCATCATTTTAAGAATCTTGTGGTAGTTCAGATACAGTGAGTTCATGACTACATGGAAACTATTTGGGAAAGGCAGATAGGAGGTCGTCAATTGTTAACGTTTCAATTCAAATTCCATGAAATGAAATACAATTATTCCACAAGAATGTGATACTTCCACTATTTGTTCTCTTGGAGGGATCGATGAAACTTCCATGTCATATTTTTCGAGTTCCACATCTTTATAGCACAAGAATGTGATACTTCTCGCCGGGGTAAACCATTAGCAGCGAAAAGAAATGGCTGACCGCCACAAGAATATCTCCGGCAGGCGGCGGCCACGAGCAGTACGCACTGGTGTCTTGGCATTCGACAACTTGACATCGGTCCCATGGTGAGCCGTTCGTTAGGTGGTAGTGGTAGCACTAGTAAAACTCATTTGAAACGGGGCACCGGTGATTATGAGCAGGGCAGAAAGAGCGTTGTGGCATGTGCAGTGTCCGCCGCTACCCTTTATGCGTGCATGCATGCAATCTGTCGACCTGCTTCCCACCACCCACCGTTTCTGATTTGTGCGTGCATAGGTCGGCTATAATGGAACGCTATCAATACTGTGATTGTCTAAGAAAGTAGAGCGTGTTCTTCGGCGAAACTAGTGAGTAGTGACCCCAGAGAATCCCAAAAGCTAACCGTCAAGTCCGGCGTCCCGACCCGGACGGTCTGTGATCGCACAGATGCCAAAAGGTGACTTATCAAGTCAGTGATTGCCACTGCCAGGCAGAAACTTCCCGGCAGTGAGTGAGTGCTACCGTCTTCGTCTCGTGCATTTACTATTGACTGACTGTTGAGCTCGTTTTACTAGCTTTTCTGCCGTGCATGACTCGTGGAACTCGCAGCAAGACCGCCTTTGGTTTGGGTCAAGAAAAGAGGTGTGCTCGAGATTTAACGCGTCGTTCCTCAAACACGCACGACAATGTGGTGTTCGAGATTTTTTGTGATGGACGAAGGAATGGGAGGACGGAGGAATAAATCAGTACAGTACATGAGATATCTTAGGCACGAGAGCATAGTAGTTGAAAGGAGGTCCGAAGATTGCAATGTACTGTAAAGGTTGTCTAACAAACAATTTGGTGGATAGAAGTACGTGTCAATGTAGATTTTTTTCCAATAATGATCTTTTAGTACTTCAAAATTTTAATCATTACATGCATAATTAAAATGGGCACAACCACACAAGTCGCGAAAAAGAATAACATAAAAATGGACAATAGGAAGATGGAGGACCAATCTGTAGATTATGTTGTTACCTATGTTGGATAAAAAATATCCCTCGCCGTGTTCTTCAACAGTGTAGACACCTTCATAAATAGGTTTTAATTTTTTACTTCTTATAGGGACGATCATGAACGCACCGAAGTTGTGCACCAGTAGATAACCTATGATCAACACCAAGTAGCTACTGGCAAATATATCAGCAATACACGGTGCATACAAGGTAGACACTACTTGGATGACTAGCCATATAGACTAGCAAATTTACACCGAAAAAATAAGTGTTTGATCCTCCCATCATGATGGCAAAATATATGATTTGTACTTCCGTGCCAATTGCATTCTACAAAGTTGTTTTCAGCGAGGATCACTCACCAAGATACCCTGCAAAACAAAAATTCTTGAGCGGAATCTTCATTCTCCAGTTTATTTTAATATTATCAATTGGCTAGACCAGCGCTCTATACATGGAGTCTATGGAGAATTCACCACTCTCATGTAGGTTCCAATGAAATTCGTGATACCCTTGCGTTAATTGGATCATTGCCAAACATAGTAACAAATCATTATATGATGCAAGCCTTGGGCCAACTAAATCTCTTTTGAATGGTCACATTTTGTGGGGAAGAATCCAACACCTTAGCGTCGGTGTTTCTCTTGTGACATACGGTATCGTATAGAGCTAGATATTGTTCCCGGAGCGTAGCATTAAACCAACCAATTATCCTCCAAGAATGTAATTTCCGAGTCATTGTTAATTATAAACGATCAAAATTGGAAGATGTATTTCTTTGCCGCCATTAGACTAACCTAACCAGAAATGCGAGTCCCTAGGTTTCCAATAGACTTGGGACAATGCATATGAGCAGTGGCGGAGCGTGGCGCAAAACAAAGGGAGGGCCAATTGTCAATAAAGCTAAAAAAAAAATCGCATGCAATTCTTGCAAAAATGTAACGAAACAATAGAGAATTGCCAATGCCAATGGTTTCAGTTCAGATTCATGAGCAGGAGCACATTCGGCAGTTGCAATTGTATCATTTTTTTTCTTTCTTTTTGTAATATTTTTCCATGGCTTTCTCTTAAGACTTGAACCAGAGAGGAGCTACCTAATAGATTTACAAAAAGAAAAATAGAAGATCAGCTTTAGGAAAAGCAAAGCATCTAAACTAGCCAAGATAAAAACTCCAAACATCACAATCGGCATGTGCAATCAGGGAATCCAACAATGTAAAGAGAATTTCTAGTTTCAGATCAACTTTTTTAGCAAGGGGATTAAACACTTGACCACCACCAATCGACTATGATCTGCAAATTGGAGGTACAATTTGCTTAGGTTTGGCCTGGATTTGACTACTCGGAGAAGAAAAAAGGATTTAGCCAGCTAAGCCATGGAGATTAGAGGGAAGAAGCAAAGATCTAGAAAAGGAGATTTTTAGGGGACGGGAGAAGCAGCTAGAGGAACACAGGCAGACGAGGCAGACGAGGAAGACAACTCTGCTGGCCGGATGGACACACGGCTACAACAAATGTGACATTCTATGACGCTCATTCTGTGATGATACAGTGAAAAAACGTCGGGGAATAGTCAAAATTTCAGAAAGTGTGATGTTTTTTGATTGAAACGTCATGGAATGAGCTGTCATGTAATGTCACATATGTTGTAGTGGGGACTGGGCCATATGGACTAATAAAAAACAATTGCACTTTGGAAAGACTGGGCCGGAGCCCAGTATAGCCTCCATGACGCTCCGTCCGTGCATGTGAGCCTATGTATTTTCTCTTCAATGGAGTTTTCCACACAATCTGCGGTAAGATGCTTGTAAAGAATCTATTCTAAACCCCCAGGTCATGAATCCCTAGCTCCCCTTGATCTTTTAATCAGCAAACCACACTCCATTTATCCCGTCTATACATTTCTCTCACTATCTTCTTGCTAAAAAATCTTTATCAAAAATAATCCAATCTATGCAATACTTCTTTGGGTAGCCGGAAGAGAGAAATCACATACAATACCATATTAGTTAGTATCAAATTAATGATAACTAATCTTCCATTGAAAAAAGGTATTTTCCCTTTCGATTGCTTAATCTCGTTTGTAGTCTCTCCTGGACGTATTTCGATTGAACGTTAGTAAGTCTCCGATAGTGAACCACAATACCCAAACAGCTAATAGGAATTTAAGCTTTTTCACAGCAAAATAGTTTAGAATATAGGGCAGCCCCGTCTTAGACCTCGCCGAAATAGAAAAGTTCACTCTTGTGGAAGTTATTTTGAGTCAAGAAAATTGCTCGAAAGCTCATAAAAGTAATTCAGATTTCTTGAAATTTCCAGATCATGCTCCATAAAGAGGATCGGATCATCAACGTAGTGAAGTATAGAAAGTCAACCATCAAATAGATGTAGAATCACTCCCTAAATTTTATTTTGGCCATAAATTTGTGCATGTTCGATAAATCACATGTTGAATTTGCTTTGAACTTCAGCTCCAAATGTCCACAAATCTATCTTCTGATTATCCCAGAATTCCTCTAGGAAATTTTGAGTCAAGAATGGTGCGGTGAGAACCTTGAGCTCCCAAATAGGTACACATGTATGTTTTGGTTCATATTTCTTCACAATAATTGTCTCTTTTTTGCTATCCTCCGAAATCTTAATAAATCAAGTGCAACCTACACAACATACTTGCATGCATCATGGTTGCTTCATTCCTAATATTTCTCAGCTTTATTTTCTAATATTTAAGTAGTTAAGGAATTTCTTGAATCTTGAATACACGAGAAAATCATGCATATTTTATATTTTTGTATTTTCAAAGTCAACTTTGAATTGAAAATCTTGAATTCAATCAATTTCTCCTCTGATAGATTAATATCTTCATTCTTAAGACCAACATAATCCTCTTGTCTAACAATCTTTAGATGCTCATTATTGTCATCCACCTCATTGTCAATGTTTGCTTCAAATATATCATCATCACCATCCTCTGCGTTATAATATAATCATAGAATTCCGATTCATACTCATCATTATCATTATCTTGTTCGTCTGTGATTGGAGATGGGCTAGAAATTTCTGCATCTCTCCTCTTGGGGCTAAGAACATATGGGGAGTGCTAGCCCTCCATGAATTATCACATCATTCCTAAGCGACTTGAGAAAATATGTTTGATTCACAAGAATCTGCAGTAGCTTCCGTCCTTGTTCATGGCCCCGGAATGCATCTTTGTCGTTCCTAGGACCTCGAGCCACTCTCAATGCACACTAGCTCGTCGTGCAAAAATTCACTAAGTGGGAACCAATACACATGGGTTCTAGGTGTCATCCCATGCATACCCCAACTGCCTAGTGGAATCTTCAAGCCATAGAATAGAAAATGTCTCAGTTGCAATTATCAAAAAAATATACAGTGCCACTAATGTAGCACAAGGATCATTCAATACTGATTATATTGGCTCAACCATCCATAAATTTCGGACCTCTACTGATTACAACGAACATACACCAAAACATGTCACCCAAGGAATCATGGGGAAACGTTTCCTAAGCACCTCACAAGCAATTCCATCTTCTTCCATGTCCTAGAACATGATTATATGAACCCTATACTTCGTCGTCAACGGTAGCAGCGGGAGGGCGGAGGAGATGAGCTCAAAAGCGGCGGAGAATGCAGAGGGTCTTCATGCCATCCCCGGAGATGTGGATCATCGGGCATGGTCACCTACATCGAGGTCAAGCTCCATATTCATTGCATATGTCATTCGCTCCTTGCCTCGCCACAGTCATCGATTACAAGGAAAAAGAGAAAGGAAAGGCAACTTGTCACCCATGCCGCGCGGTGCCAGGGATGGCTTTCCATTGCTGTGTAGAGAGGGGATGCGATAGAATAAAGAAAGATAATGGGGTCATTTCTGCAAAATGTTCCCCGTGCCTTTTCCGAGTTTGGTAGTGCCAAGTGCTGGCTTGAGGTTGTTCTATATGAATCAGCGCGAGAAATGCAACTTGGTGTACCACAAAAACATGCCGTGCAAATCTTTTTGTATAAAAATGCATTCGAAGTGCAAGTTCGTGGATGATCCATACAACTACCTCTTCGGCACTACCCATAGCCTTGAAGAAAGAAACTACTCGAATTTTGAAAACTGCAAACGGAGGCCAAGCTACATGTAGCCCTTTATTTAAAAAAATCTGTAACCATAGTTTTAAGTTTTAAAAAAATTAAAATAAAATCTTGGACGTAGACAATGATGAAATCTACAAACGTGTAAAATCTCAATGTGAAATCCTTTGTATTTTAGACTACACAAAAATGACAAAATCTTACAGGTTTTATAGTTTTGAAATATGCACTATTCACTATTCTCAGATCCACACATTTGTTATTTTTGTGTAGCCTAAAGTACTAAGAATTTCACATTGAGATTTTGCATGTGTAGATTCCATCATTGGCTATATCTAGAAACTTTTTTCAGAATTTTTTAAAATATAAATATATGATTTCTGATTTTTTGAAAACAAAGAGCTACATGTAGCTCGGCCTCCGTTTGTCCACCCTCCTCAAATTGCCACTAACTGTCCACATATATTTCTCTTTCTTCTTTGCACATAGACATGTTCTTCAAAAGAACCGGCAGCAAGTGTGCAAGCAGCAACCAGGTTACTAATTCCTTATCTGATTTGATTGGTTACGTTTTTCCCACAAGAGCAAAAGCTATCTAGCACGCGTGAACCAGTACCAATTATCTCGTCCTTTTCACCAAATGTACCAAGTAAGTTGGGCAGCGTCATCCATATCATGTCAAATTTAATGAAGCAGAGAGACGTGCAGTTGTCTCTGTCTTTCTGTCTTAGCTATTTTGCGTGCATGGCCGTGCAATCGTGAAACTGACGCGCATGGGACGTACATATAGTTAGCACATGTCAGCTACTGCTGCCTGAATTGACTAGATGGACGCCGTGCGTGATGGGCAGTCAACCGCGACATCAACCACTTGGCCTTGCAATACTCGGGGCATCGTGAAAATGTTCTCTAAAAGCAACGCTTTTAGGAAGGCAACGACACACAACTACACAAGTGTTATCATCGCTTGATCCATTCGAATACTAGACCATGAATGTTCACATTAGAAAGTATAGCATTCAGCAAATTTCATGAAATGTTTTCGGCAATGTAACGATGTTAAAACACCGCCATTGCCAAGTACATCCAAAAAAAAAGTCAGCCCGAGAGTTTTCGGCCTAAGATCATCTGTAGCGGATCCCTCATAGTTCAGAGGAGCAGACGCTGGAGTAAACTTAGAGGAGTAAGGCCGGACCTAACCTATCCGTCGAATTTAATTCGTCAAACAAAATGACCCCACACGGAAGTCTCCTATGTATTCTTCCTTCTGGCGCGTCTAGCCAGAGCAGCACCCCTTGGTCACGCACATGAATGACATGTCACGACACGCCGCCTCCCGTGCCATAGGGACCTGCTGCCCCTCCCCTCTCCCACCACGCCGGTGGTCACCGATCCACATGCTCATGATGGCAACCTTACATTTAGTTTCTATATATTTATTGTATTACTTACATGCAATTGACCAAGCAAAATTAATTTGGAAGGTTAATAGTTTCCGCACATAGTGTCTCCGATTATCATACATGTAACGAAAATTCACAATCCCACAAGATCAGTGTGTCTTTTTCTTTTCAACGGGAATAGACCCGGAGGGACCCCGGAGCATATATTGGGTGATAACACAATAACATATAGGACCCTAAAGGTAAAGGAAAATACAGACTAGTGGTTGCACTTTGCAACTAAGTTATCAGAAAAAGTAGCATAAAGACAATCAAGGGGTTCTTCTTCACCGCGCATCGCCGATGACCTCGAGGCATAGGCACCGGCAGCACCTCTGGTGATGCAACCACTCGAAGTGTTTGTAACAACCAAACTTTTGTGCATTGGTTAAAAAAAATTGAAATGCAAAATTTAGGGCCAACAAAAACTTTTTCTGTCTTTAAATTTTGCATGCTTGATTGATCTTGCCATTGATTGTAGAGTATGTGTGTATGATTGCTTGTGAAAAATCTCCACTTGTGTGTAAATCCCTAAAACCCTAAAACCCTATTCTCTTGTGCACTTTTTTTTATTTCTGGTTTTATTTAATTAAACCATGCCAAAACCCTTGGAGTATTTTCACTTCTCTTTATATTTGGCTTGTGTGATTTAATTTTCTTTCTCACTAAATTCTAGGGTTTAATCCACTCCTAGTACTTGAGTGGATCTTACTAGATCACTTTTCTTTCTCTTTTTGTTTTGTCTCTTCCTTCTCTCTACCTAACCAAAAATTGTTTTGAAACACTCCCTAGCCTAGTGTTAGTGAATTCATCTCCTCACCATCCTTGGTTTGCCCTAACTCAAAGGAGGATGATCTTGCCAAGATTATAAAAATTGGCTTCAAACAAGGAATGGTCACTTACACCATGTACTAGCTACATTACCCCTCCCGCCTATTTCCTTCTTTCTTCTTTCAGCATGTCCTTCCCTCTCCACTCCCTCACTCTCCTCACCTCTACCCACATGTGTTTGCATGCCTCTTTCCATCGTGTAAGTGGGAGAGAGATGGAAAGAGGATAGTGGCCGGGGCTGGTTGATGATCATGCAACTCTTGGACTCGTTCCAAACAAACATAGCCAAAACCCTGGAGCCTTAGCACACCTGCACCTCCCTCATGTTCCCTCCCCTATCAACCTAGGCTTCCCCCTTCCGTCACTTCTCACCTTTGGGAAACCGCATGAGGACAACACCTCCATCTCTCCTTTCTGCTGCTCTTGCACACGGGTCCAGCGTCCCTCGATGGATTCATGCACCTCTCCCTCCCTTCCGGACACGCACACGAGCTCCCCACGCGGACCCGCGCTCAGGAAACCCCCTATGGCCATTGAGCACGTCCGTCTGGACACGGCCAGGTGGACGACTCCACGGTGCCATGCGGTGCCCATTGTTGTCGTGCGGTGAACGAGGAGACCTCCACCATTCTGCCCACGCTCGAACGAGCACTTTCCCGAACCCTACTGCACGCACGCGACCGAGGCCCGCCGCTGACAATTCGTCGAACAGGTGGCCGGCAGACAGGACCTCGCCTCGCATCGCTGAGCCCCAGCGTTCCCGACGTCCGCCACGCTCCAAAGTTGGGTGATACGTCCATTTTGCATCACTATTTTATATCATAATTTACTGTTATTCATTGAATATATTTCAGATTTAGAGATGATACTTATGTTATTTCACCTATTTTGCATGTTTCATGATTATTGGAGAATCATTCACCGGAGTCAGGATTCTGCTGGAAAAAGCACCGTCAGAATGCAATATTTCTGAAGATCAACAACTGACAGAAATTACACCGAAGGTCTTATTTCTCCAGAAAAGGGAGCCAGCCAAAAGGAGGAGCTGAGGAGGGCCGCCATGGGCCCCCCATAGGCCGGCACAGGCCCCAGCCTGGTCGCGCCGCCTTGTGGGGAGGGGGCCCACAGCCCCCCCTCGGCCGCCTCTCCTCCGCGTACTTCATCTACCCGAAAACCGAAGGTACTGGGAATAATCGCGAGGAGACACAGCCGCCTCTGCGGGGCGGAAAACACCAGAGAGAAAAGAGATCTCCGGCAGGCTGAAATCCGCCGGGGAAATTCCCTCCCGGAGGGGGAAATCGACGCCATCGTCACCGCCATCGAGCTGGACTTCATTGGGATCATCATCACCATCATCTCCACCACCGTCACCGTCATCTCCACCGCTGCACCTCGTCACCGCTGTAACATCTAGGGTTGAATTTTGATTATTTCATAGGGGAAACTCTCCCGGTATTGATTACTCCTTGTTATTGATACTATTGAGTGAAACCATTGAACCAAGGTTTATGTTCAGATTGTTATTCATCATCATATCACCTCTGATCATGTTCCATATGATGTCTCCTGAGTAGTTCGTTTAGTTCTTGAGGACATGGGTGAAGTCTAAATGTTAGTAGTGAACTATGGTGAGTAATATTCAATGGTTTGATATTTAAGTTGTGGTGTTATTCTTCTAGTGGTGTCATGTGAACGTCGACTACATGATACTTCACCTTTATGGGCCTAGAGGAATGCATCTTGTATTCGTTTGCTAATTGTGAGGTCGCCGGAGTGACAGAAACCTAAACCCCCGTTGGTATATCGATGCAGGAGGGATAGCAGGATCTCAGAGTTTAAGGGTGTGGTTAGATTTATCTTAATTACTTTCTTGTATTTGCGGATGCTTGCAAGGGGTATAATCACAAGTATGTATTAGTCCTAGGAAGGGCGATGCATTAGCATAGGTTCACCCACACAACACTTATCAAAACAATGAAGATTAATCAGCTGTATGAAGCGAAAGCACTAGACTAAAATCCCGTGTGTCCTCAAGAACGTTTGGTCATCATAAGTAAACAAACCGGCTTATCCTTTGTTATAAAAAGGATTGGGCCACTCGCTGCAACTATTACTCTCGCGTTTTATTTACTTGTACTTTATTTATCTGCTATATCAAAACCCCCTGAATACTTGTCTGTGAGCATTTACAGTGAATCCTTCATCGAAACTGCTTGTCAACACCTTCTGCTCCTCGTTGGGTTCGACACTCTTATTTATCGAAAGTACTACGATACACCCCCTATACTTGTGGGTCATCAAGACTATTTTCTGGCGCCGTTGCTGGGGAGTGAAGCGCTATTGGTAAGTGGAATTGGTAAGGGAAACTTTTACTGTACGTGCTGTTTTTATTTCTGCATGCTGCCATAATTCATTATGGAGAGATCTTCTCTTGAATTCCTATTTGGGAAATCTACTACTACTGCAAAGGTAGTGGATGAGGCGCCAGGTGAGAAAGAGGTTCCATACAAAATACCTATGAAAATTATTGAACGTGTTGTGGATAACCGCTATGAAGGGGATGGAACTGTCCATCCTGGAGATCATTTGCTGTTTTTACATGAATTATGCGGGTTATTCAAGTGTGCAGGTATTGCTATGGATGAAGTTAGGAAGAAACTATTCTCTATATCGCTGTCTGGTAAAGCGGCGCATTGGTATAAATTGCTGAAGAATGGGGATTCTCTTGATTGGAAGGATATTGTGCCTCTATTTTATTCTAAATTCTATCCTCCAAGTGAAATTCACAAAGACCGGAACCGCATATATAATTTCTGGCCTCATGATGGAGAGAGTATTGCCTAAGCATGAGGGAGATTGAAGTCTTTAATGCTCAAATTCCCCATTCATGAGCTTCCTGGTAATATCATTATTGATAATTTCTATGCAAGACTTTCTTTTCAAGATAAAACCTTGCTGGATACTACTTGTTCTGGATCATTTACACGCAACAAATAAGAGTTTAAATGGGACCTTCTTGATCGGATCCAGGAGAATACTGAAGGATGGGAGAACGACAAAGCTAGAGAGTCAGGTATAAATTATGATTATGAATGCATTGAAAACTTTTATGGATACTGATAAATTTCGTAATATGAGTGCTACTTATGGTCTTGACTCTCAAGTTGCTGCAAATTTTTATAAAGCTTTTGCCTCTCATTTTGAATTGCCTAGGAAGAATTTTGATAAGTATCATGAACCTTACAAAGATAAAACTGATTCACCTATAGATAAATGTGTTGAAATTAAAACTGTTGATCATATTGTTCCTGAAGCTTATATTGAAAAAACTCCTTTTCCTGCTAAAATGAAGGAGTATTCTGTTATAACTAGTGCGGTTAATAAAAGTGCAAAGAAACCTATAGAACCTGAAGAGCAAATAAAGGTTGAACCTGCTATTGCAATAGTTAAAGATCTTGTGATCGAAAATGTAGAGGATGGTCATATCATTTTACGTGAAGATGCTTCTAATATTGTTTCGCATCCTAATAAGTCTAGGAAAGCCAGTGTTCCTATGCTCTCTGTTAGAATTGGTGATCATTGTTATTATGGTTTATGCGACATTGGTGCACGTATTAGTGCCATCCCTTATGAGCTTTACACGGAAATCATGCATGAAATTGGTTCTTGTGAACTTGAAGATATTGATGTGGTTATTCGGCTAGCTAATAGTGAAACTATCTCTCCTATTGGTATTGTTCGAGATGTAGAAGTTTTATGTGGTAAGATTAAATATCTTGCTGACTTTTTGGTACTTGGTTCTGCTGCTAGTAAGACTTGTCCTATTATTTTTGGTAGACCTTTTCTAAATACTTGTGGAGCTATTATAGATTGCAAGAAGGAGAAAATTGTGACTAAATTTGCTTGGTGAAACTTATGAGTTTAATTTCTCTAAATTTGCCAAAACTCCTTATAAAGCTGATTTGCCTAATAATGATTTTAGAGTTGAACAGTGTGCATCTATTGCTCTTGCTCCTAATAATCCTTTGCAGCAACATTTGGAGGATAGTGAGAGTGAAGTCTTTAGGGAAGAAAGGGATGAGCTTGATGAAATTTTCCTTCGTCAACCTATTCTTAAACATGACTTGCCGGTTGAAGATCTAGGTACAACACCACCACCAAAGGAAGATCCTATTTTTGATTTAAAACCGTTGCCTGATAATCTTAAGTATGCTCATATTGATGATAAGAAAAATATATCCTGTTATTATTAGTTCTAAGCTTTCAGATTTTGAGGAAGAAAGGTTATTGGAAATATTGAGGAAACGGCGAGGAGCTATTGGCTACACTCTTGATGATTTGAAGGGGATTTCTCCCTCTATTTGCCAACATGCCATCAACATGGAGGATGATGCAAAGCCTGTTGTTGAACATCAGCGTCGTCTAATTCCTAAGATGAAGGATGTGGTAAGGAATGAGGTATTAAAACTTCTTGAAGCAGGTATTATATATCCTATTGCTGATAGTAGATGGGTTAGTCCTGTGCATTGTGTTCCTAAGAAAGGAGGAATAACTGTTGTGCCTAATGATAATGATGAGCTCATCCCTCAAAGAGTAGTTGTAGGGTATAGAATGTGCATTGATTATCGAAAAGTTAATAAATTTACTAAGAAATATCATTACCATTTACCTTTTATTGATCAAATGTTAGAAAGGTTGTCTAAAAATACTCATTTTTGCTTTCTTGATGGTTATTCTGGGTTTTCACAAATTGTTGTTAAAACTAAAGATCAAGAGAAAACCACTTTCACTTGTCCCTATGGAACTTATGCTTATAGGCGTATGCCTTTTGGTTTATGTAATGCTCCTGCTACTTTTCAAAGATGCATGTCTGCTATTTTTCATTGCTTTTGTGAAAAGATTGTAGAGGTATTCATGGATGATTTTTCTGTCTATGGGAATTCTTTTGATAGCTGTTTGCGAAACCTTGATAAAGTTTTGCAGAGATGTGAAGAAACTAACCTTGATCTTAATTGGGAGAAATGCCACTTTATGGTTAATGAAGGAATTGTATTGGGACATAAAATTTCCGAGAGAGGTATTGAAGTTGATAGAGCTAAAGTTGAAGCAATTGAGAAGATGCCCTATCCTAGGGATGTTAAAGGTATTCGTATTGTTCTTGGTCATGCTGGGTTTTATAGGAGATTTATTAAAGATTTCTCTAAGATTTCAAAGCCTCTTACTAATCTTCTTCAAAAAGTTGTACCTTTGTTTTTGATGATGATTGTAAGGAATCTTTTGAAACTCTAAAGAAAGCCTTAACAACTGCTCCTGTAGTTGAACCTCCTGATTGGAATTTACCTTTTGAAATTATGTGTGATGCTAGTGATTTTGCTGTAGGTGTTGTTCTTGGACAGCGAGTAGATAAAAAAATTAAATGTTATTCATTATGCTAGTAAACTCTTGATGCTGCTCAAAGAAATTATGCTACAACTGAAAAAGAATTATTAGCTGTAGTTTTTGCTTGTGACAAGTTTAGATCTTATATTGTTGATTCAAAAGTTACGATTCATACTGATCATGCTGCAATTAGATACCTTATGGAAAAGAAAGATGCTAAGCCAAGGCTTATTAAATGGGTGCTTCTTTTGCAAGAATTTGATTTACATATTATAGATACGAAGGGTGCTGATAATCCTGTTGCTGATAATTTGTCTAGATTGGAAAATATTGCTGATGATCTTGTTCCTGTTAATGATAGTTTTCCAAATGAACAATTGGCTGTAATAAAGGTGAGCTCACGAGATAGTCCTTGGTATGCTGATTATGCTAACTTTATTGTTTCCAAGTACTTGCCTCCAACCTTTTCAGCTCAGCAAAGGAGGAAATTCTTATATGACTTGAGGCATTATTTTTTGGATGACCCACACTTATATAAAGAAGGAGTGGATGGTATTATGCGAAGATGTATTCCCGAATATGAACAACAAGAGATATTGAGTAAGTGTCATGGTAGTGTTTATGGAGGACATCACGCCGGAGATATAACCGCGCAAAAGGTTCTACAATCAGGTTTCTATTGGCCAACTCTCTTTAAAGATGCCAGAACGTTTATTTTATCTTGTGATGAATGTCAAAGGGTTGGTAATATCTCCAGACCTAATGAAATGTCTATGAATTATACTCTGGTTATTGAACCATTTGATTGTTGGGGATTTGACTTCATGGGTCCTTTCCCTTCTTCAGAAGGTAACACTCATATACTTGTTGCTGTTGATTATGTTACTAAATGGGTGGAAGCCATACCCACAAAAAGTACTGATGGTGAGACCTCTTTAAGAATGCTTTTAGATGTTATTTTTCCTAGATTTGGAGTTCCTAGATATCTTATGACTGATGGAGGTTCTCATTTTATTCATGGTGGTTTTAGAAAAACTCTTGCCAAATATGGTATTAATCATAGGATTGCTTCTGCTTATCATCCTCAAACTAGTGGGCAAGTAGAATTATCAAATAGAGAGATTAAATCTATCTTGGAAAAGACTGTTAATAAAACTAGAAAAAATTGGGCTAGTAATTTGAAGGAAGCATTGTGGGCTTATAGAACTGCATATAAAAATCCTATGGGTATGTCACCTTATAAATGGTTTATGGAAAAGCTTGTCATTTACCTTTAGAACTAAAGCACAAAGCTTATTGGGCTGTGAGAGAACTAAATAAAGATCCTAAACTTGCCGGTAAGAAAAGATTGCTACAATTGAGTTCTCTAGATGAATGGAGAAGTGAAGCTTATTAAAATGCTAAACTTTTTAAGGAGAAAGTTAAGAAATGGCACGATAGAAGAATTATCAAAAGAGAATTTAATGTTGGGGATAAAGTCCTATTGTATCGGTCTCGTCTCGGATTTTTTGTCGGGAAATTGCTCTCAAAATGGGAAGGACCATATGTCATTGTGGAGGTGTATCGTTCAGGGGAAATTAAGATTGGTTCTCTGAAAGGTGATGCCACACAAGTAGTGAATGGACAAAGGCTCAAGCACTATATTCCTGGAGATTCTTATAATGAAGATGTTGATGTTATTCGAGTGGTGACTCCGGAAGCTTTCATCAAAGGTCAAATTGACAGTTCTGCAGAGTTCGACTTTGAATAGGTAACAGTTCTGGTAATAAAAAGTCCGCGTTTAACTTTCCGAACAATGTTTTTGCTATTTTCGGAAAATATGAAAAATTACGAGATCGAAACGGAGAGGAGGAGAAGCTTGAGGGCGTGCCCCCATAGGCCGGCGCGGGCCCCAGCCTGACCGCGCCGCCTTATGAGGACGGCCCCTCGTAGTCCCACTCCAACTCTGGTTCGACCTGGTACTTTCCTTCTGTCGTGAATTTTTTTGCTATATAATCCCCCGGACCCCTGGAGTTCCGTATATCATTTTCTCGTCGTGTTTTGTTTCGAGCTGTTTTCTACTAGGATCTGCTTCGGATCTAGAGTCGGCATGTCTTCGTCGGGAACTCCGAAGGACAACTTCTTCGAGGATATCGTCAACCCGTACATGAACGAGCTGAAGATGCACCCCAAGGAATTGCTGCTCGTAGATGGAGAGTTGCAGATTGAAGATGTCCGGGGTCCTAAAGGAGAAGGAAGTCTGGAGGACAGGATGAAGAAATTAGAACAAGAGGTCTTCAACTACAAGAAGATCGCTGAGCGTGAAGTGGACATCTTCCACAAAATTGTGTCTGAACTTATTGATGGACACAAGAAGGAGTCTGCAAAGCTGTGGGACGATATCCTCTCGCTTCACGACACTACCAACAAACTCCAAGCTCAACTCTATGATGTTCAGAATCAAAACTGTGAGTATGAAAACAGGTTTAAACACATAAGCTATGCTGCTAGTTTCAGGATTCCTGAGACCAAGATGTCCTTTGTTGATGGGGAGCCTCTTCCTTGAAAGTCTGATGATGGCAAGAATTCATCACCGCCACTGCCGAAGGAGTAATTCATCATTGGTATTGGAACCCCCTTGGTTTGTTCCAAGCTTGGGGGAGTGCCGCGGTATCACATCATCACTACCTTTTATCTTTTTACTATCAAGTAGTGTCATATCATGAGTAGGGAAGTTATCATATAAGATAGTTTGCAGTGTGGAAGTATCTCTCTTTAGTTGGTTATCTATGTATCCCTTGGTGTGAGTTATCGTTATGGAATATTAATGAGAAGTTTTTATCATTTACATATTGCACACCTTATTTTAGTTTGCAATCCCTATTATGTGATTGATCTTGTTGTTAGTATTGGTATCACTTTGGGAGCATTGAGTAAATCTATTTGGTTTTGGCAAACTTAGCATTGGTCAATAGCAACAACACATTGAGTTTAAGTAGAAAAGAGGAAATACATGTAGATATGTTATTTCATTATCTTTATTTCTTGTTAGCTATGAGCTTAGTGTTCAGAAGTTAAATTATTTGTGCTTACAAGAAAGATGCATGATTGTTTCTATCACATGTATATTTGTTTGTTTCGCTCAACTCTTATGCTTGCTAATCAACCTTGCTAGTCAAAGACCTGTACTGAGAGGGAATACTTCTCGTGCATCTGATATGTCTCCGACGTATCGATAATTTCTTATGTTCTATGCCATATTATTGATGATACCTACATGTTTTATGCACACTTTATGTCATATTCGTGCATTTTCTGGAACTAACCTATTAACAAGATGCCGAAGTGCCGGTTCTCGTTTTCTGTCGTTTTTGGTTTCGGAAATCCTAGTAACGAAATATTCTCGGAATTGGACGAAACGAAGACCCGGGGGCCTATTTCGCCACGAACCTTCCGGAAGACCGAAGAGCATACGAAGTGGGGCCACGAGGTGGCCGAACCACAAGGCGGCGCGGCCAAGGGGGCCCGCGCCGCCCGTGGTGTGGGCCCCTCGTCGGCCCCCGACTCGCCCTTCCGCCTACTTAAAGCCTCCGTCGCGAAACCCCGAGGCGAAAAACCACGATACGGAAAACCTTACGAGACGCCGCCGCCGCCGATCCCATCTCGGGGGATTACGGAGATCTCCTCCGGCACCCTGCCGGAGAGGGGATTCATCTCCCGGAGGACTCTACACCGCCATGGTCGCCTCCGGAGTGATGAGTGAGTAGTTCACCCCTGGACTATGGGTCCATAGCAGTAGCTAGATGGTTGTCTTCTCCTCATTGTGCTTCATTGTTGGATCTTGTGAGCTGCCTAACATGATCAAGATCATCTATCCGTAATACTCTATGTTGTGTTTGTCGGGATCCGATGGATAGAGAATACCATGTTATGTTAATTATCAAGTTATTACATATGTGTTGTTTATGATCTTGCATGCTCTCCGTTACTAGTAGAGGCTCTGGCCAAGTTTTTTGCTTTTAACTCCAAGAGGGAGTATTTATGCTCGATAGTGGGTTCATGCCGCATTGACACCAGGACGAGTGACGGAAAGTTCTAAGGTTGTGTTGTGCTTGTTGCCACTAGGGATAAAACATTGGCGCTATGTCCGAGGATGTAGTTGTTGATTACATTACGCACCATACTTAATGCAATTGTCCGTTGCTTTGCAACTTAATACTGGAAGGGGTTCGGACGATAACCTGAAGGTGGACTTTTTAGGCATAGATGCAGTTGGATGGCGGTCTATGTACTTTGTCGTAATGCCCAATTAAATCTCACTATTCTTATCATGCCATGTATGTGCATTGTTATGCCCTCTCTATTTGTCAATTGCCCGACTGTAATTTGTTCACCCAACATGCTTTTATCTTATGGGAGAGACACCTCTAGTGAGCTGTGGACCCCGGTCCATTCTTTTAATACTTGAAATACAAATCTGCTTGCAATACTTGTTTTACTTGTTTTCTCTGCAAACAATCATCTTCCACACAATTCGGTTAATCCTTTGTTACAGCAAGCCGGTGAGATTGACAACCTCACTCGTTTCGTTGGGGCAAAGTACTTTGGTTGTGTTGTGCGGGTTCCACGTTGGCGCCGGAATCTCCGGTGTTGCGCCGCACTACATCCCGCCGCCATCAACCTTCAACGTGCTTCTTGACTCCTACTTGGTTCGATTAAACCTTGGTTTCTTGCTGAGGAAACTTGCCGCTGTGCGCATCACACCTTCTGTTGGGGTTCCCAACGGACGTGTCAATTACACGCATCAAGCAAATTTACGGCGCCGTTGCCGGGAGATCAAGACACGGCTGCAAGGGGAGTCTCCACTTCCCAATCTCTTTACTTTGTTTTTGTCTTGCTTTATTTTATTTACTATTTTGTTTGCTGCACTTATATCAAAACACAAAAAAATTAGTTGCTAGCTTTATTTTATTTACTGTCTTGCACTCTATATCAAAAACACAAAAAAATTAGTTACTTGCATTTGCTTTATCTAGTTTGCTTTATTTACTACTGCTAAAATGGCCAACCCTGAAAATACTAAGTTGTGTGACTTCACTAGCACAAATAATAATGATTTCCTATGCACACCTATTGCTCCACCTGCTACTACAGCAGAATTCTTTGAAATTAAACTTGCTTTACTCAATCTTGTTATGCGAGAGCAATTTTACAGTGTTAGTTACGATGATGCTGCTTGCCCATCTCAATAATTTTGTTGAACTATGTGAAATGAAAAAGTATAAAGATGTAGATGGTGACATTATAAAATTAAAATTGTTCTCTTTCTCATTAAGAGGAAGAGCTAAAGATTGGTTGCTATCTACGCCTAAGAATAGTATTGATTCCTGGACTAAATGCAAGGATGCTTTTATTGGTAGATATTATCCCCCTGCTAAAATTATATCTTTGAGGAGTAGCATAATGAATTTTAAACAATTGGATAATGAAAATGTTGCTCAAGCTTGGGAAAGAATGAAATCTCTGGTTAAAAATTGCCCAACCCATGGAGTGACTACTTGGATGATCATCCAAACCTTCTATGCAGGACTAAATTTTTCTTCGCGGAATTTATTGGATTCAGCTGCTGGAGGTACCTTTATGTCCATCACTCTTGGTGAAGCAACAAAGTTTCTTGATAATATGATGGTTAATTACTCTGAATGGCACACGGAAAGAGCTCCACAAGGTAAGAAGGTAAATTCTGTTGAAGAAACCTCTTCCTTGAGTGATAAGATTGATGCTATTATGTCTATGCTCGTTAATGGTAGGACTAATGTTGATCCTAATAATGTTCCGTTAGCTTCATTGGTTGCTCAAAATTCTAGACCACATCCTGCTAATGGTAATTCTTATGGTAGATATGTTTCACCTAATGAGGAAAAGATGTTAGAAATTGAAAGGTCCACCAAGAGCTTTATGCAATCACAGTATGAGCAAAATAATTTGTTTACTAAGACTATGAATGAGCAATCTACCTTGTTGAAGAAAATAGGAAATCAACTTGAAAATTTGAATATGGAGATTTCTGGGTTGCAAACTAAACTTGCAAATGCTGAAGACCGAATCTCATACATGTCTGCATCACAATCTTCTTTAATTAATAAAATGGCTGCTAAACCTGAGGATATTGAAAATAAAATTTTTACTACAGCAAATGCCATCCAAGTTAGAATTAATGAGAATATAAGATTAATGGCTGAACTGCGTGCTAGGTGGGATAGAGAAGAAAATGAAAAACTAGCTAAAAAGGAAAATGTAGCTAAAGTTTGGACTATTACCACCACTAGAAATGCTAATGATTCACATGTTGCTGCACCTCCTACTATCAATAATACAATAATTGGTGTTGGCAATGCTTCTACTCCTAGTGCAAAGCGCGCAAAATTACCTGAAACTGCTAAAGCTCGTTGAAACTGCCTTTGATAAAACTGCTGAAATTTTTTCCAACTTTGGGGATGATAATCCCATTGCTTTAGATTGTAATGATTTAGATTTGGATGATTGCCATATCTCTGAAGTTATAAAGTTCTTACAAAAACTTGCTAAGAGTCCCAATGCTAGTGCTATAAACTTGGCTTTCACAAAACATATTACAAATGCTCTCATAAAAGCTAGAGAAGAGAAACTAAAACTTGAAACTTCTATTCCTAGAAAGCTAGAGGATGGTTGGGAGCCCATCATTAAAATGAGAGTCAAAGATTTTGATTGTAATGCTTTATGTGATCTTGGTGCAAGTATTTACGTTATGCCTAAGAAAGTCTATGATATGCTTGACTTGCCACCATTGAAAAGCTGTTATCTGGATGTTAATCTCGCTGATAATGCTAAAAAGAAACCTTTGGGGAGAGTTGATAATGTTCATATTATGGTTAACAATAACCTTATCCCCGTTGATTTTGTTGTCTTGGATATTGAATGCAATGCATCTTGCCCCATCATATTGGGAAGACCTTTTCTTCGAACCGTTGGTGCTACTATTGATATGAAGGAAGGTAATATTAAATATCAATTTCCTCTCAAGAAAGGTATGGAACACTTCCCTAGAAAGAGAATGAATTTACCTTAGGATTCTATTATTAGAACAAATTATGATGTTGATGCTTCATCTCTCGATGTTACTTGATATACACTTTCTGCGCCTAGCTGAAAGGCGTTAAAGAAAAGCGCTTATGGGAGACAACCCATGTTTTTACTCCAGTATTTTTGTTTTATATTTGTGTCTTGGAAGTTGTTTACTACTGTAGCAACCTCTCCTTATCTTAGTTTTGAGTTTTGTTGTGCCAAGTAAAGTCTTTGATAGTAAAGTAAGTACTAGATTTGGATTACTGCGCAGTTCCAGATTTCTTTGCTGTCACGAATCTGGGTCTACCTCCCTGTAGGTAGCTCAGAAAATTAAGCCAATTTACGTGCATGATCCTCAGATATGTACGCAACTTTCATTCAATTTGAGCATTTTCATTTGAGCAAGTCTGGTGGCCTAATAAAATCCATCTTTACGGACTGTTCTGTTTTGACAGATTCTGTCTTTTATTTCGCATTGCCTCTTTTGCTATGTTGGATGAATTTCTTTGATCCATTAATGTCCAGTAGCTTTATGCAATGTCCAGAAGTGTTAAGAATGATTGCGTCACCTCTGAACATGTGAATTTTTATTATGCACTAACCCTCTAATGAGTTGTTTCGAGTTTGGTGTGGAGGAAGTTTTCAAGGATCAAGAGAGGAGTATGATGCAATATGATCAAGGAGAGTGAAAGCTCTAAGCTTGGGGATGCCCCGGTGGTTCACCCCTGCATATTTTAAGAAGACTCAAGCGTCTAAGCTTGGGGATGCCCAAGGCATCCCCTTCTTCATCGACAACATTATCAGGTTCCTCCCCTGAAACTATATTTTTATTCCGTCACATCTTATGCACTTTGCTTGGAGCGTCAGTTTGTTTTTGTTTTTTGTTTGGTTTGAATAAAATGGATCCTAGCATTCACTTTATGGGAGAGAGACAAGCTCCGCTGTAGCATATGGACAAATATGTCCTTAGGCTCTACTCATAGTATTCATGGCGAAGTTTCTTCTTCGTTAAATTGTTATTTGGTTGGAATTGGAAAATACTACATGTAGTAACTCTAAAATGTCTTGGCTAATTTGATACTTGGCAATTGTTGTGCTCATGTTTAAGCTCTTGCATCATATACTTTGCACCCATTAATGAAGAAACACTTAGAGCTTGCTAATTTGGTTTGCATATTTGGTTTCTCTAGAGTCTAGATAACATCTAGTATTGAGTTTTGAACAACAAGGAAGACGGTATGGAGTCTTATAATGTTTACAATATGTCTTTTATGTGAGTTTTGCTGTACCGTTCATCCTTGTGTTTGTTTCAAATAACCTTGCTAGCCTAAACCTTGTATCGAGAGGGAATACTTCTCATGCATCCAAAATCCTTGAGCCAACCACTATGCCATTTGTGTCCACCATACCTACCTACTACATGGTATTTATCCGCCATTCCAAAGTAAATTGCTTGAGTGCTACCTTTAAAATTCCATCATTCACCTTTGCAATATATAGCTCATGGGACAAATAGCTTAAAAACTATTGTGGTATTGAATATGTACTTATGCACTTTATCTCTTATTAAGTTGCTTGTTGTGCGATAACCATGTTTACGGGGACGCCATCAACTATTCCTTGTTGAATATCATGTGAGTTGCTATGCATGTCCGTCTTGTACGAAGTAAGAGAGATCTACCACCTTTATGGTTGGAGCATGCATATTGTTAGAGAAGAACTTTGGGCCGCTAACTAAAGCCATGATTCATGGTGGAAGTTTCAGTTTTGGACATATATCCTCAATCTCATATGAGAATAATAATTGTTGCCACATGCTTATGCATTAAAGAGGAGTCCATTATCTGTTGTCCATGTTGTCCCGGTATGGATGTCTAAGTTGAGAATAATCAAAAGCGAGAAATCCAAAATGCGAGCTTTCTCCTTAGAACTTTGTACGAGGCGGCATGGAGGTACCCCATTGCGACACTTGGTTAAAACATGTGCATTGCAAAGATCCGGTAGTCCAAGCTAATTAGGACAAGGTGCGGGCACTATTAGTATACTATGCATGAGGCTTGCAACTTGTAAGATATAATTTACATAACTCATATGCTTTATTACTACCGTTGACAAAATTGTTTCATGTTTTCAAAATAAAAGCTCTAGCACAAATATAGCAATCGATGCTTTCCTCTTTGAAGGACCATTCTTTTTACTTTTATGTTGAGTCAGTTCACCTATCTCTCTCCACCTCAAGAAGCAAACACTTGTGTGAACTGTGCATTGATTCCTACATACTTGCATATTGTACTTGTTATATTACTCTATGTTGACAATTATCCATGAGATATACATGTTACAAGTTGAAAGCAACCGCTGAAACTTAATCTTCCTTTGTGTTGCTTCAATGCCTTTACTTTGATTTATTGCTTTATGAGTTAACTCTTATGCAAGACTTATTAATACTTGTCTTGAAGTACTATTCATGAAAAGTCTTTGCTTTATGATTCACTTGTTTACTCATGTCATTACCATTGTTTTGATCGCTGCATTCATTACATATGTTTACAAATAGTATGATCAAGGTTATGATGGAATATCACTTCAGAAATTATCTTTGTTATCGTTTTACCTGCTCGGGACGAGCGAGAACTAAGCTTGGGGATGCTTGATACGTCTCCGACGTATCGATAATTTCTTATGTTCTATGCCATATTATTGATGATACCTACATGTTTTATGCACACTTTATGTCATATTCGTGCATTTTACGGAACTAACCTATTAACAAGATGCCGAAGTGCCGGTTCTCGTTTTCTTGCTGTTTTGGGTTTCAGAAATCCTAGTAACGAAATATTCTCGGAATTGGACGAAACGAAGACCCAGGGGCCTATTTCGCCACGAACCTTCCATAAGACCGAAGAGCATACGAAGTGGGGCCACGAGGTGGCCAAACCACAAGGTGGCGCGACCAAGGGGGGGCCCGCGCCGCCCTGTGGTGTGGGCCCCTCGTCAGCCCCCCACTGCGCCCTTCCGCCTACTTAAAGCCTCCGTCGCGAAACCCCGAGGCGAAAAACCACGATACGGAAAACCTTACTCGAGACGCCGCCGCCGCCGATCCCATCTCGGGGGATTACGGAGATCTCCTCCGGCACCCTGCCGGAGAGGGGATTCATCTCCCGGAGGACTCTACACCGCCATGGTCGCCTCCGGAGTGATGAGTGAGTAGTTCACCCCTGGACTATGGGTCCATAGCAGTAGCTAGATGGTTGTCTTCTCCTCATTGTGCTTCATTGTTGGATCTTGTGAGCTGCCTAACATGATCAAGATCATCTATCTGTAATACTCTATGTTGTGTTTGTCGGGATCCGATGGATAGAGAATACCATGTTATGTTAATTATCAAGTTATTACATATGTGTTGTTTATGATCTTGCATGCTCTCCGTTACTAGTAGAGGCTCTGGCCAAGTTTTTGCTTTTAACTCCAAGAGGGAGTATTTATGCTCGATAGTGGGTTCATGCCTGCATTGACACCTGGACGAGTGACGAAAGTTCTAAGGTTGTGTTGTGCTTGTTGCCACTAGGGATAAAACATTGGCGCTATGTCAGAGGATGTAGTTGTTGATTACATTACGCACCATACTTAATGCAATTTTCTGTTGCTTTGCAACTTAATACTGGAAGGGGTTCGGACGATAACTCTGAAGGTGGACTTTTTAGGCATAGATGCGAGTTGGATGGCGGTCTATGTACTTTGTCGTAATGCCCAATTAAATCTCACTATACTTATCATGCCATGTATGTGCATTGTTATGCCCTCTCTATTTGTCAATTGCCCGACTGTAATTTGTTCACCCAACATGCTTTTATCTTATGGGAGAGACACCTCTAGTGAGCTGTGGACCCCGGTCCATTCTTTTAATACTTGAAATACAAATCTGCTGCAATACTTGTTTCTTGTTTTCTCTACAAACAATCATCTTCCACACAATTCGGTTAATCCTTTGTTACAGCAAGCCGGTGAGATTGACAACCTCACTTGTTTCGTTGGGGCAAAGTACTTTGGTTGTGTTGTGCGGGTTCCACGTTGGCGCCGGAATCTGCGGTGTTGCGCCGCACTACATCCCGCTGCCATCAACCTTCAACGTGCTTCTTGACTCCTACTGGTTCGATTAAACCTTGGTTTCTTACTGAGGGAAACTTGCCGCTGTGCGCATCACACCTTCCTCTTGGGGTTCCCAACGGACGTGTCAATTACACGCATCAGCATCCAAACCCTTAAACCAAACCTATGCCATCAGTGTCCACCATAACTACCTACTATGTGGTATTTCCCTGCCATTCCAAGTAAATACTTCATGTGCTACCTTTAAACAATGCAAAAGTTATCACCCCTTGTTTGTGTCAATGTTTCATAGCTCATGAGGAAGTATGTGGTGTTTCATCTTTCAATTTTGTTGGGCAACTTTCACCAATGGACTAGTGGCTTCATCCACTTATCCAACAACTTTGCAAAAAGAGCTGGCAACGGGGTTCCCAGCCCCAGTTAATTAACTTTCATTAATAATTATCTTCACATGTTTTGCCCTGATTCATCAGTAAGCAACTTAATTTTTCAATAGACACTCCTCCATGGTATGTGAAATGTTGGAAGACACCCGAGGATTCGGTTACCATGGCTTGTGAAAGCAAAGGTTGGGAGGAGTGTCATCCTTAAATAAACTAAAGTACATGTGTAAACAAAAGAGAAGAGGGATGATCTACCTTGCTGGTAGAGATAACGTCCTTCATGGGAGCCGCTCTTTGGAAGTACTGTTTGGCAAGGGGTTAGATTACCCACTACCATTCGTTGACAACAACAAACACCTCTCAAACTTTACTTTTATGCTCTCTATATGATTTCAAAACTTAAAAAGCTCTAGCACATGATTTAATCCCTGCTTCCCTCTGCGAAGGGCCTGTCTTTTACTTTCATGTTGAGTCAGTAACCCAA
Source organism: Lolium rigidum (assembly GCF_022539505.1). Taxonomy (NCBI): domain Eukaryota; kingdom Viridiplantae; phylum Streptophyta; class Magnoliopsida; order Poales; family Poaceae; genus Lolium; species Lolium rigidum. Next base: position 351,576,862 of record NC_061514.1, on the reverse strand, counting down.
TTTCCCTCTATCTCAATCAAGCAATTGAGTTGTTGTGACCAACCATTATATTGTGATCTATGTAATCATGTCTTTTATTCTTCCTTGTTTAGTACAAGTTTTATCCGAATGAATATAGCTTTGAAAGTTATCAATGATTACGAGGAGATTATTATGATTGAGTATGCAAGTTTTTGCCGTATAAGCTTTAATATAAGAGCGCTGCTCGACAGATAAGTACAATCTGTTAATTGTTCTTTGACCAAGAACGAAGTTTGCCATCACCAACTATGATTTCCTGTGCACCTTTATTTGTGATTTCCTTATACTTGTTTCAAGTTGAATTATATGAGGGAGTTGTTCACTAGAATGTCTTGTGTGAATTAATGTGATGCTTCTTGTCCGTATTTTATTTATCGACTCTTCACTCCATAAACATGTGGTCTTGTTTACTGAGTTCAGTTTCACTTGGGGACAAGTGAAGTCTAAGCTTGGGGGAGTTGATACGTCCATTTTGCATCACTATTTTATATCATAATTTACTGTTATTCATTGAATATATTTCATATTTAGAGATGATACTTATGTTATTTCACCTATTTTGCATGTTTCATGATTATTGGAGAATCATTCACCGGAGTCAGGATTCTGCTGGAAAAAGCACCGTCAGAATGCAATATTTCTGAAGATCAACAACTGACGGAAATTACACCGAAGGTCTTATTTCTCCAGAAAAGGGAGCCAGCCAAAAGGAGGAGCTGAGGAGGGCCGCCATGGCCCCCCATAGGCCGGCGCGGGCCCCAGCCTGGCCGCGCCGCCTTGTGGGGAGGGGGCCCACAGCCCCCCTCGGCCGCCTCTCTTCCGCGTACTTCATCTACCCGAAAACCGAAGGTACTGTGAATAATCGCGAGGAGACACAGCCGCCTCTGCGGAGCGGAAACACCAGAGAGAAAAGAGCTCTCCGGCAGGCTGAAATCCGCCGGGGAAATTCCCTCCCGGAGGGGGGAATCGACGCCATCGTCACCGCCATCGAGTTGGACTTCATTGGGATCATCATCACCATCATCTCCACCACCGTCACCGTCATCTCCACTGCTGCACCTCGTCACCGCTGTAACATCTAGGGTTGAATCTTGATTATTTCATAGGGGAAACTCTCCCGGTATTGATTACTCCTTGTTATTGATGCTATTGAGTGAAACCATTGAACCAAGGTTTATGTTCAGATTGTTATTCATCATCATATCACCTCTGATCATGTTCCATATGATGTCTCGCGAGTAGTTCGTTTAGTTCTTGAGGACATGGGTGAAGTCTAAATGTTAGTAGTGAACTATGGTGAGTAATATTCAAACCTTTTGATCTTTAAGTTGTGGTGTTATTCTTCTAGTGGTGTCATGTGAACGTCGACTACATGATACTTCACCTTTATGGGCCTAGGGGAATGCATCTTGTATTCGTTTGCTAATTGTGGGGTCGCCGGAGTGACAGAAACCTAAACCCCCGTTGGTATATCGATGCAGGAGGGATAGCGGGATCTCGAGTTTAAGGTTGTGGTTAGATTTATCTTAATTACTTTCTTGTATTTGCGGATGCTTGCAAGGGGTATAATCACAAGTATGTATTAGTCCTAGGAAGGGCGATGCATTAGCATAGGTTCACCCACACAACACTTATCAAAACAATGAAGATTAATCAGTTGTATGAAGCGAAAGCACTAGACTAAAATCCCGTGTGTCCTCAAGAACGTCTGGTCATCATAAGTAAACAAACCGGCTTGTCCTTTGTGCTAAAAAGGATTGGGCCACTCGCTGCAACTATTACTCTCGCATTTTATTTACTTGTAATTTATTTATCTGCTATATCAAAAACCCCTGAATACTTGTCTGTGAGCATTTACAGTGAATCCTTCATCGAAACTGCTTGTCAACACCTTCTGCTTCTCGTTGGGTTCGACACTCTTATTTATCGAAAGTACTACGATACACCCCCTATACTTGTGGGTCATCACTGGGCACTGCCTCTCAGACACATCGCTCCACCGCCCAGCTTGCCCAATCAACTGCTGCCGCTCGCCCCTTCCCCCTCGCCACGGACCCGGTGCACCGTGCACCGGCATCGCTCTTTAAAATGGCGCAGGACTCCTCCGTTCAAATCCCTTCGCCACCAGAATCCCCTTCCTCCACAAGCCCATCTCCCGAGCGGAGAGGAGCTCTGCTCCTCCCTGTTCATCGTGCGCGAGCTCGACGCTGGCTCGGGTCCAGTGAAGGTTGACGTTGACTGGCGCCACCATTCTCTCCCTCTCCTTGCTCACTGCATGCATATGTCTCCCCTCTTCGTAACGACCCTCTCTTACCTTCCATGTGCGCATGTAGACGAAGCCCTCGCGAACAGCGATTCCGTCGCCGTCGACGACCACCGGAAACACCGTCGTTGTTTCGGCCACTTCGACCACCCTTCGACGGCCCTCGTTCCGCAGCTCCAAACACGCCAGGTCTAGCCGATTTCTGTGCCATGAGGTGAGCACGCGGAGCCCCGCAATAGCTAGGGTTTCATGCTTACTATCCATGATGAGAGGTGGAAGAAGAACGTGGCCACCGTTGGATCTTAATCCAGCCGGTGCATGCGTCCTGGCATCTCTCGCATATATTGGTTCTACTCACATCGCTCGCATTTGTTGTAGTTGTGTGAGTAGAGACGGTTTTGATATGGGCTAGTAGCTTTGTGTTACTTGACCATATCAAATACAACCTCTTGTATACAACTTATTCTCGGATAAGTTGAGTACTTGTTTCTAATATTCATTATATAAACCCTCTTATTGTGGTTGTCATCAATTACCAAAATGGGGGAGATTGTAAGGGTACATTGCCCCTATGTGTGGTTTTGGTAATTAATGACAACCCCTATGGACTAATGTTTTCATTGAGTTTATATGAAGGAATATTCCATAGGTACTACTTGTACTTCATGTGTTGGATTCAAGTATGGATGCCATGAAGATAAAGGTATACCTTGTGTATTGGCATCAAGATCATCGATACAAGGTTGAGTTGGGCAAGTTCAAGATGAGCATCTTGAGTGAATCACATGCTTGAAGCTTGCCGTCCATTTGGTGATAATGGACATGTGAAGATGTGTATCAATGGAGCTTTCCCATCATAGTGTATGGGGGAGTATTTGTGAGTGATGGCGTGTATTTCACACGTTCGTTGGGCAACCCCAAGAGGAAGGTATGATGAGCACAGCAGCAAGTTTTCCCTCAGAAAGAAACCAAGGTTTATCGAACCAGGAGGAGCCAAGAAGCACGTTGAAGGTTGATGGCGGCGGGATGTAGTGCGGCGCAACACCGGAGATTCCGGCGCCAACGTGGAACCTGCACAACACAACCAAGCTACTTTGCCCCAACGAAACGGTGAGGTTGTCAATCTCACCGGCTTGCTTGTAACAAAGGATTAACCGTATTGTGTGGAAGATGATTGTTTGCGAGAGAAAACGGTAGAAACAAGTATTGCGGTAGATTGTATTTCGGTAAAGAGAATTGGACCGGGGTCCACGAGTTCACTAGAGGTGTCTCTCCCATAAGACGAACAGCATGTTGGGTGAACAAATTACGGTTGGGCAATTGACAAATAAAGAGAGCATGACAATGCACATACATATCATGATGAGTATAGTGAGATTTAATTGGGCATTACGACAAAGTACATAGACCGCCATCCAAGCTGCATCTATGCCTAAAAAGTCCACCTTCGGGTTATCATCCGAACCCCCTCCGGTATTAAGTTGCAAGCAACGAGACAATTGCATTAAGTATGGTGCGTAATGTAATCAACAACTACATCCTTAGACATAGCATCAATGTTTTATCCCTAGTGGCAACAGCACAACACAACCTTAGAACTTTACATCCATTGTCCCGGTGTCAATGCGGGCATGAACCCACTATCGAGCATAAGTACTCCCTCTTGGAGTTAAAAGCATCTACTTGGCCGAGCATCTACTAATAACGGAGAGCATGCAAGATCATAAACAACACATAAGCATAACTTTGATAATCAACATAACAAGTATTCTCTATTCATCGGATCCCAACAAACGCAACATATAGAATTACATATAGATGATCTTGATCATGATAGGCAGCTCACAAGATCCGACAATGATAGCACAATGGGGAGAAGACAACCATCTAGCTACTGCTATGGACCCATAGTCCGGGGGTAGACTACTCACTCATCACTCCGGAGGCGACCATGGCGGTGTAGAGTCCTCCGGGAGATGATTCCCCTCTCCGGCGAGGGTGCGGAGAGCGATCTCCGGGATCCCCGAGATGGGATCGGCGGCGACGGCGTCTCGGTAATGTTTTCCGTATCGTGGCTCTCGGTGCGGGGGTTTCGTCACGGAGGCTATTTGTAGGCGGAAGGGCAAGTCAAGAGGCGGCACGGGGGCCCACACCACGGGCCGGCGCGGCCAAGGGGGCCGCGCCGCCTAGGGTTTGGCTCCCCGTGGCCCCTCTTCGTCTCTCCTTCGGACTTCGGAAGCTTCGTGAGAAAATAGGCCTTTGGGCTTTTATTTCGTCCAATTCCGAGAATATTTCTTTACTAGGATTTCTGAAACCAAAAACAGCAGAAAACGACAAGCGGCACTTCGGCATCTTGTTAATAGGTTAGTTCCGAGAAAATGCACGAATATGATATAAAGTGTGCATAAAACATGTAGATAACATCAATAATGTGGCATGGAACACAAGAAATTATCGATACGTTGGAGACGTATCGGCATCCCCAAGCTTAGTTACTGCTCGTCCCGAGCGAGTAAAACGATAACAAAGATAATTTACGGAGTGACATGCCATCATAAACTTGATCATACTATTTGTAAAGCATATGTAGAGAATGCAGCGATCAAAACAATGTGTATGACATGAGTAAACAAGTGAATCATAAAGCAAAGACTTTTCATGAATAGCACTTCAAGACAAGCATCAATAAGTCTTGCATAAGAGTTAACTCATAAAGCAATAATTCAAAGTAAAGGTATTGAAGCAACACAAAAGAAGATTAAGTTTCAGCGGTTGCTTTCAACTTGTAACATGTATATCTCATGGATATTGTCAACATAGAGTAATATAATAAGTGCAATAAGCAAGTATGTAAGAATCAATGCACGGTTCACACAAGTGTTTGCTTCTTGAGGTGGAGAGAAATAGGTGAACTGACTCAACATTGAAAGTAAAAGAATGGTCCTCATAGAGGAAAAGCATCGATTGCTATATTTGTGCTAGAGCTTTGATTTTGAAAACATGAAACAATTTTGTCAACGGTAGTAATAAAGCATATGCATCATGTAAATTATATCTTATAAGTTGCAAGCCTCATGCATAGTGTACTAATAGTGCTCGCACCTTGTCCTAATTAGCTTGGACTACCTGGATTACCACCGCAATACATATGCTTTAACCAAGTATCACAAAGGGGTACCTCTATGCCGCTTGTACAAAGGTCTAAGGAGAAAGCTCGCATTTGGATTTCTCGCTTTTGATTATTCTCAACTTAGACATCCATACCGGGACAACATAGACAACAGATAATGGACTCCTCTTTTAATGCTTTAAGCATTCAACAACAATCAATTCTTTTCTCATTAGAGATTTGAGGATGTTTGTCCAAAACTGAAACTTCCACCATGGAACATGGCTTTAGTTAGCGGCCCAATGTTCTTCTCTCACAATATGCATGCTCAAACCATTCAACTCGGTGTAGATCGCCCTTACTTCGGACAAGACGAACATGCATAGCAACTCACATGAAATTCAACAATGAGTTGATGGCGTTCCCCGAGTAAACATGGTTATCGCACAACAAGCAACTTAATAAGAGATAAAGTGCATAATTACATATTCAATACTACAATAGTTTTTAAGCTATTTGTCCCATGAGCTATATATTGCAAAGGTGAATGATGGAATTTTAAAGGTAGCACTCAAGCAATTTACTTTGGAATGGCTGGAAAATACCATGTAGTAGGTAGGTATGGTGGACACAAATGGCATAGTGGTTGGCTCAAGTATTTTGGATGCATGAGAAGTATTCCCTCTCGATACAAGGTTTAGGCTAGCAAGGTTGTTTGAGGCAAACACAAGGATGAACTAGTACAGCAAAACTCACATAAAAGACATATTGAAAGCATTATAATACTCTATACCGTCTTCCTTGTTGTTCAAACTCAATACTAGAAATTATCTAGACCTTAGAGAGACCAAATATGCAAACCAAATTTTAGCATGCTCTATGTATTTCTTCATTAATGGGTGCAAAGCATATGATGCAAGAGCTTAAACATGAGCACAACAATTGCCAAGTATCACATTACCCAAAACATTTATAGCAATTACTACATGTATCATTTTCCAATTCCAACCATATAACAATTTAACGAAGGAGAAACTTCGCCATGAATACTATGAGTAGAAACCAAGGACATATTTGTCCATATGCTACAGCGGAGTGTGTATCTCTCCCATAAAGTGAATGCTAGGATCCATTTTATTCAAACAAAACAAAAACAAAAACAAACCGACGCTCCAAGAAAAAGCACATAAGATGTGGCCGAATAAAAATGTAGTTTCAGGGGAGGAACCTGATAATTTGTTGATGAAGAAGGGGATGCCTTGGGCATCCCCAAGCTTAGACGCTTGAGTCATCTTGATATATGCAGGGGTGAACCACCGGGTGCATCCCTAAGCTTAGAGCTTTCACTCTCCTTGATCATGTTGCATCATACTCCTCTCTTGATCCTTGAAAACTTCCTCCACACCAAACTCGAAACAACTCATTAGAGGGTTAGTGCACAATATAAATTGACATATTCAGAGGTGACACACTCATTCTTAACACTTCTGGACATTGCATAATGCTACTGGACATTAGTGGATCAAAGAAATTCATCCAACATAGCGAAAGAGGCAATGCGAAATAAAAGACAGAATCTGTCAAAACAGAACAGTTCGTATTGACGAATTTTAAAATGGCACCAGACTTGCTCAAATGAAAATGCTCAAATTGAATGAAAGTTGCGTACATATCTGAGGATCATGCACGTAAATTGGCATAATTTTCTGAGCTTCCTGCAGGGCAGTGGGCTCAGATTCGTGACAGCAAAGAAATCTGGAACTGCGCAGTAATCCAAATCTAGTACTTACTTTTCTATCAACGGCTTAACTTGGCACAACAAAACTCAAAACTAAGATAAGGAGAGGTTGCTACAGTAGTAAACAACTTCCAAGACACAAAATAAAAACAAAGTACTGTAGGTAAAAAAAACATGGGTTATCTCCCAAGAAGTTCTTTCTTTTTAGCCATTAAGATGGGCTCAGCAGTTTTAATGATGCACTCGCAAGAAATAGTATTTGAAGCAAAAGAGAGCATCAAGAGGCAAATTCAAAACACATTTAAGTCTAACATGCTTCCTATGCATAGGAATCTTGTAAATAAACAAGTTCATGAAGAGCAAAGTAACAAGCATAGGAAGATAAAACAAGTGTAGCTTCAAAAATTTCAGCACATAGAGAGGCATTTTAGTAACATGAAAATTTCTACAACCATATTTTCCTCTCTCATAATAACTTTCAGTAGCAACATGAGCAAACTCAACAATATAACCATCACATAAAGCATTCTTATCATGAGTCTCATGCATAAAATTATTACTCTCCACATAAGCATAATCAATTTTATTAGTTGTAGTGGGAGCAAATTCAACAAAGTAGCTATCATTATTATTCTCATCAAGTGTAGGAGGCATAGTATAATCACAACAAAATTTACTCTCCATAGTAGGTGGCACAAAAAGACCACTATCATTATCATCATCAGAAATAGGAGGCAAAGTATCATCAAAGAAAATTTTCTCCTCAATGCTTGGGGGACTAAAAAGATCATGAAAACCAGCTTCCCCAAGCTTAGAACTTTCTATATCATTATCAACAATGGTGTTCAAAGCGTTCATACTAATATTACTACCAGCATGCAAATAAGATTCCATAGGTTTTTTAATTTTCGCATCAAACAATCCATGTTTTAAATCAGGAAATAGAATAAGAAGCTCACTCTTGTACATTATGCCAAACTAGTGAAATAAAAACATGCATGATATTAAGTAAAGTAAAACAAGTAACTAATTTTTTTGTATTTTGATTTAGTGCAGCAAACAAAGTAGTAAATAAAATAAAGCAAGACAAAAAACAAAGTAAAGAGATTGAGAAGTGGAGACTCCCCTTGCGAGCGTGTCTTGATCTCCCCGGCAACGGCGCCGGAAAATATGCTTGATGGCGTGTATTTCACACGTTCGTTGGGCAACCCCAAGAGGAAGGTATGATGAGCACGGCAGCAAGTTTTCCCTCGAGAAAGAAACCAAGGTTTATCGAACCGGGAGGAGCCAAGAAGCACGTTGAAGGTTGATGGCGGCGGGATGTAGTGCGGCGCAACACCGGAGATTCGGCGCCAACGTGGAACACTGCACAACACAACCAAGCTACTTTGCCCCAACGAAACGAGTGAGGTTGTCAATCTCACTGGCTTGCTTGTAACAAAGGATTAACCGTATTGTGTGGAAGATGATTGTTTGCAGAGAAAACGGTAGAAACAAGTATTGCGAGTAGATTGTATTTCGGTAAAGAGAATTGGACCGGGGTCCACAGTTCACTAGAGGTGTCTCTCCCATAAGACGAACGGCATGTTGGGTGAACAAATTACGGTTGGGCAATTGACAAATAAAGAGAGCATGACAATGCACATACATATCATGATGAGTATAGTGAGATTTAATTGGGCATTACGACAAAGTACATAGACCGCCATCCAACTGCATCTATGCCTAAAAAGTCCACCTTCGAGGTTATCATCCGAACCCCCTCCGAGTATTAAGTTGCAAGCAACGAGACAATTGCATTAAGTATGGTGCGTAATGTAATCAACAACTACATCCTTAGACATAGCATCAATGTTTTATCCCTAGTGGCAACGGCACAACACAACCTTAGAACTTTACGTCCACTGTCCCAGGTGTCAATGCAGGCATGAACCCACTATCGAGCATAAGTACTCCCTCTTGGAGTTAAAAGCATCTACTTGGCCAGAGCATCTACTAATAACGGAGAGCATGCAAGATCATAAACAACACATAAGCATAACTTTGATAATCAACATAACAAGTATTCTCTATTCATCGGATCCCAACAAACGCAACATATAGAATTACATATAGATGATCTTGATCATGATAGGCAGCTCACAAGATCCGACAATGATAGCACAATGGGGAGAAGACAACCATCTAGCTACTGCTATGGACCCATAGTCCGGGGGTAGACTACTCACTCATCACTCCGGAGGCGACCATGGCGGTGTAGAGTCCTCCGGGAGATGATTCCCCTCTCCGGCGGGGTGCCGGAGGCGATCTCCGGGATCCCCGAGATGGGATCGGCGGCGACGGCGTCTCGGTAATGTTTTCCGTATCGTGGCTCTCGGTGCTGGGGGTTTCGTCACGGAGGCTATTTGTAGGCGGAAGGGCAAGTCAAGAGGCGGCACGGGGGCCCACACCACAGGCCGGCGCGGCCAAGGGGGGCCGCGCCGCCCTAGGGTTTGGCTCCCCTGTGGCCCCTCTTCGTCTCTCCTTCGGACTTACGGAAGCTTCGTGAGAAAATAGGCCTTTGGGCTTTTATTTCGTCCAATTCCGAGAATATTTCTTTACTAGGATTTACGAAACCAAAAACAGCAGAAAACGGCAAGCGGCACTTCGGCATCTTGTTAATAGGTTAGTTCCAGAAAATGCACGAATATGATATAAAGTGTGCATAAAACATGTAGATAACATCAATAATGTGGCATGGAACACAAGAAATTATCGATACGTTGGAGACGTATCAGTGAGTCTTCACGAAGCAACATTGATCAAGTGAGGCATTCGGCTTGTGTAGAGCTTGAGGAGTTATCATCAAGATCAAGCGGGATGCGCAAGGCAAAGGTATGATCTTGATAGGTTTTCCTTTTACCGGTCTCAAGGTGGTTGATGGGAGACCGGATTATAGGATAGATAGCCGCACTATTAAGAGGGGCTTTCGGTTGGGTAACTTGATCGCATCGTCTTAGGGAGCTCAATCCTTTGCATACTTTGCATATCTTTATTGCTTCTTGGTGTTTCTCTGTGTGAGGTTCTTGATCTTGTTGCTAGCTTTACAACAAGCCCAAGTTCATCGAAAACGGAATCCGCATGCATCTTCTATTGCGTTTTCGGGTTTGGACGTCTTCACCGTTTCTTGACGGTGGGAGACTCCCTCTCTAAAATCATCTAAAATGTTCTGTGAGGAGTCTCCATATTTCGTCGTTTTTGTTGGGGTTCTATTCGTCGTTATCTTTCCAACAAAACTGGTTTCATGTCAATCGGGATCCGGACACAAAAGTTATCACAGTTTTTGTATAACATGTTTTCCTGCTCTCCCGGTCAGGGACCTGGTCGGACCGGCCCGTGCGCCGGACTGGCTCCGGCCTGCCGCCCGGTCAGCCGGCCTACCAACCGGCCTGGCCGGCGTGCCGACCGGTCAACCGGTCGCCAACCGGGCGCCAACCGTGTGCGGAACTAATCTGGTCTGCTGCCCGGTCAGCCGGCCTACTGACCGGCGGGCTCGGCGTGCCGTCCGGTCGACCGGTAACCAACCGGGCGCCAACCGGATGAGCTCCTGGAAGACGCAAAGTGACCCCCGGTCGGGGTCCGGCCTGCCGCCCGGTTTGGACCGGCTGAGTCGGTCCGTGGCCCGGTCTGACCGGGCCCTGGACCGGACGGCCCGACCCCAGGCCCGGTTGACCGGCCTCCTCGACGGTTTTCTCAGTCCAACTTTTTCCCAACGGTTATATTTTCTCTTGGGCTATAAATAGCCCTTCTTCCACCTTGGGCTGAGTCAGTTCTTCCCATTCTCTCTCCTCCATTGTTGCATTTGAAGAACTTGCTCTCCCCTTTGATTCCTCCAACCATTCTTGCTCATTCTTGAGGGATCTAAGAGAGGAGATCTAGATCTACACTTCCACCAATCCATTTCTTCTCTAAGCGAGGAATCTCTTGGGATCTAGATCTTGGAGTCTTTGGTTGACTTTCCCCTTTGTTCTTCCTCTCCAATCTCATCCTAGCATTCGTTGCTTTGGTGGGATTTGAGTGTGAAGGACTTGAACACCTCTAGTGTTCTTGCTTTGCATCATTGCATAGTGTTGAGCTCTCTACCACGATTAGTTCGAGTGAGAGACCGTGAGCTTGTTACTCTTGGAGGGAGACCTCCTAGTTGGCTTGGTGATTGGTGCTCCGGTGATCTCTTCAAGAAGATTGTGAAGAGGCCGGGCTTCTCCTTCGTGGAGCTTGTGAAGTGGTTGTGGAGCTTGCCATCGCCGGAGCGGAGGAAAAGCTAACCATAAGGAAAGGGCCATTATCCTTCGTGGGTGTGGTTCGGAGAATAGGGTGAGCCTTCGTGGCGCGGGGAATCCTTCGTGGGACCTCCACTCCTCCAAACGTGATGTACCTTCTTGCAAAGGAAGGGAACATGGGATAAAATCCTCGTCTCCGTGTGCCTCGGTTATTTCTATACCCGAGCTCTCTTCCCTTGTGATAGCCATCGTGCTTGAAGTTCATATATCTTGCTATCACTTGTGCTACATATATCTTGTTGCTATTGTTACACTTAGTTGAGCTTAGCATACTTAGGGTTTGTGCTTGTAAACTAAACGTTAGTTCAATTCCGCATTATTACAAGACAAATCCGTAAGAGTTTTTAATTGCCTATTCACCCCCCCCCCTCTAGGCGACATCTCAATCTTTCAGCACCGTGTGGGTCTCTTAGGCTATATTTCACAGAATACTTATTCACTGAGTTATGATTTGAGTTGGATGTCTCTATGAAATTGTGGTGTGTTAGTACCTCCTATGAATGCTCACGAGTGACGGCGTGGGGTGTTTATTAGTACTTGGGAATACATCTTTAAGGTTTGCCTACATGATGAATTAGTGTTCGTTATCTTGCCAAAGAGTAATTCGGAATAGCATAGTGAAGTGCTTATATTTATATTCAATTATGATTGCAATGTTGAGAGTGTCCACTAGTGAAAGTATGATCCCTAGGCCTTGTTTCTAAGCATCGAAACTCCGTTTATTTACTGTTCTATTGCATGTTTACTCGCTGCCATATTTTATTCAGATTTCTATTACCACTCATATACATCCATATTACTTGTATTTCACTATCTCTTCGCCGAACTAGTGCACCTATACATCTGACAAGTGTATTAGGTGTGTTGGGGACACAAGAGACTTCTTGTATCGTGATTGCGGGGTTGCTTGAGAGGGATATCTTTGACCTCTTCCTCCACGAGTTCGATAAACCTTGGGTGATCCACTTAAGGGAAACTTGCTTGCTGTTCTACAAACCTCTGCTCTTGGAGGCCCAACACTGTCTACAAGAATAGAAGCACCCGTAGACATCAAGCACTTTTACGGCGCCGTTGCCGGGAGGAAAGGTAAAAGGCACTCATACTCCGGTCCCAGGTAACTAAGTACTTTTCTGGCGCCATTGTGTGTGTGCTCGAAGCTATTTCCTTTAGATCCTGCAATTGCATCTTTTTGTTTCTTGTTAAACACTAGTAAGGCATAATGGAAAACATCTGTGAGCTTTTTGTACCATTTCTTGAGTCAAGACATGAATGGTTTAATGCGAAAATTTAAAAACCTATGGAACCTTATTTGCATGCTGGTAGTAATATTAGTATGAACGCTTTGAACACCATTGTTGATAATGATATAGAAAGTTCTAAGCTTGGGGAAGCTGGTTTTCATGATCTTTTTAGTCCCCCAAGCATTGAGGAGAAAATTTTCTTTGATGATACTTTGCCTCCTATTTATGATGATTATAATGATAGTGGTCTTTTGGTGCCGCCTACTATGGAGAGTAAGTTTTATTATGATTATACTATGCCTCCTACACTTGATGAGAATAATAATGATAGCTACTTTGTTGAATTTGCTCTCACTACAACTAATAAAGCTGATTATGCTTATGTTGGGAGTAGTAA
>NC_061514.1:351541269-351563674 GCF_022539505.1 Lolium rigidum | reverse complement strand
TGAATGAAAGTTGCGTACATATCTGAGGATCATGCACGTAAATTGGCATAATTTTCTGAGCTTCCTGCAGGGCAGTGGGCTCAGATTCGTGACAGCAAAGAAATCTGGAACTGCGCAGTAATCCAAATCTAGTACTTACTTTTCTATCAACGGCTTAACTTGGCACAACAAAACTCAAAACTAAGATAAGGAGAGGTTGCTACAGTAGTAAACAACTTCCAAGACACAAAATAAAAACAAAGTACTGTAGGTAAAAAAAACATGGGTTATCTCCCAAGAAGTTCTTTCTTTTTAGCCATTAAGATGGGCTCAAGCAGTTTTAATGATGCACTCGCAAGAAATAGTATTTGAAGCAAAAGAGAGCATCAAGAGGCAAATTCAAAACACATTTAAGTCTAACATGCTTCCTATGCATAGGAATCTTGTAAATAAACAAGTTCATGAAGAGCAAAGTAACAAGCATAGGAAGATAAAACAAGTGTAGCTTCAAAAATTTCAGCACATAGAGAGGCATTTTAGTAACATGAAAATTTCTACAACCATATTTTCCTCTCTCATAATAACTTTCAGTAGCAACATGAGCAAACTCAACAATATAACCATCACATAAAGCATTCTTATCATGAGTCTCATGCATAAAATTATTACTCTCCACATAAGCATAATCAATTTTATTAGTTGTAGTGGGAGCAAATTCAACAAAGTAGCTATCATTATTATTCTCATCAAGTGTAGGAGGCATAGTATAATCACAACAAAATTTACTCTCCATAGTAGGTGGCACAAAAAGACCACTATCATTATCATCATCGAAATAGGAGGCAAAGTATCATCAAAGAAAATTTTCTCCTCAATGCTTGGGGGACTAAAAAGATCATGAAAACCAGCTTCCCCAAGCTTAGAACTTTCTATATCATTATCAACAATGGTGTTCAAAGCGTTCATACTAATATTACTACCAGCATGCAAATAAGATTCCATAGGTTTTTTAATTTTCGCATCAAACAATCCATGTTTTAAATCAGGAAATAGAATAAGAAGCTCACTCTTGTACATTATGCCAAACTAGTGAAATAAAAACATGCATGATATTAAGTAAAGTAAAACAAGTAACTAATTTTTTTGTATTTTGATTTAGTGCAGCAAACAAAGTAGTAAATAAAATAAAGCAAGACAAAAAACAAAGTAAAGAGATTGAGAAGTGGAGACTCCCCTTGCAGCGTGTCTTGATCTCCCCGGCAACGGCGCCAGAAAATATGCTTGATGGCGTGTATTTCACACGTTCGTTGGGCAACCCCAAGAGGAAGGTATGATGAGCACAGCAGCAAGTTTTCCCTCGGAAAGAAACCAAGGTTTATCGAACCAGGAGGAGCCAAGAAGCACGTTGAAGGTTGATGGCGGCGGGATGTAGTGCGGCGCAACACCAGAGATTCCGGCGCCAACGTGGAACCTGCACAACACAACCAAGCTACTTTGCCCCAACGAAACAGTGAGGTTGTCAATCTCACCGGCTTGCTGTAACAAAGGATTAACCGTATTGTGTGGAAGATGATTGTTTGCGAGAGAAAACAGTGAGAAACAAGTATTGCAAGTAGATTGTATTTCAAGTAAAGAGAATTGGACCGGGGTCCACAGTTCACTAGAGGTGTCTCTCCCATAAGACGAACAGCATGTTGGGTGAACAAATTACAGTTGGGCAATTGACAAATAAAGAGAGCATGACAATGCACATACATATCATGATGAGTATAGTGAGATTTAATTGGGCATTACGACAAAGTACATAGACCGCCATCCAACCGCATCTATGCCTAAAAAGTCCACCTTCAGGTTATCATCCGAACCCCTCCGAGTATTAAGTTGCAAGCAACGGACAATTGCATTAAGTATGGTGCGTAATGTAATCAACAACTACATCCTTAGACATAGCATCAATGTTTTATCCCTAGTGGCAACAAGCACAACACAACCTTAGAACTTTCTCGTCATCTGTCCCAGGTGTCAATGCAGGCATGAACCCACTATCGAGCATAAGTACTCCCTCTTGGAGTTAAAAGCATCTACTTGGCCAGAGCATCTACTAATAACGGAGAGCATGCAAGATCATAAACAACACATAAGCATAACTTTGATAATCAACATAACAAGTATTCTCTATTCATCGGATCCCAACAAACGCAACATATAGAATTACATATAGATGATCTTGATCATGATAGGCAGCTCACAAGATCCGACAATGATAGCACAATGGGGAGAAGACAACCATCTAGCTACTGCTATGGACCCATAGTCCAGGGGTAGACTACTCACTCATCACTCCGGAGGCGACCATGGCGGTGTAGAGTCCTCCGGGAGATGATTCCCCTCTCCGGCAGGGTGCCGGAGGCGATCTCCAGGATCCCCCGAGATGGGATCGGCGGCGACGGCGTCTCAGTAATGTTTTCCGTATCGTGGCTCTCGGTACCGGGGGTTTCGTCACGGAGGCTATTTGTAGGCGGAAGGGCAAGTCAAGAGGCGGCACGGGGGCCCACACCACAGGCCGGCGCGGCCAGGGGGGGCCGCGCCGCCCTAGGGTTTGGCTCCCCTGTGGCCCCTCTTCGTCTCTCCTTCGGACTTCTGGAAGCTTCGTGAGAAAATAGGCCTTTGGGCTTTTATTTCGTCCAATTCCGAGAATATTTCTTTACTAGGATTTCTGAAACCAAAAACAGCAGAAAACAGCAACTGGCACTTCGGCATCTTGTTAATAGGTTAGTTCCAGAAAATGCACGAATATGATATAAAGTGTGCATAAAACATGTAGATAACATCAATAATGTGGCATGGAACACAAGAAATTATCGATACGTTGGAGACGTATCAGTGAGTCTTCACGAAGCAACATTGATCAAGTGAGGCATTCCGGCTTGTGTAGAGCTTGAGGAGTTATCATCAAGATCAAGCGGGATGCGCAAGGCAAAGGTATGATCTTGATAGGTTTTCCTTTTACCGGTCTCAAGGTGGTTGATGGGAGACCGGATTATAGGATAGATAGCCGCACTATTAAGAGGGGCTTTCGGTTGGGTAACTTGATCGCATCGTCTTAGGGAGCTCAATCCTTTGCATACTTTGCATATCTTTATTGCTTCTTGGTGTTTCTCTGTGTGAGGTTCTTGATCTTGTTGCTAGCTTTACAACAAGCCCAAGTTCATCGAAAACGGAATCCGCATGCATCTTCTATTGCGTTTTCGGGTTTGGACGTCTTCACCGTTTCTTGACGGTGGGAGACTCCCTCTCTAAAATCATCTAAAATGTTCTGTGAGGAGTCTCCATATTTCGTCGTTTTTGTTGGGGTTCTATTCGTCGTTATCTTTCCAACAAAACTGGTTTCATGTCAATCGGGATCCGGACACAAAAGTTATCACAGTTTTTGTATAACATGTTTTCCTGCTCTCCCGGTCAGGGACCCGGTCGGACCGGCCCGTGCGCCGGACTGGCTCCGGCCTGCCGCCCGGTCAGCCGGCCTACCAACCGGCCTGGCCGGCGTGCCGACCGGTCAACCGGTCGCCAACCGGGCGCCAACCGTGTGCGGAACTAATCTGGTCTGCTGCCCGGTCAGCCGCCGCTCTACGACCGGCGGGCTCGGCGTGCCGTCCGGTCGACCGGTAACCAACCGGGCGCCAACCGGATGAGCTCCTGGAAGACGCAAAGTGACCCCCGGTCGGGGTCCGGCCTGCCGCCCGGTTTGGACCGGCTGGTCCGGTCTGTGGCCCGGTCTGACCGGGCCCTGGACCGGACGGCCCGACCCCAGGCCCGGTTGACCGGCCTCCTCGACGGTTTTCTCAGTCCAACTTTTTCCCAACGGTTATATTTTCTCTTGGGCTATAAATAGCCCTTCTTCCACCTTGGGCTGAGTCAGTTCTTCCCATTCTCTCTCCTCCATTGTTGCATTTGAAGAACTTGCTCTCCCCTTTGATTCCTCCAACCATTCTTGCTCATTCTTGAGGGATCTAAGAGAGGAGATCTAGATCTACACTTCCACCAATCCATTTCTTCTCTAAGCGAGGGAATCTCTTGGGATCTAGATCTTGGAGTCTTTGGTTGACTTTCCCCTTTGTTCTTCCTCTCCAATCTCATCCTAGCATTCGTTGCTTTGGTGGGATTTGAGTGTGAAGGACTTGAACACCTCTAGTGTTCTTGCTTTGCATCATTGCATAGTGTTGAGCTCTCTACCACGATTAGTTCGAGTGAGAGACCGTGAGCTTGTTACTCTTGGAGGGAGACCTCCTAGTTGGCTTGGTGATTGGTGCTCCGGTGATCTCTTCAAGAAGATTGTGAAGAGGCCCGGGCTTCTCCTTCGTGGAGCTTGTGAAGTGGTTGTGGAGCTTGCCATCGCCGGAGCGGAGGAAAAGCTAACCATAAGGAAAGGGCCATTATCCTTCGTGGGTGTGGTTCGGAGAATAGGGTGAGCCTTCGTGGCGCGGGGAATCCTTCGTGGGACCTCCACTCCTCCAAACGTGATGTACCTTCTTGCAAAGGAAGGGAACATGGGATAAAATCCTCGTCTCCGTGTGCCTCGGTTATTTCTATACCCGAGCTCTCTTCCCTTGTGATAGCCATCGTGCTTGAAGTTCATATATCTTGCTATCACTTGTGCTACATATATCTTGTTGCTATTGTTACACTTAGTTGAGCTTAGCATACTTAGGGTTTGTGCTTGTAAACTAAACGTTAGTTCAATTCCGCATTATTACAAGACAAATCCGTAAGAGTTTTTAATTGCCTATTCACCCCCCCTCTAGGCGACATCTCAATCTTTCAGCACCGTGTGGGTCTCTTAGGCTATATTTCACAGAATACTTATTCACTGAGTTATGATTTGAGTTGGATGTCTCTATGAAATTGTGGTGTGTTAGTACCTCCTATGAATGCTCACAGTGACAGCGTGGGGTGTTTATTAGTACTTGGGAATACATCTTTAAGGTTTGCCTACATGATGAATTAGTGTTCGTTATCTTGCCAAAGAGTAATTCAGAGTAGCATAGTGAAGTGCTTATATTTATATTCAATTATGATTGCAATGTTGAGAGTGTCCACTAGTGAAAGTATGATCCCTAGGCCTTGTTTCTAAGCATCGAAACTCCGTTTATTTACTGTTCTATTGCATGTTTACTCGCTGCCATATTTTATTCAGATTTCTATTACCACTCATATACATCCATATTACTTGTATTTCACTATCTCTTCGCCGAACTAGTGCACCTATACATCCGACAAGTGTATTAGGTGTGTTGGGGACACAAGAGACTTCTTGTATCGTGATTGCGGGGTTGCTTGAGAGGGATATCTTTGACCTCTTCCTCCCCGAGTTCGATAAACCTTGGGTGATCCACTTAAGGGAAACTTGCTGCTGTTCTACAAACCTCTGCTCTTGGAGGCCCAACACTGTCTACAAGAATAGAAGCACCCGTAGACATCAAGCACTTTTCTGGCGCCGTTGCCGGGGAGGAAAGGTAAAAGGCACTCATACTCCGGTCCCAGGTAACTAAGTACTTTTCTGGCGCCATTGTGTGTGTGCTCGAAGCTATTTCCTTTAGATCCTGCAATTGCATCTTTTTGTTTCTTGTTAAACACTAGTAAGGCATAATGGAAAACATCTGTGAGCTTTTTGTACCATTTCTTGAGTCAAGACATGAATGGTTTAATGCGAAAATTTAAAAACCTATGGAACCTTATTTGCATGCTGGTAGTAATATTAGTATGAACGCTTTGAACACCATTGTTGATAATGATATAGAAAGTTCTAAGCTTGGGGAAGCTGGTTTTCATGATCTTTTTAGTCCCCCAAGCATTGAGGAGAAAATTTTCTTTGATGATACTTTGCCTCCTATTTATGATGATTATAATGATAGTGGTCTTTTGGTGCCGCCTACTATGGAGAGTAAGTTTTATTATGATTATACTATGCCTCCTACACTTGATGAGAATAATAATGATAGCTACTTTGTTGAATTTGCTCTCACTACAACTAATAAAACTGATTATGCTTATGTTGGGAGTAGTAATAATTTTATGCATGAGACTCATGATAAGAATGCTTTATGTGATACTTATATTGTTGAGTTTGTTCATGATGCCACTGAAAGTTATTATGAGAGAGGAAAATATGGTTGTAGAAATTTTCATGTTACTAAAACACCTCTCTATATGCTGAAATTTTTGAAGTTACACTTGTTTTATCTTCCTATGCTTGTCACTTTGCTCCTCATGAATTTGTTTATTTACAAGATTCCTTTTCATAGGAAGTGGGTTAGACTTAAATGTGTTTTGAATTTGCTTCTTGATGCTCTCTTTTGCTTCAACTCTTATTTCTTGCGAGTGCATCATTAAAACTGCTGAGCCCATCTTAATGGCTATAAAGAAAGCACTTCTTGGGAGATAACCCATGTGTTTATTTTACTACAGTAATTTTTTTTATTTGTGTCTTGGAAGTCGTTTACTACTGTAGCAACCTCTCCTTATCTTTATTTTATTGCATTGTTGTGCCAAGTAAAGTCTTTGATAGTAAAGTCAATACTAGATTTGGATTACTGCGCAGAAGCAGATTTTTTGCTGTCACGAATTTGAGCAGTAGTCTCTGTAGAAAATTTATAAAAATCTGTCAATTTACGTGCGTGATCCTCAGATAAGTACGCAACTTTCATTGAATTTGGGAATTTTCATCTGGGCAAGTCTGGTGCCTCTATAAAATTCATCTTTACGGACTGTTCTGTTTTGACAGATTCTACCTTTTATTTTGCATTGCCTCTTTTGCTGTGTTGGATGGATTTCTTTGTTCCATTAACTTCCAGTAGCTTTGTGCAATGTCCAGAAGTGTTAAGAATGATTGTGTCACCTCTGAATATGTGAATTTTTGATTATGCACTAACCCTCTAATGAGTTTGTTTTGAGTTTGGTGTGGAGGAAGTTTTCAAGGGTCAAGAGAGGAGGATGATACAATATGATCAAGAAGAGTGAAAAGTCTATGCTTGGGGATGCCCCCGCGGTTCATCCCTGCATATTTCAAGAAGACTCAAGCATCTAAGCTTGGGGATGCCCAAGGCATCCCCTTCTTCATCGACAAATTATCAGGTTTCTTCTCTTGAAACTATATTTTTATTCGGTCACATCTTATGTACTTTACTTGGAGCGTCTGTGTGTTTTTATTTTCGTTTTGTTATTTTCATTCTCTGAATAAATTCATGCTTGTGTGGGAGAGAGACACGCTCCGCTGTTGCATATGAACACATGTGTTCTTAGCTTTATTCTTAATGTTCATGGCGAAGGTTGAAACTGCTTCGTTCATTGTTATATGGTGGGAAACAGAAAATGCTGCATGTGGTAGTTGGTATAATGTCTTGAATAATTTGATACTTGGCAATTGTTGTGCTCATATAGATCATGTTTAAGCTCTTGCATCATGTACTTTGTACCTATTAATGAAGAACTACATAGAGCTTGTTAAAATTTGGTTTGCATGATTAGTTTCTCTAGAGTCTAGATATTTTCTGGTTAAGGTGTTTGAACAACAAGGAGACGATGTAAAGTCTTATAATGCTTGCAATATGTTCATATGTAAGCTTTGCTGCACCATTTTATACTTGAGTTTGCTTCAAACAACCTTGCTAGCCTAGCCTTGTATTGAGAGGAATTCTTCTCGTGCATCCAAATCCTTGAGCCAATAACCATGCCATTTGTGTCCACCATACCTACCTACCACATGGTATTTCTCTGCCATTCCAAAGTAAATTACTTGAGTGCTACCTTTAAAATTCTATTCTTTGTCTTTACAATATATAGCTCATGGGAAAATACCCTTAAAACTATTGTGGTGAAGAATATGTAGCTATGTATCTTATTTCTTATAAGTTGCTTGTTGAGCAGTAACCGTGTTTCTGGGGACGCCATCAACTATTACACCTTTGTTGAATATCATGTGAGTTGCTATGCATGTTCGTCTTTTCTGAAGTAAGGGCGATTTTCATGATCAAATGGTTTGAGTATGCATATTGTTAGAGAAGAACATTGGGCCGCTAACTAAAGCCATGATCCATGGTGGAAGTTTCAGTTTGGACAATTAATCCTCAATCTCTTATGAGAATATTATCTGTTGTTGAATGCTTATGCATTAAAGAGGAGTCCATTATCTGTTGTTTATGTTGTCCCGGTATGGATGTCTAAGTTGAGAATAATAAAAAGCGAGAAATCCAATGCGAACTTTCTCCTTAGACCTTTGTACATGCGGCATAGAGGTACCCCTTTGTGACACTTGGTTGAAACATATGCTATGCAATGATAATCCATGTTAATCCAAGCTAATTAGGACAAGGTGCGAGCACTATTAGTATACTATGCATGAGGCTTGCAACTTATAGGATATATTATACATAACTCATATGCTTTATTACTACCGTTGACA
Organism: Lolium rigidum; assembly: GCF_022539505.1. Lineage (NCBI taxonomy): Eukaryota > Viridiplantae > Streptophyta > Magnoliopsida > Poales > Poaceae > Lolium > Lolium rigidum. The sequence continues at coordinate 351,555,237 of NC_061514.1, read as the reverse complement.
AAATTGTTTCTTGTTTTCAAAATGAAAAGCTCTAGCACAAATATAGTAATCAATGCTTCCCTCTGCGAAGGGCCTATCTTTTACTTTATTGTTGAGTCAGTTTGCCTATTCTTTCTATCTTAGAAGCAAACACTTGTGTCAACTGTGCATTGATTCTTACATGTTTACCTATTGCACTTGTTATATTGCTTTGTGTCGACAATTATCCATGAGATATACATGTTACAAGTTGAAAGCAATTGCTGAAACTTAATCATCCTTTGTGTTGCTTCAATGCCTTTTACTAAGAATTTATTGCTTTATGAGTAACTCTTATAAAAGACTTATTGATGCTTGTCTTGAAAGTATTATTCATGAAAAGTATTTGCTATATGATTCAATTGTTTACTCATTGTCTTTACCATTGCTTCGAATCGCTGCATTCATCTCATATGCTTTACAATAGTATTGATCAAGATTATGATAGCATGTCACTTCGTAAATTATCCTTGTTATCGTTTACCTACTCGAGGGCGAGTAGGAACTAAGCTTGGGGATGCTTGATACGTCTCAAACGTATCTATAATTTCTTATGTTCCATGCTAGTTTTATGACAATACTCACATGTTCTATATGCACTTTATATCATATTATGGCATTTATTGGACTAACCTATTAACAAGATGCCATAGTGCCAGTTTCTTTTTATTATGTCTGTTTATTGCAGAAAAGGCCCAAAAACCAAAGTGCTCACAAAAATCCAGAAAAATCACGAAAATTCTATTTCACCGGAAGACTCACGGAGCCAGAAGGTCCAGGCCAGAGGAGGCCCAGGGCCTCCTCACAATAGGCCGGCGCGGCCAGAGGGGTGGTCACCCCACCCTATGGGGTGGGCCCCTTGGGACTCTTCCGACTCCGCCTCTTCGCCTATAAGATGCCTCGTGACCTAAATCTTCGACACCAATTGACGAAACTCCAGAAAGACTCCAGGGGCGCCGCCACCATCGCGAAACTCCAATTCGGGGGACAGAAGTCTCTGTTCCGGCACCCTGCCGGGACGGGGAATTGCCCCCGGAGTCATCTCCATCGACACCACCGCCATCTTCATCGCCATCGCTGTCTCCTATGATGAGGAGGGAGTAGTTCTCCCCGAGGCTAAGGGCTGTACCGGTAGCTATGTGGTTAATCTCTCTCCCATGTACTTCAATACAATGATCTCATGAGCTGCCTTACATGATTGAGATCCATATGATGAGCTTGTAATCTAGATGTCGTTATGCTATTCAAGTGGATTTTACTTATGTGATCTCCGGAGACTCCTTGTCCCACGTGTGTAAAGGTGACGAGTGTGTGTACCGTGTGGGTCTCTTAGGCTATATTTCACGTAAATACTTATTCACCGAGTTATGATTTGAGTTGGATGTCTCTATGAAATTGTGGTGTGTTAGTACCTCCTATGAATGCTCACGAGTGACGACGTGGGGTGTTTATTAGTACTTGGGAATACATCTTTAAGGTTTGCCTACATGATGAATTAGTGTTCGTTATCTTGCCAAAGAGTAATTCAGAGTAGCATAGTGAAGTGCTTATATTTATATTCAATTATGATTGCAATATTGAGAGTGTCCACTAGTGAAAGTATGATCCCTAGGCCTTGTTTCTAAGCATCGAAACTCCATTTATTTACTGTTCTGTTGCATGTTTACTCGCTGCCATATTTTATTCAGATTGCTATTACCACTCATATACATCCATATTACTTGTATTTCACTATCTCTTCGTCGAACTAGTGCACCTATACATCCGACAAGTGTATTAGGTGTGTTGGGGACACACGAGACTTCTTGTATCGTGATTGCAGGGGTTGCTTGAGAGGGATATCTTTGACCTCTTCCTCCCTGAGTTCGATAAACCTTGGGTGATCCACTTAAGGGAAACTTGCTGCTGTTCTACAAACCTCTGCTCTTGGAGGCCCAACACTGTCTACAAGAATAGAAGCACCCATAGACATCACACGTCCCCTCCCTTCAAAATCTTGTCTCCCGCGCAGCGCCGGTGAAGCTGGGCCGAATCTGGCCAGCCCAGCAACTCGGCCCTCTCCCCTCTTCCTTTAGTTTCTGGTTTTAATTCTGCCAAAAACTACTGCCACAACTTTTGCAATTGTGTAAATTCCTCTAGGGTCCAATTTGGATGATTCAAATTTCTTGGTGCTCGCGAACAAAATCTTAACCACGAAAAATTGCATGCATGTGATGTTTGGTTATAGATCTGTGTAGATAAATCAAAGGCTAAAATGTTGCAGTATAGATAATTTATTTAGTATGCCTTTTGTGTAGATCCTTTTTGCTTGACGTAAATGTTGCGGTGGAGTAGATGTAAATCCCCATCTTTTGGCACTAGTCTCACATGCAGAAGCTTCTTGGATATTGTTGGGTTTGCAAATTAAAATTTGTCCAAAGAGCTCTTCAGTGATTTTTAGTTTGAAAACTAAAAATGATTTTGGATTAAACCCAAGTACTACCGGTAGATATCATGATAGGGTACTTTTTTGCCAAAGGAAATAATTTTCAGAGTAGTAGTTTAATTCCGAGGATTTTAGTACTGAAACAGGACACCTTTTCAGTATAAGATTTTTGTAAATTTATTTATAAATCAGAAAATACCAAACCAGTGTGGTTGGATCACATTTAGTGTCAGCTATCCATGGGTATGCTTGGCTCTGGTTGATTGTGCTCTGATACTGGTGTGCTTAGTTATTGGTTGTCTCTGGTTTCTATCTTATTAAAATTTTCTAAATTATTTGAAAATTTATTTGCATGTGATTATTGTGAAAGTGTGTTCTACATGTTGATAGCTTCCAGTAGGTATGTTTCATCCATTTTTGTGACTCACATAAAGATTTAGGCCATTTAAATAGTTCCTAAGTCATTTTTGGATTTGTAAAAATCATAACTTTTGTTTTAAAAACCCTAAATTAGTGAATCCACTTCCAGTAGCTTTTATTTGTGAACCTTTACATACTGTGATTTTATCAAAAAAATTTGTGAACTATTCTGGAATGGTTTGTTGATTTGGCATGGTTTGTTTCTTTTAGTTTTTTGCGACGATAGATTCGAACGCCGCCGGAAACGAAGTAGGAGCTGACTTCGAGGGATTTGAAGAGGAAGACCAGGAACACTTTGCTGATCAAGGCAAGCCACCTCTTGATGCATCTCTGATCCTAATTATCTTGCTCTTGCATTATTATATGTTTTGCAAAATGCATGTCTTTTATTTATTACGTGGGTGGTTAGTGTCACCCGGAGTTTTCTTGTTCCACCCTTAAGGTGCAGCCCTTTTTGGTGTCCACTGATCCAAATCCTAATAGTGATAAGGTGCCTACCACCTTAGTATTCCTTGTCGCCACTTTTCAAGAAAAGATGGACTATAGGTTGGGAGCCCTTTCGAAAAAGTATCGGGAAAATGTTTCCAAGAAAGAAGTGTTTTTGAAAACCTTGGAATGGGGTAGCCCTGCCAAGTGTGATGTTTTGAAAATGAAAAAGGTTTGAAAAAGGAAATGGCTGGAGGCAAGTGGAGATGAAAAGTTGTTTTCGAAAAACTTTGGTGACTATGTACCTAACCGGACATAGCCAGTACAACCACATTACCCTTAAATGGAACGGGGCGTAGCGTAGTAGTTTGTCTCGCCTTAGTATGGGTCCTGCAAGTGTAAGGGGTAGTCCGAGCATGGACACCTATCGACCGTGGTCTTCCCGACGAACTGGGAACGCCTTTCCATTGCGTATCAATGGCAGGCGTACAACCTAAGAGCTCCATTGAATGATGCCCGCAGTTGGTCGCGGTATTCCGGAGAATGGAGCTGGTCGGGGAATTTGCTACTCCTAGGTAAATGACCCCTCGGACTCTGGTGTTGGGATATTGTTGGGAATTTACTACGATTGGGTACTTGTCGTGGCATATGTTATTATGCAGGGATGATGCCCACACGAGGAGTATTGGGATCTTGTGGGGAAAGTGTACAACCTCTGCAGAGTGTAAAACTATTCGAATAGCCGTGTCCACGGTTATGGACGTGGGAAAGGCTGTTGCTTGGTATTGAAGGAGTTTTGGTTTATAAAAATGTTTTCTCAAAAAAAATGTTTCGGAAAAATGATACCAGTGGGACTGGTGGAAATGTACCTGGGAGGTACGTTGCAAAATTGAAAAGGTTGTGTTGGCCATATGAGATAGCCGGGAAAAAAGTGGGTCATCCTTACCTATTAGTCTAAAATTACAATTGTTTTCAAAAGGGTTTTTCAATAAAGATATAGAGATGTCATACTCTCGAGAGGAACCACCTCTCGCTCCTTGTCCCCCTAGTTTAGTGCATGTTCCTTGCTATACTGCATATCCTTTATTTCTCTCTAAGGTGGTTTACAAGTACATTCAAAAGTACTCATTGACATTGTTGTCCTGGCTATTTACTTGGCCAGACTGTGAAGAGGAGTACGACGCCGAAGACGCGGACTAGGACACTCTCCCAGTCAGTCGCCTGTAGGGTAAAGGCCTGATTTGGGTTCCACCGCTTTTGGAGTCAAGTTGTTTCCACTGCTGTTTGTTGAACTACGGCATTGATGGCCTATGATGTAAGACTTCCGTAATACTTTTAATTCGGTACTGTAATGGATGATGTAATCTGATATCAGTTCGGTTATGTATTCACGATGGAATGATCTTAGGATCGTGAAATTGTATACATAACAAGAGTTTCGGACTGGTAAGTCCGGAGCCCCACAGTGTAGCCAGCAAGGAACTCTACGCCGAGATCCGAGATCCTCCGGTGCAAGAGCAATGTCTAGGGAAGCAGCTAGTATCAGCAAGCAAGCAAGCAAGCAAGCAGTCTAGCACACCTGCAAAACGCACAACTGATGGCAACATCAGCCAATTAGACAGTAAACCTTCTCGTATGAAGATTATCCTCAGACATTAAACCTTCTTATGATGGAACCACATAAAGATTTTACCTTCAACGGAACCTTAAGTTTTTACAAGTATTTTTTTAGAAAAGCTGTATACTAATTCATAAAATCATAATATACGATACGTGTAACGAAAGTTTACAATCCCACAAGACCAATATATGTGTTGGGAAGCAGCTAAGCATCACCAAGCAAACAGCCTAGCACGCATGCAAAACACAAGTGATCTACTAGCAACCGCACCTTTAGACTCTCACAGTTTACAGAGAGAGACCTGGCTAATTAAACAACTCCAAAGCGACTGTCATGATCAGGAGAGTCTCCGCCCAGGAAATCAATTCCAGCACGAGCGTGCGTGCGTGCACTGTGCACAACTGCACATCGCATCTCATCCTTTCGACAGAAAGTTTTTGACGCAGGCCCCGCTGTTCTCCTCCGGCTCGCGTGAGACAAAAATCCTGTCGAGAGAAAGCGAAGCTTCCCGGCGGTTGCTTGCCGGCACGGCGCAACGCACGCTGAAAGCTGTTTTACCAACCGTGCCTAGTCGAAAATAGGCTCTGACTTTCACGCCACCAAGCTCCCGTCCCGTCCCGTCTCGGCGTGTGGTGGTGCCGTGGGACGCGGACGCGGTGTCGCGTGGCGACTAGCCAAGTGGTCGATCAAATCGCGCGTCCGTCTCGCCGCTCGCCGCCGCTGGCATCCCAAAGCCCAATCAATCATGGAGGAGCCGGCGGGCGGTGCCGGCGTACGTCGAAACCACGAACGCACACGAGCCGCGCGCGCGCGCGCCGGCCGAGCGAGCGGCCGACTGGCATCACGTACTGTACTAAAGAACGCCCCCGCATGGCCGCGTGCTGAAAATAAAAAAAATTGCGGCTAGCCCGGTGAATCGAAGCTTCCTGTCACGCGAACCGTATCCCGGCCCGGATCCTCGAGTGAGCACTTGGCATCAGCTCAGCAGGCTCTCTATCGAATTTTCTTTTTTTCCGTCGAGCCGAGGAAGATGACGGATATCTCGCTCGCTAGGCTGACGTCGAGATTGCGAGCACTTCAACTGCGACGGCTTCACGTACGTACGTGTCGTCAGATGAACCAGTCCAGTCCCAGCCGCTACAGAAGCTCGCCGACGTGTGCGTACCTCGCCCGCCCAACCACAGCGATTCAATGCACATGATCCATCGGCATAAACCACACATGATCGACCCGTCAGGCGTCAATGCGTGCGTGCCGCTCCCGTCGCGGTCGATGCGTGCGCGCGCGCGCGCGCAAGAGGAAATTAAAGTTGGACATCGCCACTCCAGAATCGATCGAATCGATCGAGCCCGATGGCGCGCGCCGGCAGCCGGCGAACGTGCCGCTGTCCCTGCCGGGGCCTTGCCCCCCCTCGGACCGGGCACTGGGGCCCGCCGTGCCGGAACTTAGCCGGACAAGCCACTGACGTCGCCGCGTGCCTGTCTTGCCCGGCCGCTCTCACCCCGTCATCCTCATCCGCCCAGCTCCCCTCCCTATAAATACCTCGCCAGCCCCAGCCGTTCTGACACAGCAGCACTCCAGCAAACAAACATTCTACAGCTTCTCGCTCTCCCACGCACTCTCCAGCTGCCAGCTCGCACTCAAGCTCTCGCTAGTGTTTCGAGCTGAGCGAATGGCGGCGATGACTGAAGTGTCCAGGGCGATCGGCGCCGCTGACCTCCACCCCCTCCACCAGGCCTCGTCCTCACCAGCACCATCCTCCGCGGAGGCGGCGAGAGCCAACGGCGACGAGAAGCTGCGCTTCATCGAGGAGATGACGTCCAACGTGGACGCGGTGCAGCAGCGCGTGCTGGCCGAGATCCTCGCGCGGAACGCCGCCACGGAGTACCTCGCCAACTGCGGCCTCGACGCCGCCACCGCCGACCGGGCCGCCTTCCGCGCCAAGGTCCCCGTCGTCTCCTACGACGCGCTCAAGCCCTACATCCAGCGCATCGTCGACGGGGACCGCTCGCCCATCCTCTCCACCCACCCTGTCTCGGAGTTCCTCACCAGCTCGGGAACCTCCGCCGGGGAGCGGAAGCTCATGCCCACCGTCGCGGACGAGCTCGAGAGGCGCCAGTCGCTCTACAGCCTCCTCATGCCCGTCATGAACCTGTAAGCTCACTCCCATCTCGATCCCTCTCTCTCAATGTGCCATTATTCCATCGTTATAACCAAACAGAATTTGACATGCCAATCTCGTCTTGCAGGTACGTGTCCGGGCTGGAGGCGAAGGGCCTCTACTTCCTGTTCGTCAAGTCGGAGACGAGGACGCCCGGCGGCCTGCCGGCGCGGCCGGTGCTCACCAGCTACTACAAGAGCGACCTCTTCAGGAACCGGACGCACGACCCCTACCACAACTACACCAGCCCCACGGCGGCCATCCTCTGCGCCGACGCCTTCCAGAGCATGTACGCGCAGATGCTCTGCGGCCTGTGCCAGCGCCACCAGGTGCTCCGCGTCGGCGCCGTCTTCGCGTCCGGCCTCCTGCGCGCCATCCGCTTCCTCCAGCTCAACTGGGAGCAGCTCGCCGACGACATCGAGGCGGCGACGCTCACCCCGCGCGTCACCGACGCGTCCGTGCGCGAGGCGGTCGCGGGCGATCCTCCGCCGCCCAGACCCCGAGCTCGCCAGCTTCATCCGGGACGAATGCCGCAATGGCGACTGGGCGGGAATCATCACGCGCGTCTGGCCCAACACCAAGTACCTGGACGTCATCGTCACGGGCGCCATGGCGCAGTACATCCCCACGCTCAAGCACTACAGCGGGGGCCTGCCGATGGCCTGCACCATGTACGCGTCATCCGAGTGCTACTTCGGCCTCAACCTGCGCCCGCTCTGCGACCCGGCCGAGGTCGCCTACACCATCATGCCCAACATGGGCTACTTCGAGTTCCTCCCCGTGGACTCCGCCGCCACCGGCGCCCCCGCCGCGGCGTCCGCGTCCGACCTGGTGGAGCTGGCCCGCGTGGAGGCCGGGCGCGAGTACGAGCTGGTGATCACCACCTACGCCGGGCTCAACCGGTACCGCGTCGGCGACGTGCTCCGCGTGGCCGGCTTCCACAACGCGGCGCCGCAGTTCCAGTTCGTGCGACGCAAGAACGTGCTGCTCTCCATCGAGTCCGACAAGACCGACGAGGCCGAGCTGCAGCGCGCCGTCGAGCGCGCGGCCGCGCTGCTCCGCCCGCACGGCGCGGCCGTCGCCGAGTACACCAGCCAGGCCTGCACCAGGAGCATCCCGGGACACTACGTCATCTACTGGGAGCTGCTGGCCACCGTCGGCGGCGGCGCGAAGCTGGCGGTGGACAAGGAGACCCTGGACAGCTGCTGCCTGGAGATGGAGGAGGCGCTCAACACCGTGTACCGGCAGAGCAGGGTGGCGGACGGCTCCATCGGGCCGCTGGAGATCCGGGTCGTCCGGCCGGGCACCTTCGAGGAGCTCATGGACTACGCCATCTCCCGCGGCGCCTCCATTAACCAGTACAAGGCGCCTCGCTGCGTCACGTTCCCGCCGATCATCGAGCTGCTCGACTCGCGCGTCGTGTCCAGCCACTTCAGCCCAGCTCTGCCGCACTGGACGCCGACCCGGCGCTCCGACTAGACCGAGAGAAGTACGTAGTACAGTAGCTCCGACTGCTACTGGGAGATTGCTGCATGAAGTACGTAGTAGCACGTCCATACCTAAAGACATTGTTGAGAATTTTGATTCTTGCTGTCAGTTAGTACAGTATAGTAGCATAAGAACGAACACCTTCGATGCTAGGGAGCTGGAAAAAAATTGTTGACGGAAGGGGACAGTTATTAGTACTGTACTTTGTGGTACGATTTGTCTGTATCTATCAGGAGTGTGATTACTTAACGGGACGTGCCTCCAAAACCGTACGAGTTTTGCACAAGATCTTTTACCAATTATTGGTAACGAGCCGACAAAGGACAGACACCGAGTGCTCTTTTCCTGATGCGGTGATGCTCCAGCCTTTGGCCTTTTCATTTTGAGCGAGAGCTTGTAGTCTTTGCTAAGCTAAGCTGGAGCAAGATGGTCAAATTCGTCGCTCGCGTCCAACGGAATTCTAAAATTATATTGTCTTCCCATGTTGATCATGCAAATGCCCCAAAAGGTAATTGCTACACTAGTTTGATCAAACCATTGGCCATCCCAAAACCTCAAATCTCGTTACTCTTCCACACCACCCATTGGTTAAAAGGAGATGTGTCTGCCTCTCGATAGCTGGAACACTAGGACTTGTACTTAAGATCAATTAGTATTTGTTTTCAGGTTTTGTTATCATCTAGATTATACCTCATTATCCATGAAGCAAGCAGGCTCGTGTTCATTTCTCTAGTGTCTGGGATGCCCAGGCCCCCATAATGTTTTTTGAGTGTTACCAGATAACATAGCCAAGTGGTACTTGTATTGTCCTAGAGACAGTGTGCCATGTGGGAGTTAATAATTTTGAAGACCCAAGCAGGAAACTTAACCAATAAAAGGTTAATTGGAATGCCAGCTAGGCAAGATTTAATTAGCTCTACCCTAGCTGCAAAAGACATTAGCCTGCCCCGTCAACCTATCTCTGTTAGTAATCTTATCAATCATAGGTTGAAGATCGTCTTTTGTGTGCTTCCTGAAGTGAAGAGGAACACCCAAATATTTCAGCAGTAGTTTTCTTATTTTGTAGCCGAAAATTTGTGCCAAGATATTAATTTGATCTTCCGCTACATCGATAGATACAATGTCATATTTGTTAAAGTTTATCCTCATCCCTGATATTTGTTCAGAAATTGTTAAAATCCAGTTAAGATTCCTAGCATAATCCACATCATTTTTTCAGAAAAGGATAAGTGTCGTCCGCATATTAAGACTAATGATCCCTCCCTGTTTAAATCTTGTTAAAAAACTAGAAATCAAGTTCTGGTTTGCCGCTCTAATGAGCATTTTGGAAAAAACTTCAGCCACCATAATAAAAAAGAATAGGGGAGATGAGATCCCCTTGTCTCGCGAAAAGTCATTTTTGGATCCTGGGCATCAGTGCTCTCATCGTATTAAAAAATTCGAAAATTATATTTATGTGTTTTAAAATATTGTGTAACAAAATTCTAAAAGAAGTCGATGATTTATCCCACTAGCGTACAAAATCTTAATTACAAATGTTTTATTTTCTGAGCTAAACAAAAATGACAAAGTATGATTTGTTTTTGAAGATTTGAATCACTATACTCAGATCTACACATTTGTTATTTTTTGAATACACATTATTTCCGGTTGAAAGTTTACACGTTTGTGGGAGACAATACTATCTACATCATAATATATTTTCAGATTTTTATAGAAATTAAAAATGTAATTTTAAATTACTTTTTTTAAAAAGGATTACTGATGCTCATGTGCACCAAATCTCTGTCCTCTCATTGTCTCGGCCCTTTACACCCGTAATGACTCTCGTCATTGATTCTAATCCCCTCTAAACCCTCGTGTATCAGTGAGTGAATTTTATTTAATCATTTCGAGCTAAAGCCCCTTTGTAGTCCGGCAAAGGACAGATCCACACGACCGTGCAGTTTTTTCATAGTCCAACTTCAGAATTAAGCTCTCCTCTTTGTTGTTGTGTAAGTCAGGAATAATTTCATGTCACGTTACTAACGCTTTCTAAAATGTACTTCCCTAACTAAATGTGGTTTGATTAGAAGCAATCAACCTATCAGTACATTTACTCAACTTGTTAGTGCACGCTGTAGAAAAAAATACAGCAGCAATTTGCCAATTTTATTGGCCTGAATTTCTTCAAAGTTACGAGGAATCGGAATTATTATCAAAATCTTTAATGAGATGAATCAGATCAAACTTAATAGTTTCCCAAAACTTTCAATGAAACAAAAAAGGTAAACCCATCGAGGTCACCTTCGGCATAAGACGCAAAAAAAGAAAAATGTGTTTCCTTTGAAATAAAAGGAGAGTCTAGCATTTCATTTTCTTCCGCAGCTAATAAAACAATTGTTATTCTGCAGGAAAGACCATGTCTTTTGTGGGATAATGTTGGATCAGCAAATCATATTTTTCATGCTCGGACGGAACATACTAAAATAAGCTATCACTTTCTTCGTGAAAGGGTTGCTTCCAAACTACTGGATATCAGGTTCATATCTACAAAGGATAAGTTGTAGATGGTTTTACAAAAAGTTTAGTTGTTAAATATTTACATGAGTTTTGGTGTAATCTCAACCTTTCCCAAGGTTGTCATGAAAGGGGTTCTTAAGCATCTATATTACAACCACTACAAGAAAAATTGCCATGGCCGACGAAGTTGAAGTCGCGCCGTGGTTGCTGGTGCACCATGGCCGACGATTTTTGGTCTCTCCGTTGTGCATGTCAAAACGTTTTTTTCTCGTTTTTGAGGCCACCAAGCCCGAAACGTGGCGTATGGTGTCCCGGGATGTGGTGCATCTCGAATTCTCGGGTTCGCCAGCCGAGTCAACGCAAATCCGCACCGCCGAGGGATGTAGGGCCCAGATGGCAGCCTCTCTGGCATTGTTTTTTTTCTCGATCGCGCCATCTCGTTCAACGCTCTCCGATCGAGCCGTTTACGATGCAGGATCATGGGTCCCGCATGTCATCCTCTATGAACCAAAATTCTTTCTATTCTTGGATTTTTTGACCCCCTGATTTCTGGCTACTTCCTTTTTCTTTTGATCCCTTGCCGTCTTGCAAACGTTGAGACCGCTGCTGCTAATTGGGACCCGCATGTCATCCTCTATGAGCAATCAACTTTCTTTTCTTGGAGTTTTTTTTGGCACCTCATATTTGGTCACTTGCCTTTTTCTTTCGATCCCCTGCCGCCTCTCAAACGGTGATACCGTTGCTGCTAAATGGGACCCGCATGTCATCCTCTATGTACTATAAAACTTTCTTTTCTTGGATTTTTTTGGCACCTCATATTTGGTCACATACCTTTTTCTTTCGATCCCCTGCCGCCTCTCAAACGGTGAGACCGCTGCTGCTAAATGGGACGGCCCGCATGTCATCCTCTATGTACTATAAAACTTTCTTTTCTAGGATTTTTTTTGGAACCTCATATTTGGTCACTTGCCTTTTTCTTCCGATCTCGTGCAGCCTCTCAAACGGTGATACCGCTGCTGCTAAATGGGACCCGCATGTTATCCTCTATGTACAATCAAGTTTCTTTTCTTGAATTATTTTTGGCTCCTGATATTTGGTCACTTGCCCTTTTCTTTCGATCTCATGCCACGTTTGAAACGTTGAGGAACCTGCAAGCTCATGGGACCCGCATGTCATCCTCTATGTACTATAAAACATTCGTTTCTTGGATTTTTTTTTGACTTGTTTCTTGGATTTTTTGGCACCTCATATTTGGTCACTCATACGTCTCCGACGTATAGATACTTTCTTATGTTCCATGCCACATTATTGATGATATCTACATGTTTTATGCATACTTTATGTCATATTTATGCGTTTTCCGGAACTAACCTATTGACGAGATGCCGAAGGGCCGCTCTCGTTTTCTCGCTGTTTTTGGTTCCGTAAATCCTAGTAAGGAAATATTCTCGGAATTGGACGAAATCAACGCCCGTGGTCCTATTTTTCCACGAAGCTTCCGAAGTCCGAAGGGGAACGAAGTGGGGCCACGAGGTGGGGACACAGAGGGCGGCGCGGCCCAAGCCCCGGCCGCGCCGGCCTAGTGTGTGGCCCCACCAGACTCCACCGACCTTGCCCTTCCGCCTACTTAAAGTCTCCGTCGCGAAAACCCTACCACGTTCGACGAAACCAGAGAAAACCTTCCAGAGCCGCCGCCATCGCGAAGCCAAGATCCGGGGGACAGGAGTCTCCGTTCCGGCACGCCGCCGAGACGGGGAAGTGCCCCCGGGCTCCTCCATCGACACCACCGCCATCTTCATCAACGCTGCTGTCTCCCATGAGGAGGGAGTAGTTCTCCATCGAGGCTCGGGGCTGTACCGGTAGCTATGTGGTTAATCTCTCTCCTATGTGCTTCAATACAATAATCTCATGAGCTGCCTTACATGATTGAGATTCATATGATGATGCTTGTAATCTAGATGTCATTATGCTAGTCAAGTGGGTTTTACTTATGTGATCTCCGGAGACTCCTTGTCCCACGTGTGTAAAGGTGACAAGTGTGTGCACCGTGTGGGTCTCTTAGGCTATATTTCACGTAATACTTATTCACCGTTATGAATGGCATAGTGAAGTGCTTATTTATATCTCTTTATGATTGCAATGTGTTTTGTATCACAATTTATCCGTGTGCTACTCTAGTGATGTTATTAAAGTAGTTTATTCCTCCCGCACGGTGTAATGGTGACAAGTGTGTGCATCGTGTAGTACTTGGCGTAGGCTATGATTGTGATCTCTTGTAGATTATGAAGTTAACTATTGCTATGATAGTATTGATGTGATCTATTCCTCCTTTCGTAGTGTGAAGGTGACAAGTGTGCATGCTATGTTAGTACTTGGTTTGGTTATGTTGATCTGTCATGCACTCTAAGGTTATTTAAATATGAACATTGAATATTGTGGAGCTTGTTAACTCCGGCATTGAGGGTTCGTGTAATCCTACACAGCTAGTGGTGTTCATCATCCAACAAGAGGGTGTAGAGTCTAGCATCTATCTATTTATTCTCGTTATGTGATCAATGTTGAGAGTGTCCACTAGTGAAAGTATGATCCCTAGGCCTTGTTCCTAAATATCGCTATCGCCGCTTGTTTACCGTTTTACCGCATCTTTACTTCCCGCAATATTAATACCATCAATCGCACGCTAGCAAGCACTTTTCTCGGCGCCGTTACTACCGCTCATATATCATTCATACCACTTGTATTTCACTATCTCTTCGCCGAACTAGTGCACCTATTAGGTGTGTTGGGGACACAAGAGACTTCTTGCTTTGTGGTTGCGGTGGTTGCATGAGAGGGATATCTTTGACCTCTTCCTCCCCGAGTTCGATAAACCTTGGGTGATCCACTTAAGGGAAACTTGCCGCCGTT
>NC_061514.1:351490663-351541169 GCF_022539505.1 Lolium rigidum | reverse complement strand
ATCCATGCCACAGCCAAGTTTCAGGTTCAGGTACACAGCACATGCCTATACACACACACAGCCTGCTCACAGGGCTGTGTGCATGCAGCACACACACACAGTGAGTCACCAAAGTGACAAGCAAGAGCTGTCGACCAGGGAGAGCAAGGGAGCATCACATATAATCTTTTCAGAAGCAAACCCTAGCTCATTCATCGGCAGGCAACTTGGTAAGTCATCAGAGAACAAGAACACTTAGAACAGGAAGAACACATAGCCAGAACCCTCATCCAGGAACAGCTCAAGCAAGGAACTGTTTCCTGTTGAGAAGCAAACCATGGAGTAGATCAAGCAGCAACCTTACAAGGAGGAGCAGGGCAAGTCAAACCAACCACCAGAAGCAAAACCTCTACACCAACAAATCATCTAGGAGGCTGGAGTGAGGTATAAACAAGATCAACTCTGAGCAAAACTCTGTTTTGCTCATAAATAAGCATACACTTGCATCACGAAGCAAAGTGGGTATGAAACCACTGTTTGCATCATCACTTGGCTACTAAGCCTTTTGGTGCAAGTAAACTAGAGAACGAGAACAGTGGGAGATTTCCAAGGGGAACATTGGCATGTCAACCAGATGACATACCAGAGAAATCCAACCTGGAGTAATCCCAAACTAGCCATTCCAAAATCATCTAGCACCTAAAGCCAAGCAAGCCATCAGATATTAGAAAGATCCTGTCTATTTTTGTTGTCAACAGTAAAGGTACTGGAAAACCAACATGGTTACTTCCAGTGAGTTATCCATCAAATCACAGCCGACCAACAAATAGGGGAGCTACCCTAGGGCAGCACAAGACTACTTGCCGAGGTCACCTCAAACCCTAGATCAACCACACCAACAAGCCAAATGCATATATCATCACCACTGATTGGGTTCAAAGAAGGGCTAGGGTTCCCAACCACTTGTGGGCATCCATCTAGCCTAATCCAACCAACTGTGATGATCATCACTGTGTAGTTCACATCAATTATCCACTGAATTAATTAAAGCAACATAGATAATTGAGATTAACAAGTAAGTCATAAAACAGACCCATGCTAATGATCGAATGGATCACTGCAAGTGTCAGCAGATGCTTGAGCAAGCACTTGCACTAATCTGTGCCACACACATACATAGAATCAAGTAACGACATGGCACGAGGCAACAATTACATCATATATCTAAGCGGCCACAGATAATCAACACATGAACCAGCCAATAAGATCAGCCACAGGAATTGAACAATTGCATCACAGATAAGTGAATAGAGTAGTATAATTGTATCCAGAAGCACTCCATCAAGGGATGGAGCTGCCAAGTCAGTAACAATACTCAATTGAGCATGATCATGAAATTATAGCACACAGAAGAGCACTCTGGGGTACTGGCACTTGTAGATTTACAAGAATTGCACACAGCAAACAAGCCAGAACACCATAAATGAATACACTTGAGTAATTGGTGAAGATAGCATCGGGAACGGAGACAACGGCACTTGCATACTACAAGGATCATGCATAATGATCAAGCCGGGGACAAGATTATGCACATACGGAGTTATCCTAGTAGCAATAATTATCACGGGAGCACTGCCGGCAGGCCATGAGCATCCTCTGGATGTTCATGAACAATCACGAAAGGCCACGAGTAGGAATTCGGCATGCAACGGAAGTGCATAGAGCAAAATAGAAGAGCAGCGACAACCAAAATACTTAGCTAATGCACGAGCAGCAGCATACGCATGGCAGCGAGCCGAGCACGGCACCGGGGCTAGCTTGGCGCAAGGGACACAAAGGCGCGAAGCAACGGCGGCAAGCAGTGCCGGCATCTCCATGAGGAGGGACAGGCGAGTAATTAGAGCATGGCATAGAGGAGGATGAAGAGAGGGAGAAGATGGAGGCGCATGTACCGGAGCGAGCGAGACGGCGAGGCGTGGCCGTGGCGGCCACGGCGGCGGCGCACCGAAGGCACGGCGGCACCTGGCCAGGCCATGCCAGGCCCGACTAGCGCCGTAGCGCTCCGCAACACGGCGGCGAAGGCCGGCGGCGTCATCACGCCATGGCGCCTGGCTCGTCGGCAACGACGGGATCGCGGCGATTCGCCCGCGGTCATGTCACGGGAGTGTTGGGGAAGAACGATGGCGGCGAGGAAAAGCAGATCGACGCGGATCAATCGAAGCGCCGTCGAACGGCGGTTCGATTGATACCCATCTCACCGTCGGCGATGGCCGGAGTCGGCCGGAGAAAATCGGCGAAGGCGGCGGCGACGCGGGTGTCGCCAGAGCTCAGAGGGGTTAGGGTTAGCGCGTGCGCGAGAGGAAGGGGACGGGTGCGTCCGACCGAGCCGGACGAGCGGCTCGGGTTAGGGTTAACCCACTGGGCCACCCGACGGAGTGGGCCCGGGGGCAAAAAGGACTTTTTACAATTCAATAAAAGTATGAAACTTTGAAATTCAATAGAAAATTATTGAAAGCTCTTAAAAATAACTTAAAAATATGAAAAATGATCAGCATAAAATTCTCTATTTAAATAAAATATCTAAGAGAATTTTTGAAGACAATTAAAAATAAGTCCTATTTTGATGATTTAAATAATCATTTAAATCACACACCTAATTTTATATAGTGAAAACAAGTCCATTAATGTAATTGGACTTTAAAAACACCTTGACAACATTTCAAGGTTGTATTTTACTTTAAATCAAGTATTCCCAAATTATTCTTAGTATCAACCTCTTACATGAAATAATAACGACGTCGGACGGGGGGAACAAACCCTAAAAATGGAATCATGCATAATTGCTTCTTTAACCATTGCCCTTATCGGACAATGATGCTATTTTTCGGAGACATAGGACAAGGGTCAGTCCATACCTTCCAAGCTGCAAAACTTTGCGGTGTTCGAGCAAGTTCATCACTTGCTCATGTCATTTGAGTATTTCTATCAAATTACTTGCAAAGTATTATGGTTATCACTATTGCATAAAAATCAAAACCACTACTTTCATAACTATGAATATGACTATGTGGTGGGCAATGGAACCATGGATTGTGTTGATATGGTGGAGGTTCCATTGCACGGGTTTATATCCATCTAGGATTAAACAACAAATGTCGCCGATGATTCTTGTGCCGTAATACCCGTGTTAACCATAAGATCCGGAGTGGGACGGAGTAGTCAAAAGTGTTTCCACCTCTCGTTCATCAACGGATGCGCTTACGCGTAGCGGTTGTGTACGGCGGAACAACCGGAGGGTGGGGATCCCATTCTAATTCCCCACGGTAAAGCATTGCTTGCTCGTAGCGGTTGTGTCTTGCGGAACAACCGGAGGGTGGGGATCCCATTCTAATTCCCCACGGTAATGCGGTCTATGATGGGTTGCAGCTACCGGCGTAGGAGTGTATGGTAGAGCCCGAGCATCGTCGTCGTGGTCGGGGTCCACCCTGAAATTACGGGAATAATGGGACCGGCGTGGACCCAGGGTCGGGGCATGCAACAAAGGGTGGGTGTTCGAGGTAGCGGAGGAACATGATTGGCTAGACCTTATACCGGGCCTCACACCAAAGGAAGTGTGGACGGGAAAGCTGCCCGGTTGGCACCAAGGTTAAGATCTCTTATGGGTAAAGCAACACACCTCTGCGAGTGTAAAGAGCCGTGACTGTCACTCCTCGTTCGGGATAAGGAAGCTGCGAACGCGGCCGGAAAGGAGCTCCATGAAGTTCTAGTAAACCGGTGAAGGCTGACGGACATAGCTCTTTGAAATAAAAGCAATCTCTTAAAGAAATGTTTATCAAAACTTGCATTGGTATTAGACTTTCTGGTCTAATATCGTAGCTAGTGCATTAAACACCTCTTACCTATAATAAACTTATTGAGTACGCTCGTACTCATACCACTCTTAAATCCCATGCTTAGATTGTCTGAATCGTCTGGAGGAGGACTACGACAACAATGAAGGAGCCGAGATCATCGGCTATGATGAACCTGACCTCTCAGGAGGTGTTGAAGGCGTAGACTATCTCATAGTCTACGGATCCGGGAGGCTTCCGGAGGAGATCAAGCCTAGAGATAACCGATAGTAGTAGTAACCGAGCAGCCCGAACTCTTAGTATTTAGCCGCTCGATGAAATAAATGTTTAGTTTAATGAGGCTACGGTATTGTAAGTTAAGTTGGGTTCGCCTCGAACCCGGGAGTATTCCTCTTAGGACCCAAGAGGAGCTCCAAGATAACATGTGTATGATAATTGTAATAATAAATGAATGAGTTATGGACCACGCTATGTTACGTTGTACTACTCTGAGGGATGTAATATTTGCGGAATGGTACTTCGTGAATGTTATATCAACGACTGGCATACTACAACATGCAGTGGTATGCAGGGTCACCACACATGCACTCTTTGTTTGCTTATTGTGCGCATTACAATGATCTTCTTATAACGACGAAATGATGAGTTCCAAATTCTTTGGCAAACAATATTGTAGTGTCTTTGCCTTTCCATTGTTGTTGTCTTAAATTGTAATGTCTTTGTTTCAGATATAGGTGCTGCATGGACAACTTAAAAGATTGCCGAATGGGTTCATTGAATTGCTAGGTTTAATTACCATTCAATTTCTCTGGGTTCTGTAATATTTTTTCAAAGCCTTGCAGCTGATGTAATATTTAGTTAGTTTTTATAGTTCTTTCGTGCATTTTTTTATGGTGCTTGTGGAAAGTGAGGCTATCACGACGAAATCATGTGTCTGCGTAAATATTCTCGGCATCTAAATCACAAATTCCCATCTCTTAAATGCCCCAATTAAGCGAAATCACATATGTGCCGGCCCGCAAAATCCTAAAGCGCCTATTATGACGTCATATAAACACCAACTAAACGGGCTGGCCAACTATTTATTGGGCCAGCCCACTTGCTTTAAGGTGGACCCCACCCACTACTGGGCCGGCCCTGTAACGAGAAAAATGGGCCCCACAAGCTTATTGGGCCGGCCCGCTAACTCATCGGGCCGGCCCACCGATTTACGATGGACCCCACATACTAATTGGGCCGGTCCGTTAGCACGATAGTGGCCCCACAAGCTTATTGGGCCGGCCCACTATCTTGTTGGGCCAGCCCAATTGCTTTTGTGGTGGACCCCACATACTAAATGGGCCGGCCCGTTAACACGATAGTGGGACCCACATGTGTTTTTGGCCCGGCCCACTATCTTGTTGGTCTGCCCCACTTGATATATGGTGGACCCCGCATACTAAATGGGCCGGCCCTTTAACAGGAAGGTGGGACCCACCTGTGTTTTTGGCCCGACCCACTTTCTTGTTGGGCCAGCCCACTTGCTATATGGTGGACCCCACATACTAAATGGGCCCGCCCTTTAACACGGATGTGGGACCCACCTGTGTTTTTGGCCCGGCCCACTTTCTTGTTGGGCCAGCCCTCTTGCTATATGGTGGACCCCACGTACTAAATGGGCCGGCCCTTTAACAGGAAAGTGGGACCCACCTGTGTTTTTGGCCCGGCCCACTATCTTGTTGGGCTGGCCCACTTGCTACATGGTGGACCCCACGTACTTATTGGGCCGGCCCTTTAACAGGAATGTGGGACCCACCAGTGTTTTTGGCCCGGCCCACTGGCTTGTTGGGCCAGCCCATTTGTCTATTGTGGACCGCACGTACTAAATGGGCCGGCCCGATAGTAGGATAGTGGGACCCACATGCTAATTGGGCCGGCCCAATAACTTCTTGGGCCGGCCCACTTGCTTTAAGGTGGACCCCACTTGGTAAATGGGCTAGCCCGATAACAGGAAAGTGGGTCCCGCATGTCTTGTGGGCCGGCCCTTTTCCCTATTGACCGGTCAAACGAGTGCTTTCGGCCCGGCCCACATGCTTAGTGGACCGGCCCATTAAAGTTTTGACTAGTCAACCTTAGAGGTTAGGCCCGACCCACGTAACTAATGGACCAGCCCAGCTATATAGTTGACCGGTCAAACTAAGTCAGGCGCCCGGCCCGCAAACTTAATGGGCCGGCCCACAAACTTAATGGGCCGGCCCGCTTAAGACGTGGCAGGCCTCGTGTGGGCCTACCATCTACCACGGGGTTTCAGCGGTTAACGCTGTTAACTGCCAGTTAACGGCGTCGCCACGTGTCGGCTTGCATGACGTCGGCGAGTCAACGGGCTCCCGGAAACACTCACGCAACGGTTCGATTTTCCGTGGCGGAAGGGCGCCCAAGCGCGACGGACCGAAAAAATCGTCGTAGGACTTTGCCTGACGCAGTTTCGACAACAGAACCCATATCGTCGGGTTAGGCCCATAGGCGACGAAAAATACCCCTTAGCGGACGATTTTGGGACGTTGTCTATCAGAACTTTTCTTGTAGTGAACTTTGTATTCGTATCTGTATGGAGTAGTAGTCCGATGGGTACGAGTCCTCCAAGTCCTTCTTGTACACGCCTATGCATGAGGGCTACTTAACATGAACCATGAATCCTCGGTAGGGTATCGTCCTCCCGTATATTGATGATTACAACCATTTACAATCTATGTTATTTGCAACAATACCTTATATTATAACACAACATGAGCATATGATAAGAAAACATTGATCGAATTGTTTTTTCTTCACCAACACAAACTGTGCATTTGCGTTGGTGTCTAATCATATATCAGCTTAGATGGAGAAGAGTCTTAGATGGATGATAAAAAAGAGACGGAATATATAGGATTAAAGAGATCACAAATTCTTTTAGTCTTTATAATTTGTCAACTAACAATATTTGTAGGAATCCACTAGCTAGTATTATTGGCTATGTGCACCCTCGAGTGCGGTGACCTGGGCAATTTTTATCATTTTGAAAGAAAAGTATAGAACCCAAGACATAAAATTCAAAACAAATCAATAATTTATTTATAAAAATTACATTCTAATCAACTTTCGAGGAATACAAACCACGTCAAGGACAGATAATGTTTACATTAATAGCACATAATTAATTTAGTTCATACTAGTAAAAATTTATTTGTATTATGGCGTAGAAAATAGGGGTATTGGTCAAATGGTTATTCTACTTATGTGAACACAAGCATCCAACATGACGCGCTCGTATGCGTCAGACATGACGTATACATAGCATTGCGACAAATATGGATATCTTACTTCACCTTTCTCTATCCTTTGACCACTTTGCACGGTTTCAGAGGAAACGAATGACGACACATTCAACACAATCTCTTGCAATAAATAATGAAGGCGAGAAGAACGTCACAATTCAGCGAGCGCTGACCGAACCGGTGGCTGGCTTAGCGTACAGCCACCGCATGAAATGAAGCAATTGGAGAAGGGATTAATCAAGACAAATTAGAACAAGAGAACGTTCGGATTGTAGTCCCGGAGAGGACAACTCGCCAGCCGTTCGATTTCTTAGTGGACGGTGGATAACAACTTTCAGCAGAACAAGTTAAAATAAGTTACCGCGTGGCAATGGGGATGGACAGGAAGAAGAGTATTAGGGGGTGGATTTCGCAATTTATACAAATCTCTTGTACACATGTGACTCAAAAAAGTTGAAATCATAAAAACATGCAGTAGAATGTTACTGTTTTCTGGCAAAAATAATTGCAATAGTGGCGAAACTAGGATGATACGCCTTAGACAGTAGCGCAACGAGCTCCGCGAAACATAGAGGTGAGCATACAAGGCGCTCAACTTTCTTGTAGATAGAAAAAGAAATATTTGCACACAAGAAGGCATACAAAAAACAAAAAATTTAAGTGAGGTCCATGTGTGGCAGAAACAAGACATGGTTTTATGAAACCCATTATTCATTATGATGCTCAGGATGCTTACATTATTTGATTCCACATTTCAGTCCTAATGCAATCTCAGCATCAGAACACATCCTAAATAATGTCCGGCTCCATGCCGAGCTCCAGTGTCATGCGCTTGATCTTCACCTGCAGCTGCTTGTTCGCCAGTTTCATCCTTTCGTTCTCCAGCCGCATCTTCTCCAGCTTCATGTCCTTCCTCCAGATCGCAATGGCCCACTTTGTGCGCTTCTGCTCCAGCCTCAGTCTCCTGGCGTCGAGTTCAAGCTTCTTTTTCTTGTTCTCCGACGATGAAACCGCCCGGTGTGGCTCCGAGCGCTTACCACCGGCGGTGGCGGTAGGGCTTTCGATGTCGTTGTCGTCGTGGCGGGGCTCCGTGTTGATATCGATGGAGAAACCATCGTATCCCTTCAGCTTCTTGGTAGCGTTGGTTTCCTTACCGTGGTCTTTGGTGTTGGCTTCCTTGCTGTTGTCGGTGCTCTGTTGCGCCCGACGCGCCGCCCTGTTCTTGCACGCGCAGTCGTGCAGCTTGTCGAGGTCGCTTGCCGGTTGCTTGCCGGCAATGTCGGGGAGGTGCCTCGCTGGATCCGTGCCGCTGGGAGTCATCATATTGTTATGGGAACTGAGGTTGCACTATTGTGAACCGGAGACTGCGGTATGCTTGCACTTAAATAGGAGAAGGGGCCTTGGATGAATTAGTGGTTGGGCTGCCCACATTTATTTTTTTCTTGTTATTCATTTCACCCGGATTCCGGATTGATAACCCAAATCTTTGAAGTTAATGCTCCAAATTATTTTGTTTAGATCTCTCGCGCATGAATTACACCTAGATAGTGCAAAATCTTGCTACGCATACACAGCTGTACTCTTCTATTTTACTCCTTAAATGTTGGTACGTACATGAGCTGGAATATATGCCCACCTGTATTATTTCCCTTCAGGTTTGCAAAATGGATGGCTGTGGAAGATGCAGTGCAAACAACAAGAAACATAAACTTCTTGACTAGACAGCTAGCTACTGCATGACGGTTAAGAAATAAGCACCCTTGTATTTCCAGAGAATACGGAAACAACTAGCTGGAGATATAATGTATTTCTAACACGTATAAACTTAAATAAAAGTAGAAAACTTATACTATATAACTCATTGATGCAACGTACAATGTCCAGGACAATAATAAATCAAAAATAAAAATTCATAAATTATGAAAAGTGTGATGTGATGAATATATAACATGGTAGCCGCTAAGAATATTATAGAAAACATGAAAGAATTTGTAAAGCGTCATAAATCAAGAATTATTTATAAAGCATTGTCCCAATCAGTACCTCCTTGGACTCCTTGACATTTGACTGTCAAGCATGTGATTTCTATTCATGCTATAATCTGTTCATGTAAGCCTATCTTCATGTTTATAACTATTTGTATTTGGGGATTGTGCATATTTGAAACATATATATACCAAGCTACAATGTTATGAGAAAGGACATAATATCCACGTTATTCATTTGGCAGTTTTTATCGCACATGGGTATTCTGATTTTAATTTTGGAGTTTCCCCACCCTCCAATATTTTCCTGGGTGCTACGGTTGACAACCGCTTGCGCTCCTCCCACATGAAAGCAATATTGTTTTTTGTATTTTGGGAGTGGTGAAAGTCCCGCTAGACTGGGCCATAACAGTTAGATTAGACTGCTTCAGCCCGGATGGTTTGTCCATGGAACTTGAGTCTTTCTCTAATAGCATCTCCAACAATTAGAATTCACTAGAAAAAATGATGGGCTGCACAAAGGTTTCTGTGTGGAGCGCTCTCACTCGTGAGGGGTATATCTCACAACTCGATACATGTTACAAGAAGGAAAAGAAGTGGGGGAAGGTTGAGAAAGAGGGATTCGGGAGGATGGAAGAATACAAAATTTTACATTTATTTTAAGTAATGTAAATTTGAAATCATATGTCTTTCGAACAAGCTTCTAGTTACAAGCGGTTTTCTTTACATTACATGCATCTAGATCTTCAAAACAAAATTCCATGATAGGTTTGACGATTTTTTTTTTGTATTGTTAAAACTAATATGCGTGTACTTGAAATACTCGCGCAAACATGGAAGTACACATAGTCATCTGTAAAGGCGGATCCATCTATCTATTATTTGCACCATTATCTAAAATAAAGTGACACCTACATATTTTTGTTTTGAGGGAAAGTGACACGTACACATGGGCTCGACATGAACCATGCTATGAGAGACTAACTTCACAAAAGTATTGGCCTCCGGACCATGGGCCTGCTAGGATGATCTAGATGAGTGTCACAAGGGGCAAAGGGCCGGCTACAACCAGGATGTTAACTATCTAAGATAGTCATTCATGGTGTCTATACTACAAACATATGGTTAAAAAACAAGCAAAAAGGTTCATAGATGTGGAAGGCCATGCAATATAGTCAATAAGAAAATGGTAAATATTACAAGATTGTATCATGAAAGAAGAAAGAGTTTGGAGACCTTAAAGGTTCGCTACTATATTTTAGATTTTATTTTGTAATCATTGGAGACAGCTCGTGTATCTACCATGTACTATTTGTTATTATAAATATATGTGGTATTGATTGTCAAAAAAAATACTAAATATTATTAGGGAAGTTACACGAGAGTTTTAGGGAAGTATGTAAAGAATAGAATATTGAAACCATATTGATAATTCAAACTGAAAGGAAAGTAAAGAAAAACAATAGTCAAATGATCATTCCATAGTTTCAAGAACTGAAATTATTGTTGTATACCAACAAATTCTAGTGAATTAAAAATATTATATAAAATGCTACAAATGTTCACCGTGCTTGACTTTTACAATTCTTGATGATTCCCTAGTTTGCTAGAAATTTCCTTTGAAAATAAATCCTAATTATGTGTTTCATATTATGTTCATTTGGTTTTTGTATGATCTGCGACTTGTGGAAAAACTACAGCCACATTTTTGTAAGAGGCTTTGACAAAATCCACAAAATAGGAGTAAGATTGTTCAAATATGGGCCTAAGACTAAGTCATGTGGACCATATTAGATTTCAGAAATTCTTATAAGTGGTCATGCTCAACGTGATAGCCCATGTGAGATGCAGCTAAGTTCGTGGCAGCTTACACAAGGCATGGCAAGAGGTGGAGGCCAAAATTTATTCCCACACGAAAAGTTCGTAGTAAGTTAGAGCAACTCCAGCCGCGTCCCCCAAACCGCGTCTAGTGAAAGCACCGAATCTGTCGTTTGGGGGACCCCTCACCTTGGTGCCGCGCTTGGGGGTGTCCCACTCCAGCTGCATTCCCCAAACCTGACACCAAAAAAATTTCTATTTAAATTAGTGCTTTATTTATAATCTTGGAGATGCTTTGTCACTTTTACATGGAAAAAATATTAAAACGGGCGACGAAGAACATACATAAACCTTGGAAAACACCAAGATAAACATAAAAACCTAGACTAGAGGTTGGCCCTAGTCTTCTACGCCCATGTTGTCGTCGCTATCGTCGGTGTAGTTGCTCTGGTAGTGGATACAACAACTCTTTATCATACACCTTGACGCTTATCTCGCCATTGCCTTCGTAGAAGAACTTCACCAAGCAGCCTATATAGAAGTAGTGGTCACGGACAAACTTCTTCCAGCCGATGTGGAGGTACATCTTGCCTTCCCCGTCGAACAAGACCTTCACGGTCCACTGGCAGAAGTCGTAGTCTGCTTCCCGCATGGTCACCGCACCCGGCTCCCGGCCAGCGAGAAATTCGGTGAACGTGTCCGAGAGCTTCTTCTTGTCGAAAGGGTTGTCATTGATGGAGACGGCAAACTCGAAGTGCTTGTTGCAGGGGCAGCCTCTTCCTTGGGTGACGGTGAACGTGCAACACGACCGCCCGGTCGAACCCGCCATGGAGCGTGTGTGCAGGAAGTTGGGTGGCGGCGGCTAGGATTGTGGATGTGTGGTGCTAGGGTTGTGTTGGAGGGGCGATGAGCGAGCACCCCGTTTTATACGCCAGAGGCAGGTCAACGTCGCTACGCGGAAATTAAATTGTTTTGGCAGAGGTAGGCGACGGGTGGGCGGCAACTCTTTGTCGCTGAAGATGCTGGCCAGCCACTCGCGACGCACATTTTTGTTTTGTCCGGCGTCCCCACAACATCCCCATTGTAGCGGTGATGTGCTCGGGGCACCGGACCTCGTATTGGGCCTCACCAAATGAAAATAGGCTTTGGGGCGCACGACTAGGGGAGGTCAAACGTCTGGCATGCCGAAAACCCTGTTGGTGGATGGTTTGGAGGACGCGGCCGGAGATGCTCTTAGACCACCTTATAATGGAGGTTTCCACCATTTGGTAAGAGCATGAGAACATGATTGGTACATGCGCGCCCCTCCTCTGTCACATGTCGGTCGTCCCGCCACGACGATGTGGTTTGCGGGATTGAGCCCCATCTCCCTCAACATCACCACTGCATCGACAACTACTTTATCTACAATGGATTAGTACATATGACATATTCCGATTTGTTTAGGTCACATAGGGTGAAACATAAAAAAACAACCTACGAAATAACAAAAATGTAATGTGTTTAAGAAGCTTCCAATCTTCTAAGAAGGCACTGAAGGCGAGAGTCAAAACTGATGTTGACATTGAACTTCTGGCAACACCTCGGAGATGGCCTTGGCAGTGATGTTGCAGGACGACAAGCGGCCCAAGTCTAGGATGCCGATAGATGACGAGGCTGAGCGGACGGAGAGCGGCTGGGATGGCAAGGAGCACATGCATCGAGGGAACGAGCACAGCGTCCCGAGAGTGAAAACGAGCGGCGGAAAAACGTGCACTGCAGAATCTTCTATATGTACAACTTTGGATGAAGAAATCACATAAAGATTCTAATCTTTAATGGTAATTTCAGTTTTCAAATATACTTTCTCAAGAAAACCGTGTGACCATCATCATATCAGAAGTCAGGTAAGTAATGAAGTCATCCATGTCGTCTGACCCCCGGAGTTGAGCGAGTGTAACAAGCTGGATCTCCATCAATTTAGGGGTTAACTAACACAAAATATACCTTTCTGCAGCATCTGAGAAGCTTGTTCTATGCAGTTACATTGTAAGTATCAGCACATTTTGTAACTGACGGTGATAGCTTTGCACAACTGCATCGATATGCTAAAGTCAGAGACAAAGGAGCAGTCGACAGCGCATATGGCAAGCAAGGTAGGCACAATGGGACAGGGCATCACGCATAATCCAACAACATATACCATCTACTTCGAGTCGCACTTTAAATCGCTGCATGTGTACATCATTTGCTTCCAAAGGGTTTGGAGCCACCGGAAGTCGGCCTAGATTAATTTTGGTATCTGCACATGTCATCTCGCTAGATCCCTGGTTAGTGCGCAATGAACTTGCTCTTCTTATTCAGTAATTAATATTTTTTTTCTAATTTTCACCACGGGGTGGGGGGATTCTCTCCCCACCTGAATATATTGGAAAAAGGGGCGCACATCAGATGGTTTTACAGAGAGGGAGGCCGAGGCAGGGAACAGAAAAGTTGCATAGAGGAGCCATAGGGCAGGCTAGCCAGTCATCAACAGGACCATGCAGCTCAGCTCATCTGCATCGTTAGTTAGACAATTCAGTGGGTTCTGATTTTAAAATCTTCATTTTACTTGATAATCTGCCAAAATACCCTTGCTAAATTGCCCTGGTACTTTAACCTTAATTCCAGTGTTATATGTAGTGATCAGCTTTGTATGCCTCTAACCAAGTGCCATTCTTCGTAGAGGAACAGAATTGAACCCCCTCGCGTCGCCTAACCCTAGGCGACTCGGGGGGCAACCTCCGCCGCCGGCCGCCTGCCACCGTCCTCCTCGCCCCCTCCCCCTCGCCGCCGCCGGAAGACCCGCAGGGCAAAGCCCTGGCGGCAACGGCGGCGGCGCGGGCTTCGTCCCTCGCGCATTGGCGGCTCCCCTGGTGGCGGCGGCCTGTGTCTCCGGCGACTCCGGCAGCTCCGGCGACTCCGGAGGCTCTGGCACCGAGCTGCCGTGGGTGTGCGGCGGCGTGAACGTCTCCACGTTGGCGGATCTGCTTCCTGCGCGATGGGATCGCCCTCCTGGCGGCGGATCTTTGGACCGCCGGTGGTGAGGGCCCCTAGGGTCTCGGGACTCACCTGCCGAGATGGTGGAGGCAGCATCGCGTCAGAATAAAGGTGCTGGAGCTCGGTCCCCATCTCGGCAAGGCCACGTGTGGCGGCGCCGGCGAGCTGCTGGCCTGGTTTCCTCTCGGATCGGTGGATCTGGGGAGGGTGGTCTCTCCGGGCAGGGTCGTCTGTCGACTCAGCCGTGGAGCTTTGGGAGTCGAAGGGCTGTTGTTTCTGCTATCTTCCCCTCGGCCGGCCGTGGTGGCGAGGGAGTGGAAGGGGACGGTACAATCGCCTTCCTCGTTAGGGTTTTTAAGGTCTTTTTCTTGAGATGTGACTGTCGCGTCGTGAAGCTTTCTCCGGCCGGCCATGGTGGCGAGGGGAGGAGGTGGCTTGACGTGGCGTCGATGGTTGGGACCTACTGCTCGGGGTCCGTGGTTTGGAGGTTCTGCTTGGTCTCCACTAGCTCCCGCCTGCCCGATGGTCTGGAAAAGATTATTAGCTCTCACCCCTCGGGGTGGGCACTCCTGTGGTGTTCAAAGCCCAATGTGGCGAAGGTGGCGGCGGTGACTCGATGGTGTCTGAAGACGGGCGGCTTCCGGTTTCGGTCTCTGTACTTGGGTGGTGATGATGAGAACGATGGGCTTGACTACGATTTGGGGGTACGGTGTGTGATCTTCTGGGTCCATATTGTATTTCTCTCTTTTTTGTGGAGTCGTTTGTAATTGGTTTCGCCATTGTTGAATTCCATCGGTTGTTATCTCAAAAAAAAAGTGCTCGAAGACTCATCGCCGTTGGTCAACTAGTCGCCGTGTTAGGCATGTGCATTTTGCGACGTTGGCGTCTGATTAGACTAGTCACACCATGACTGCGTATTGCTAAATCATACCGGACCGAAGCACGATCCGGCTGACCGCAATAATGTCGGCAGGCATTTGGGTAGAAGCGTACCAAGATACTTTCTTGATAGTTGTTGATTGGTGGGAGGCTGGAAGAATTGTTGTCCAGAGTATTCTTTCACGATTATTGGTCGCGAGCCGACAACAGCTGAGAGACTAGAGACCGAGGGTGTGTTTTCCTTCTTCTCCAGCAGGGCCTTTTCATTTCATTGAAGTGCTCCGTGCTGTTGCTCGTCGGAAATTTTACAGCGTCAGACCTCATCTTCAGTGAGATGGCGATAATTGAAGCGTTCGCGGCTTCTCGCCGTCGATCAACAACTACTGCGTGAAGGACGTTGTGATTGATAACGACCAGTTGGAGTTACGTGCTGCATTGCTTTCCGCGATGTTGACAGTTGCTTAGACTAATCGGATCATGACAGCTTACTGCTAAATCATGTCGGACCGACACATGATCCTGCTGAATGCAAGGTCGTCAGGTCGCTGTTGCTACAAGCGGACAAACATACTTTCTTGACTCCGTCATCCAATGAGTGCTCTTGTGTTTGCTCCGCTCGTTTTTCGCCAAGATCCAGTTGGACATTTTTCTTTTTGCCTTGCTCAAGCTATCTTTAGCGGGCCAATCCAAACAGATCAAGAGCAACTGTACATATCCGCGTGGACAGGAGCAAGGTTCACTGACACAACACAAACGGACTAAGAGTCACTGACATGTCCACAACGATTCATTCCGAGCCTAAATTTATGCTGGAATTGTGGTCACGTGGACAACGGCCGCATCCGCATGCGTCCCCCTATTGTCCTCCCAAGCCCTCTAGTCAATGGCACATTCATACTCTCTCTCCCTCCACTCCCATGAGAATCATGTCCGCGCAACTCCCCAAACCCTGACGAGCGATGGAGGACGCCGCTGCCGCCCCACCACCACTGCCTCTACCGTCCCAACCCTGGTCAAGACGAAAAAAGAGTTGACGGTCCAGCAATGCGCGCTCGAGACAAAGAAACCGCTGCCCGGGCCGTTATCATGATCAAGAAAGAGGCCCTCACTGTCACCATGGGCCAAGCCGCCAGCGTCGTTGGCTGCGATCAATAAATTGTTCGATGCATACGAGCATTGTGAAGGACCGGCCCGTGAGTGGCATCGATGTTGTAGACTTGGTAAACCCTTGTCTCTTCAAAATATATGAATATATCTTGCATATGTGACTATATCTAATGGATTAGCTTTGGATTACTTCAAAAAGATCTATGAGAACAAACTGTTAACGTTGACCAACTGTTGGAAGACCATCAAAATGTGTCCCAATTGAGAAACAAGCTATGCTTCATACAAAGAGAGTCTTGAAGGCTCGAATAAGCATGCCAATGAATCATGGGTCGTCGATTTTGAAAAGGGTGACCGAAGCATGGGTGGTCGTGCAGTTCGACCAAGGGGCCACAAGGCCACCAAATAAGATATCAAATGTGATACTTCATCACTTGTATTGCATGAGACATTGAATTTATTTATCGTAGAGAAGGAGGCAAAGGCCAAGAGGGATGCGAGGAGACGTCGGGAGAACGAAGAACAAATGGCAAGCTTTCTTGACACCCAAAGGAAGACCCTTTAGGTACAAGAGAAAGATCTTCAAGTTAAAGAGATCAATGCTCGGTCAAGAGCCATAGAGGTAGAGGCCAAATTAATGTCAGAGGAGAACCGGATCATGATGGTCGATTTGAGCATCATGGAACCGGTTAAAAGGGTTTGGTTTGAGAAGATGCAAATGGTCATCTGATCTCGTTAAGGCTTTGGATCTATGTGGGTTAGTTTCTCATCTATCTCGTTGCTCCGATCTCATAGATTAGATCTTGGCTTTTCCATAGATTGGATCTTGGATTTATTCGTCTTTGCGATAGAATTTTTTATTTTCCATGCATCAAACCGTACAAAGGCCTCACCGTATGCTCCTCGACCCTTCCCACCAAAGGGGAAGACCTCGATCCACTATGGAACCTTAGGGTGGTCACAACTTAATTGGAGGCTCCCAATAAATCGCCACAAAGGACTTGCCCTTGAAGAACCTTCACAACTTAATTGGAATCCCCAAGAACACCACAAAAACCACTAAATCGTCTAGGGTCCAAAGGCCCAAGAGGAAAATGTTCCGGGAACAACTTCCCGAAGATAATATCTCACGAACTTTCACCTCCACGTATCACCGCGGAGAAGTCAAACCGATGCACCATATGCAATGGCAAGAACACGACAAAGATGCTCAAATCCTTCTATCTCAAATTCCAACAAAGCTACAAAAACTATTGGGGAAATAGGAGAGGAAGAACAAATAGGAGAACACAAAATTCTCCAAGATCTAGATCCCAAAGATTCACTCACAAAGAGATGATTTGTTTGGTCAAAGTGTAGATCTAGATCTCCTCAAACATTCTCTCAAATAGATGCAAGAATCATTAGATGGGGAGAAAGATCTCAAGCTCAAATATCAACAACAATGGTGGCGGAGCTTGAGAGAGAAGAGGAAGAAGTGGCTAGAGAGAGGAAAAAATCAGGGCTTAAAAAGGTAGGTAGAAAATCTGCCCGTTGGGCTGGCAGTGGCTGGGGTCGGTAGTACCGGCCAGCTAGGGGCGGTACTACCGCCGGTGTGCAGGAGGCGCGCATGTGGTGGCCTAGGCACCTGGGCTGGAGGCGGACCAGGTGCGCTTGCGGAAGTGGGAGGAGATCGGTACCTCCGGCCAGGGCCGGCCGGTACCACCGGCGATGGTACCGGCCGCGGTCGCGAGGCTACTGTGAGCTTGGCAATTTGCCGGTACCTAGGTCGGTACTACCGGCCTGCACATGGTAGCCCAACTGCCCCCTTTTTTTCTTTAAAAATCAAACAAAGGCAATACTAAAACGCAAATATCTTGAGATAGGAAAATCCAAATGAGATGAAACCAATTTCGTTGGAAAGAGGACGACAAGAGCTACCCCAGAAAAAAGCGAAAAAATATAAACAAGTGGGGGTTATTTTCTATTATTTTTAGAGGTGCAAACCCTCAATACGAGAAACCGTGAAAATTACCAAACTCGAAAACGCAACAAGTGATCTACGCGGAATTCGATTTTCGATGAACTAGAGGTTGTCATGAAAATAACCACAAGCTCTAATACACCACATGGATAAGATCTAAATAAAAACCAAGAAAATATGATGCAAGGATGCAAAGGTTTGATGGCACTCCGAATGATACGATCGAGTTACTCACTCGAGAGCCCCTTGATGGTACGACATCTAGCCTGTAAACCGGTCTCCCAACTAAACCATGAGACCGGTAAGAAAGAAACCCTATCAAGAGAAAACATTAATCTTGCGCATTTCACTTGAGCTCGATGATGACAATCCTAATCGCAATAAGATGGAACACCTCTTTTTGATTGTGCTTGCTTGATGAAGTCTTGCGGATTGCTCCCCCATAATCCACTATGGGAGAGCTTCTTCTTCGGTGCATCTTCACATATCCATGAACACATATGAATGGCAAGCTTCAAGCATGTGAGCTCTTCAAGTTGACTCATCTTGAACTTGCACCTCATTTCTTCGTATTGTAACTTTGACGCCAACTTATGGTTCAAGCATTGCCTATGAAAAACTCAATATAAACATTAGTCCATAAGGATTATCATTAATTACCAAAATCACACATGGGGCTCTATGCACTTTCACCGTGTCAATTGAAACTGGTTTCGTACCACAAATTTGGTGAAATAGGAAAAAAGAACCGATAAAATGGCAAGCGGGGACCAAATACGTCAGCCCGCTGGTTGCCCCCCCCCCCGACCTAAAAGGACCAGGAGAGGGCACGGCCTCATTTTCTATCCACGGTACGACCTAAATAAAATCAAAATGGATACATTTAATGTTCGAAATGGATCGACCCGATGAACATGCCCTTAGAAATGTCTTTCTAACCTGCACACTAGATCAAGTGCATGGATGCATGCTCGGTTTTCCCTTCTTTGCTTTGATATTTTGACATGCAAGAATTTTTGCATGAATGTGGTACAATGCTTCGTGCACCTCACACTCTCGCTACCATTCATTAGTTCATTAATTTATTTTTCATTCCTAGATTTGAAAGGGATATATATATATGTTAAAATAATTAGCAAATTAATAATATGTTTGAATTTTGTACTATTTTGATGATATATTTTAAACGAGCCTAAAAATATTTGTTTCGAAACATTCTGAAAACTAAATTTCGAAAAACAATGAAACATCATGATGTATTTTCAAACCCAGTGAATCAACACTGAAAAAAACAACATCTATGTTCCCACTGTGATTTGAACTCAAATTATGATATTTTGCTCTTTTCGCTAATATATTTTATGGTTTGACATGTAAGAAATTTGATACAGTACTTATTATGAATCGAATGGAGTAATTATTTTGAGTTCTGTCTGCATTCGGCGATGCTGACATTTGCTTAGACTAATCGGGCCATGACAGCTTACTGCTAAATCACGCCGGACCGGCGCATGATCCTGCTGACTGCCAAGTCGTCAAGTCGCTGTTGCTAGAAGCGGACGAACATAGTTTTCTTGACTCCGCCACCAAGTGCCGTTGTGTCAAACTACAGTAAAAAAATTCCGCCTAGGCTGAACTGTCGAATCTTTTTCTCCCCTTCGTAAAGTAATGTCAACATGGAAGGCCCGTCGAGGTCGGCCGCTATGTTTCCCTTCTTCAAGCTGTGACTTGTAATTTTCGACTCCGCGTGTGGCAGACGCGATGGGTAAGAATCCACTCTCTCCGTGATACACACGGTCGCAGCGCCTAGCACGGCACGCCTGTGCTGCTTCCACAATGGCGGCAGGGTCTACGCGCCGGCGCCGCCTTTCTACCGTCCAGGATCGAGAAAATCCCGCGTCCGGCCGGCCATCGATCTCCTACCACACGAGCAGCAGCACGCGGCCTTGGTCGCCGCCGCCGGCCGCGCATCGCGCCCAGAAGTCAGCCGTACGTGTCGGCCGGCCAACGGGCCAAGACACGGGCGCAGGTTCCCTCGCCGGGGTCCTTGCGTGCGCCCGCACGGCCATGTCCGCGCATCTGGGGCCGTGCGTGCAGGAGGAGCCGAGATCGATCGCCTCTATTCCATGACCACGTTGCCCGTGCTGCATTTGACTATTGGCATTGACGCGGATCGTGCGGTGTTGCAGTCGGAGGAGCAGCTCACAGTCGCCAGAGCTGCCCTTGGAAGCTGCATTTGCGATGTTGTTAATCGGACACGCCTTGTAGGCTGTAGTGTAGTATAAAATTGGACGGCATGCAGTTCGGCTGATTTTAGTAATCATCAGAATTCAGAAGCGAGAATTGGATATTGCGCACGGGACCTGATTGATCGCTTGCAAGTTGCAGATGCGTGCCAGTGTGTTCTAGCGTTGAGCTTGCACTTTCGACAGGAAGGCGTGGAGCAGTGCACGCAGGCTATGGTGTTCTGTTCCCGGAGAGCAGATACGATCCACGTGCCAGTGTCCGTTTGTAATTGCAAAGCCTAGGGTGGAGCCAGAGCGTGGGCTCGTCCTGCCTCCCCGCCTCGGGCTGGTAGGAACTGATCTTGTATCTTGTAAAGTTTAGAAAATAGCATTAGGTCGTAAATAAGTCATGGAAAAGTCAGAACTCCTTTTTCCGTACAATTCAACTGGACATCATATTCCAATTCTACGTGTTTTTCATGTTCCGTTCCTATATGAATCAAATGAGCCCTTCATACAAACTATGTGTTCTATAATTTATGCTATGCAAAATAACAAAAAATAATGAATTATATAGTTTGAAAATATGCACTACTCACTACTCACTATACTCAGATACCCACTTTTGCTATTTTTGTGTAGGTTCGAATAAAAAATAGCCCGTGTTGAGTTTGCACGTTTGTAGTATATATCAGTGGCCACATCCAAATGTTTATTTCAGAATTGCTTGTTTGTAAATATGATTTCTCGAATTTTTAAAAATAAAAGCCTACATGTAACTCAGCCTCCATTTGTTCAGGCAAACTTTATTGGCATACATCTGTTTACATGCCAGCCTGACAAATAGCTACAAAAACAAACAAGGGTTAATTTCTGAAGAAGTGGGTTAGCTAATTTCATGTACAATATCACCTAGAGCTCTGAAAGTAATAAAAATTGCAAATAGATTTTTGAACCACCTAGTGAAGACTACAAGCACTAAAGTGAGCCGAAGGCGCTCCGCCGTTGTAGCCCCTGCATCACTGTAGAGGGACAAAGCTTATCATAGTACAGCTTGTTGTAGTAGACACATGGGAGGTCATCGTGCTAAGACTCCAAAAGGACCAGCACACCAGAGTAGCAATCATTGCGAAAGATGAGAACCATATATATCAGAAGGGCTAGACTTGCAACCACACAAACTGGCACGAACCCCAACCGAATCCTAGGAGATCCGCCGAGAAGACGATTCCACACCCCTTTGTCGACGTTAGACACACCCCTGAAACAGGATAGGGTGGGGAGGACCTTATTAGCCACCGCCTCACCATCCATGAAGAAGACGCCACAAATACCGTTAAAAAAATAAAAACCTCCCGCCGGCGAGAGGTCGTGGTCTTCCACACCTCCAAGACCCCAATGCCACTGGAGGTGGGGCGACCGGTGGTGTCACCGACGAGGAGGACAAAACTCTAGATTTTTTTTGTACCGCCTCATCTCTCTTCCCGTGCTACGCAAACGGGTATGACCTTGCATTATATGGCTCGACTTGGAATGGTTATTCTTATATTTCCACGGTGTATGCTTGGATGGATCAAAATTTTGCATACCCCGATCCTTAGTGTCAACTTAAACATTATCGATTCTCAAACACATCAGAAGTAATAAACCCATTGTGTTTCGTTAAACCTTTGTGTCATAAGTAAATATTACTACTCCCACCGTCCCCCATAATTGTGAGATGGAGTGAGTACTATATATATTTTAGTTCCATTCTTAAAAGGAAACTGCTGGGCGTCCCCCGGGGGATCTGATTTCCCAGCCCCCGGGTCCCCAGCCGTCGGATCAACCATTTTGACGGTTAGATTTGCATGTAGCAAAAAAACATCTCCGGCAGCAAAAAAATCACCCCGGCAGCAAATGACTGAAGCAAAAAACGGTTCGTTCAGAAAACAAAATAAAAAGGCTGGGCTCCCCGGAGACCTTGCCGGAGACCTCACCGGAGAGCGCGTAGCAAAAAATATATGCTATTGTAGCAAAAATGGATATCGTCGGAGACATCGACGGGGAACTCGCCGGAAACCTCGCTAGAGACCCAGTAGCAAACATATTTTGCAATAGTAGCAAACTTGTAAAAATGTTGTAGCAAAAAGTTATTCATATGTTGCAAATCCTCGGAGACAACAACGAAGACCTCGCCTGCAGCTGGCATTAGCGTCGTCCAAGGTTAAAGTAACTCCATCTGACCAAAAGGCAGCAACTCCTGGAACCGCCGGTAGCAAAGCTGTCCTCCGCCGGTAGCAAAAGGCTGGCCTCCGCCGGTAGCAATGCCGGAGGTCTAAGTTAGCAAAACTGGTATCCGCCGGTAGCAACACAGAAGATCTAAGGCAGCAAACTCCCCGAGAAGCGCGGTGCCGGCGCATGGAGGTGCTTGGCTTGTACCACCAGCAGCACCTCCGCCTGAGATTGCCGAAGCTGCATGTGGTTCGCCCACCAGGGACATGGCGGTCGCACGCGGCGGGAGCCCACCAAGGACGCGGCGGCAACGCGTCGCAGGACCTCCATGACGCACGCAAGAGCTCCATGGCGCACGCATCGAGCTGCTGGGATGCGGCGGCGCGCGGCTCAGGAGGCGGCGCCGGCGAGCGGCTGGGAGGCGGCAGCGCGTGCCTCGGGAGGCGGCGCCGGCGAGCGACTGGGAGGCGGCAGCGCGTGCCTCGGGAGGCGACGCCGGCGAGCGGCCGGTGGAGGTGGCGGCCGCCTCCACGCCGTGACCCCGTCCTCGCTGCGAAGCACCCACCGGCGCTGGGTCCCATCCCCGCGGCCAAGCAACCACCCGCGCTAGGTCGTACGCCTCCGTGCCTTGGTCCCGTCCTCCGCGACCGTGCAACCACCCGCGCTGGCACTCGAGCTCCTGCCGGGAGGTGCCCTCGCCGGTCTCCTCCGCATCGTCGTCCATGGCCTGAAGAAAATCCGCAGCGGCGCGAGCTCCATGGGGCAATAGATAGGGAGAGACGGATGGGGGAGGAGAGAGCATGTGCAGCTGTGGAGGCGGAGCTTGGTGAATCGGCGGCGGCGCTGTGGAGGCGGACGAGCAAAAAGTCAGCCTTATCGTGAAGGAAGGAAGGAACGAGTGGAGGGGAATGCATCGACAGGATAGTGGGCCACGTGGGGCACGTGTCAGATGTAGAAGCAGGAGGTTGCGATGGTTCGATCCCCCGGGGGAATCTGATCATTTTCCTTCTTAAAATCATTCGCACTATTTCTTTATGGAAAGCCATCATGGCGCCATTTGGACTATCCTCCCCGTACATGCAAATTTGATTCTTTAGACTGTAGTTTTTTTTTTAGGGCCTTTGGACTGTAGTCTGCAGATTCAAATGTTTAATGGCGCGGCCCATCTTAGCCCAGATAGTCTTGTTAATGCCCAGCCCATACATCCTTGAATATATATGCGTTATTTAAAAGCCAAAACCTTTCTTCATCCATTTCGACATTTTCTCATAGTTTGGCAACAAAGTTTTTCTGAAATTGAAGTACTATTACAAAACTGAAGTATTTATGTGCACGGAAATAAATACTGCACTTTCTTGATACTGTAATATTTCTCAGTTTTGGTACTACCTTCGATCCATATTACTTGATGCTAAAAGGAATGTATCTACAACTAAAATGTATCTAGATACATCCATATTAGAGTAAAGTAATATGAACTGAAGGGGTTAAAACTTCAAGGCGCTTGGGAAGTACTTTTTTACCATCCCCTCTCACCGACGGCTACATTGGATGTATGATTTCTTTTGTTGTTTTGCTAATTTTCAGAATTAAGTTAGAGGTCAGTAGAATTTTAAACCGTCGGATTCGTGATTGCTTTGCGATTCGTGTTTCATTGGCATTATCCTTGTTCGACCTGGTTATCGTTTTCACGTGGGACTTTGTTTTACTGGGCTGGATTTGTGTGTTCCAAGCTTGCCGATAAATACTTTGTATTGATCGATGTAATGAAGCTAGCCTTGTTACGTTTTTTTCCAACGCCGAAAGCCTTGTTACCTACATGTTGCATGTTCATGAAAAAAAAGGAAGTACGCGTTGCCAGCTAGCTAGCCTAGTTACATGCTCTCACGATTAATTTTTTTCGCGTTTGTGGTGAATCCATTTGGATTTTGAGATTCTTGGACTTCTTATATATGGGTATGGATGGAATTGGATGTCATTTATTTTTATTTGGACTGGATGTGGGCTGGATGGGGAACTGAGTGCTAGCACGGCTTGCGAGTGCGCAGCCAGCCTATCCGGGTTAGAGTCCCAAAGAGACCGAATTAAATGGAGTCTTATTTAACTGCTGAAGAGGTCTTATTACCTATCTAACAATGTATAGCTAAGGGAGGGAATATTTTCCTGTTGGTCAACATTTTAGATGTGGAGGGAGTGGATCAATTATATTTGGATAATTGTTGGGTAGCTTGATTTTGGACTTGAACTTTCACCCATTTCCGGGTTTAACTTACTTCCTTCATCGTCGCCGTTTTTTTATGAAATGAAGAAGTTGTGGCGGCGGGTGGTCGTCTGGGGGTGGTGAGTGGTGGAGTTCGTGTGTTGTTTTTGTTTTCCACATTCTTCGTTTGTTTTGTTCTCCGATGATGAGTTTGTGTTATAGGATATTGTTGGTGTTGCTTTTGTTCTTTTTAGATTTATGTAATTCTTTTGCAGGGTTAAATTTGACTGTTTATAGTCAACCGTTGACACCTTTTTTTCTTGGATTGGCTGAGTCCACTTTTCTGTGGCTGGAGGCGGTTTGCCAGTTTTGATCTGGGAAAAAATGGTATTCCCTCCGATCCAGAAAAAGTGTCGGGGATTTAGTACTAAGTTAGTACAACTTTTATACTAAGTTCCTGATAGATATTATGGATCAGAGGGATTAATGTTTTTGATGTGGGCAATTATGATCATAAGCAATTTCCATGTGGACAGTAAGTGTTTTAGTATTTTTTTTCTTTGGTTTAAACGACATGAGCATTTTTCATCGAGCGACATGGGTGTTGAAGAGGAACGAAAAGTAACATGTGTGAGGTTTGTTGGAATGGCGATGCATCTGCGCGGGTAACTCCTAACACAAGCAGAAGGAATTAGCTTGTGGGACATGCTCTTTTTCATATTAGTTTTATTTTGTTGTCATTGAATTTATTTTTGGGGTTTGATTTTGTTAGGCATCTCATGTTTCTTGCTTGATTTTTTTCATTCAATTTTTAATATTTTTTTGTTCTGTAGGATCTTTCTGTTGGTCAATGGCAGTACAAG
Organism: Lolium rigidum; assembly: GCF_022539505.1. NCBI lineage: Eukaryota > Viridiplantae > Streptophyta > Magnoliopsida > Poales > Poaceae > Lolium > Lolium rigidum. The sequence goes on along the minus strand of NC_061514.1, from coordinate 351,515,771 downwards.
TACTAGTCAAAAATGAAGAAAACAAATATTTGTTAGGAATATATAAATTTGGAGTTGGAACTAGAGAACGTGAAGACGGACAAGAAAGAGAATTCTCAAAGCTCATTGGGAAGAAATGATTATGAGAGATAGGAAGGAGATAATGTATGAGGTTATAGTAGCCATTTGTATGGCAATATAGTGTGTATTTGTTTGATCGTAAGGGGTTTTGTGTAATGTATGGTCTACGAGGAGAGGTATGAAGATAAATGAAGAAAACAAATATTTGTTAGAAATATATAAATTTGGAGTTGGAACTACAGAACGTGAAGACGGACAAGAAAGAGAATTCTCAAAGCTCATTGGGAAGAAATGATTATGAGAGATAGGAAGGAGATAATGTATGAGGTTATAGTAGCCATTTGTATGGCAATATAGTGTGTATTTGTTTGATCGTAAGGGGTTTTGTGTAATGTATGGTCTACGAGGAGAGGTATGAAGATAAATGAGGCATAAACTAGTATTGAGAAACAAATCATCTCAAATTAGCCCTAAATCTTTTTTTTTGTATAGTTGCAAGTGGGAGTTGCAACCAACCTTTTTGTGTTTTTCCAGTTGCAAGTGGAGTCGCAACTGATGCACAAATACTCTGGTTTCCATGCTCATCTCAAATTTTTATTTTGTTACGGTTGCGAATAAGCACAATTCATAGTGAAATGCTCTGAAATCCACTCTAACCCCTAGTTTGTCTTCTTTGTCCCAGTTGCAATTGGGGTTGCAACCGAGAGTTGAATGTTTTGAAATGCTCCAGAATCCATGTTAAACCCTAATTTGTCTTTATCACATTTGCAAGTGGGGTTGCAACTGACTCTTGTTGCCTAGTCGCAAGTGGGGCTGCAATTGACTCTTGTTGCCCAGTTGCAGGTGGGGTTGCAACAGACTCTTGTTGCCAGTTGCAAGTGGGGTTGCAACTGAGAGAGAAATGCTCCAAAATCCGCGCTAAACCCTAAATTGTCTTTGTCCTTATTGTAAGTCGGGCCGCAACTGACTCATGTTGCAAGTGGAGTCGTAACTGAGAGAAAAATGCTCCATAATCCGTGCTGAACCCTACTTCATATCTATGTCCTAGTTGCAAGTGGGGTTGCAACTTAAAAATAATTATTTGAAATCCACGCCAAACCATGATTCGTATTTGTCCTAGTTGCAAGTGAGGTTGCAACTGACTCTTGTTGCCTACTTGCAAGTGGGGTTGCAACTGACTCTTCTTGCCCAGTTACAAGTGGGGTCGCAACAGACTCTTGTTGCCAGTTGCAAGTGGGGTTGCAACTAAGAGAGAAATCCTCTGAAATCCATGCTACACCCTAAATAGTTTTTGTCCTTGTTGCAAGTGGGGTCACAACTGACTCATCTTTCTCAATTGCAAGCAAAGTTGAAGAAATCGTTAATATTAACTGTTAATATTAACTTATTGATCGGCCTTAAAATGGAGATTAATAACTTATCGACCGATTAATTGATTTTATCGGTCGGCTATTTATCGGATTTTTTTGTAAATACTAATTTTTGACACTAATTATAATATGATATACAAAAATAATATTGGAATATTGAACATAAGTATTACCTTGATTCATTGCATTTGAATCAATAAAAACGAAAACTTTGAGCCAATGCACTGCCATACCAAATTTTATCAAAATTTCACTAACAATCGACCGAAATATCGGCCATGTGAGTGAAAATCGGGCAAAATATCGGCTCTCAGGCAGAAAATCGGCCGAAATATCGGTGACGCAATAAATTAGCCGATACGCCAAAATATTATCGGTTACCATACGATTCACGATAAATCGACCCTATTTCATCTTCCTGCTAAGTATTTTTGTCTTGATCTCCCCTTGGTTTCTTGATAACTTCTTAGCCTTTTTTATCCATATTTACTTTTCTTGCTTCTTCTTGAGCAGACATGATAACTCTTCTGCTTCATACACCTTCTCCTTTGCTGACCTGTTGGGATTTTCTTAAAATATTTGTTATTAGACGAAGGTTCATAACGTTCCCAATCATTAGGGAGTTGCAAATGTTTAGCATAAATCTTAACAATGTGAATGATATCTTTAGGCAGAAGATTATTATTACCAAGCAATTCAACAACCTTTTTATACTGCATAAATTTGTTAATAGATTCTAGCTCTACTAGAGATTTCTCATCAGGTTCTTTGCTATCTTTTGAAAGCTCATCTTTGTGTATGGTTTCTAATAAGTTCCAAGCCTTATCGACTCCTTCAGTAAAAGATCTATCAAAAAGTAAATATAATAAATCTCTATTCTTAGCATTAACTCTTGCGTAGAAAGTGTGTATAATTAACCAAGGTGGAAAATCATGATGGGGATGATTGCTAAGAATCTCTCTGAATCTTGAGTAGCTTTCATACAAGCTCTCTAGCGGTAGACTTTTAAAGTTCGTAACTATCCACCTTGCTCCAAGGGACCTGGTTTCTGGAAAAAATGGCTGAAGGAATTTAGTAGACAATGCCTTCCATTTAGAAGAATTTAAAATGGGATAATTATTATACCAAGTTCGGGATATAACAATAAGGGTTTGTCCAAAGAGTTCAAACTTAATCTCATCTTCGGTAAAAATATTTAAATTAAAAGTTGCACAAACATCTTTGAAATATTCGACATTCCCATACGGGTCTTCAGTGTCATCTCCTGCAAACATCTTAGATTGCAGTAAATCTAATAGCATGGAGTTTATATCATACCCTTTTGGATTGATGAGTTTGTCTAGTTTTATAAAAGCGTCCATTGGAGGGCCAGAGCTCTTTACAACTTGAAGGTGTATCTCACGTTGGTAGTCTTCCATGGTTTTTCACCTGTAACTCAAAAACAATTATGTAGAACAATAAATAAAGTAGAAACTAAAAACAAAGAGCAAAAGTGCCGAGCTCCCTGGCAACGGTGCCGGAAAATAGCTTGATGGCTGCAATACACAGATCAGTTGTGGCTAGCTAGTTTCGAAATAAGAGTATTGAACCACGAGGAGATACTAGTAATGATCTTAATGCCCCTTGTTGCTATTTATCTAAAATCACTTAAAGCTATCTTAAATCCCAAGCGAGGTTTTGTTTTTTTAATGAGTTTAATAGGATGTTGTGTAAAGTAAATAACTGAAATAAAAGAGTGTAAATACGACTGAAGATTACGTCGGGACTTCAATAATACTAAAATGATCTCGGGGGTTGTTGGTTCCACCTCTGGTATTAACCAAGAACACAAACTAGATAATTCATATCTTGGCTCTCGTTGTATGTGGAAAAGGCTCGAAGTTGGAATATGTATCTCATAAAATATCCCTGAATAACCACCGCAATGACCTTCGGCAAGCCACCTACTGATCCATCACAATTAAGGGATTACCCTTTGGTTATTTGTGAAGCGTTGCGAGTACCTTCTTATCCCCTTCTTCCATACAATAATGCACCGCACACGGTATGTCACTTCCCGCCGTATACACTATCGTACTTCTGAAGGTAGTTCCCTCCCGTGAACCTTAGACAAATGTTACATGGTCGACTTCATGTAACATCACAAGACAAAACTAACATACAAACATAGTGCAAAGCTATAAATCATCTTCAATCATATTATAATACTACTAGGGTTTCTCCATCTCCCCCAAGAACGAAGTGAACTACTCACACATGGAAACAATTGATAACCCACAAGTATAGGGGATCGCAATAGTCTTCGAGGGAAGTAAAACCCAAATTTATTGATTCGACACAAGGGGAGACAAAGAATACTTATAAGCCTTAACAACTGAGTTGTCAATTCAGCTGCACCTGGAAAAGCACTAGTAACAGGGGTGATGTGAAAGCAGCAGTAATATGAGAGCAATAGTAACGATAACACGAGCGAGCAGTAGCAGTAACACAGAGGCAATGGCACCCGAAAATAGTTGATACTACTTCTAATGGCATATAGGACCAAGTGAGTATTTGATGATGAAAGATGGACCGGGGTTCCCAGCTATCTACACTAGTGGTAACTCTCCAATAACAAGTGTTGGGTGAACAAATTACAGTTGGGCAATTGACATAATTATTATAGCATTAAGACAGAACATCCAGTTTATTAATCATGTAGACATGTTTTCTGTAACGGCCCAGGGTAGTACCCCATATTAGATTTGTTTGTTGTTTTTCTTTTTGCAACATCATGGCATATGCATCACATCATACACATGTTTTCACAAATAAAATTATTTCATAATCCCTATTTCAATATTTTCCCTCTCATATGGTTTATATAATAATAAACCTCCTCATCCCATTTCATTTAACAAAACCCTAACACCAAACTTATTATTTTGCTATAAATATTCTCTCTTAATTTATCTCTTTCTCCTCCTCTATTCTCAAATTCAAATACCTATTCGAATGGTTTCAAAATTAATACAAACAGTTTTTCTGAAGAAGGCAAAAAAAAAAAGGAGAAAGATTTTAAAAATAAAAATCCCTAACCCTCCTCCCTGGACCTCTCTCCCCGCCGGCCCATCCCTCTTCCTTTTCCCTCTTTTCACCGGAGGCCCAGCTCTCACTCCTTCCCGGCCCAGCCCTTTTTTTCTCTTCCTGGCCCGAGCCCGGCCCCCCTTTCTTTCCGAAACGGTACCACCTCCCTTGTCGTCTTCCACCTCACGCGAAGAGCGTGAGCTCCCGTGGTCGACGTCACCACGCACCCCGCGCCTCCACCACCACCTGCTCCCCTCTCTTTTAATCCCCCTCCAGGTCCCCGGCAAACCCTAGCCGCCCATCCCTTTTCCCCCTCGAGCGCCGCCGGCAAACTCTCCTCCCTTTTTCCTTCACCACCGAAGCCCCCTCACGGCTCCGCCATGGCGCCACCCCAACCGACGCTCCCTCACCGAGCTGAGACCACCAGATGAACGGTCTCGTCGTCCTCATCTTCCCCTGCAAGGAATCGAACTGGAGCCCTCTAAATCGCTGGCGAATTCGCCGTTTCTTCTCCAGGTCCGGCGGAAAAACTCGCCGATTCTGGCCAACCTCGGCCTCCTCCGGCAACACCGAGCATACCATCGTCTTCCGGGTGAGCAGGCGCATCTCCCAGTACCTCTCCTTCTTCCGTTTCCCTTCCTGGTTTGTTCCCCGACGTTGACATGTCGCCGTGCCCGCAGAACCTTGCCGCCGGCAGCCGCTCCGATGACCTCCTTGAAGCGGTGCCGCCACTCCCGGTCCACCTCGACTTGGCGCACTCGACGCCCGCACGCGTGTTTCCTGTAACGCCGAAGAACACCCGTGCGCGGCCTCGCCTCGCCGCGGTGACCGCCTCCCCGGAACGCGCACGGCGTCGAACACCCTGCGTGCAAGCCGCGGATGGTTCGCCACGTCGACCGCCACCTCAGCGCCGTGGGCCCCGCTCGTCAGCGACCCGCGGGTTGAACCGCTCGGTGAGAAACACCCCCACCTCAGATCCAGATCTACCGCTTTTCGTTTAGGCCCCTGCAGCTTTTCAAAAACCAACCCGCAACCCCTGGCGCGGATGGTTTTGCTGAAAACCCCCTGCGCTTTTGTAAAACAACCCGCAGTCCTTCCCCTGGACAGATTTTGTTTTCAGGTCCTTTTCTAATTAAAACAAATCCTGTATTCTCTATTTAAAATCATAAAAACTGTTTTGTTAATAACTTTGAAATGGTAATTCGAAATTAAAAGTGTTGTACATGAAAATTGATCGAAAAATGTGCTGAACATGAATATGCCATTCATATGCTTGTTTGCATCTCGCATAATGTCGCGCGTTGATAGTTATGCATGTTCACCTAACATATATGCGGAGTATTTTGGATTTCCAACTATGGTTTTCCCCGCTCGGTTTAACTTTGTAGTAGAGCACCCTTGCCTTGATATGCCATGCTATTGAACACTTAACTTTGCCGGTAGAAATGCAACTCAAACCTTAATTTGTTTGTCCGGGGTTCCGACTCCGATTAAATTGGATAAGTGCATCGCATCATCCTTGCCATGTCATGCATATCATCTTGAGCATGCCGACTCTTTATCCGTAGTAGTAAGACTTGCATACGTTGTGTGTTCTAGCATTTGCTTCTTCCCGGATAGGATCGCGAAGTGGTGTTGTGAGATACGACGAGTTCTCCAACAAGTTCTTCTGCAGCTTTTCACAGGCGAGCCCTCTCTCTTCACCTATTATACACTCTCCCTCGCATTGCTATCCTTATGTTGCGCTTCTTTATCGAGTCACGTGTCCTATTCCACTTGTTTACCATAATAATCCTATATGTATCATTCCTTAACCATAGCCGTTGCTTGATGATTGAGCCTTGCGAGTCATAGGCGTGTTTAGGCTCTGTTGTTTATCTCGATCTGTTATCGGGATATGTTGGGTTGTTGGGAGGTTATCACATGCTATATCAGTTGTTGGAGATACACATGCTTTACTTATTTGTTAACAACTAAAATTGTAAGCAGAGGCATCTCGTGAGCCCCTTTGCGAAAGCATCGGAACTTTGACTCGCTAATGTCCCCTAGGACCCGAGTTCTTGTTATCCGTTCCGAGATTGAGCGCTCTACCCATGCGTGGGGACGATTATTGGGACCCCCCTCACCCATTACCTTTTCTCAAGTCGGTTGAAAAGGGGGCCACAACCTTGGTTTTATTTGCCTATGCCATGTATGCCATGCTTTATTACCGTTGCCTTCGGGTGTTTATTACCGTTGCCTTCGGGTGTTTACTTCGTATTGTACCCCGCGGGACGTTTAGCGAAGCGTGTGGTTTGCACACCTAGCCGCCGACGCAAACCCCGAGTCCGTCTCGGAGTACGGCCGGACTTCGTCACGGGTAGCTTAGTCGGGTGGCCCCCTAGACTTTCTTGTTGAACTGGGAACGGTCTTGTTGTGAGACATCCACCTCGTCGTAAGTGGGTCGAGCATGCGTATGGTTACATTTGGGCAACCCCTGCGAGGGTGTACATCTTATCGATAAGCCGTGTCCGCGGTTATGGACGACTTGGAATTGTTTAGCTTGATCATAGAACAACTTACACCTTATACTTGTTGTTAATAATATGATAATAACTTGCGTAGTAATATAGCATTACTACAACCGATACCTACTAAAACTTGTCCACCGTTGAGTGCCTTTTACATTGCCTCTTCGCAATTGTTGGAGGGGATATGTGTAATCGGCTGGGTTATGTTTGTGTAGTATTTTACCTGTTACCTTGTGCGCTCTCTTATCTTCTCTGAGTAGACGGATGTTGTAGCGTGTCTCTATTGGTTATAGTTTTGCTGCCGCTAAACCTACCATATAGCCCTGTGCGATATATATTTATACTCGCTTCTGGCGAGCATAGCCATTTCCGGCCTCGCTAAGTACGTGCCGGAGTTCGTTCCTTGGTACTTACTCTCGCCTTTTCCCTTTCTCTTTGCTTCCTCCCTTTTGTCGGCAACCGATGGCCCGACTTTGACGGTACGAGACGACGATATTAGCAAGGTTACCCTTCCGGCTTGGCCTCGGGCAGGGTTATGGACGCCATCATGTTTATCTTCGGGACTCTTAGTCCAATTTGTATCTTGTCCGTACTCGGACGTATTCGATCTTCCGTATGATTTGGATCTTTGTATTGTATATTTGTATCTTGACTCGTTGGAGTCGTTGTTGTAATATATGTATCTTGTGGGCTCTATTGTAATCCCGTTGCAATGTTACCGCTCGTGTTAATTCCTCCGGCATCACGTGTGTGATTCGTCGCGCACGTCGTGCTCGGAGGGCGTCTCGAATCGATATCGTGCGGATTTCGGCGGGACCGCCGGAATCCTCATGGTACCGGTTCCGGGCGTCACAAGTTGGTATCGTAGCTCAAGGTTGACGGTACCCCACTAGTCCAGCCTCGTAGGATAACCTTGCCAACGAACGTTGTGTCTAGTGTGAAAACTATTTTCCGAAAACTCGTTGGATAGTTCCGACTAGCTCTGTTTTTCTCCTTACCTCTATTCTTTCTCCTCTTACCTTTGCGAGTTTTGAGTCTTCTCTCTTATCTGCTTCTCCGAGTCTTAGGTTCCGACGTGGGTTGGACGATCTATGCCTTCACCTATTAGCACCGATCTCTGAAGTCTTTCTGACAAAAGAACATCACCGCTGGCTAATCTTTGTCTTCTCCGTTTGACATCATCTTTGTTTATGTGATCCTTCCTCTATCCCTTGTGTTTTTGACCTCATGAACCTACATTGTCGATGTTTATCAAGACCGTCAATCCGTATTCTCGGAGTTGGTTGCACGATTCTCTTATTCGTGTACGGAGTAATACTTTGAGTGCGGGATGGAGTCGCGACCATACCGACTACTCTTATTATTCGCTCCTCGTTACCCGAATTGGTGGATCCGTGTGATCGTTACTCCTTCCTCTCGTTTTTCCGGGTCCTCTTCGTCATCGGAACTACGACTTCTTGTTAGTGGTGTCGCTCGATCAACATGGAACAAGCATTCTTGTTAGTGGTGTCGAGGAGATTGACACGTCGTCTGAAGATCCGATAGTTCACCCCTCTCCCCCGTACCATGGCGTGGAACCTCGGGGCGAGGTTCCTTGTTAGTGGTGTCGATTGTAACGGCCTGTGGTAGTACCCCATATTAGATTTGTTTGTTGTTTTTCTTTTTGCAACATCATGGCATATGCATCACATCATACACATGTTTTCACAAATAAAATTATTTCATAATCCCTATTTCAATATTTTCCCTCTCATATGGTTTATATAATAATAAACCTCCTCATCCCATTTCATTTAACAAAACCCTAACACCAAACTTATTATTTTGCTATAAATATTCTCTCTTAATTTATCTCTTTCTCCTCCTCTATTCTCAAATTCAAATACCTATTCGAATGGTTTCAAAATTAATACAAACAGTTTTTCCGAAGAAGGCAAAAGAAAAAAAGGAGAAAGATTTTAAAAATAAAAATCCCTAACCCTCCTCCCTGGACCTCTCTCCCCGCCGGCCCATCCCTCTTCCTTTTCCCTCTTTTCACCGGAGGCCCAGCTCTCACTCCTTCCCGGCCCAGCCCTTTTTTTTCTCTTCCTGGCCCGAGCCCGGCCCCCCTTTCTTTCCGAAACGGTACCACCTCCCTTGTCGTCTTCCACCTCACGCGAAGAGCGTGAGCTCCCGTGGTCGACGTCACCACGCACCCCGCGCCTCCACCACCACATGCTCCCCTCTCTTTTAATCCCCCTCCGTGTCCCCAGCAAACCCTAGCCGCCCATCCCTTTTCCCCCTCGAGCGCTGCCAGCAAACTCTCCTCCCTTTTTCCTTCACCACCGAAGCCCCCTCACAGCTCCGCCATGGCGCCGCCGCTACTGACGCTCCCTCACCGAGTGGAGACCACCAGAAGAACGGCCTCGACGTCCTCGTCTTCCCCCTGCAAGGAATCGAACTGGAGCCCTCTAAATCGCTGGCGAATTCGCCGTTTCTTCTCCAGGTCCGGCGGAAAACTCGCCGATTCTGGCCAACCTCGGCCTCCTCCGGCAACACCGAGCATACCATCGTCTTCCGGTGAGCAGGCGCATCTCCCAGTACCCCTCCTTCTTCCGTTTCCCCTCCTGGTTTGTTCCCCGACGTTGAACCGTCGCCGTGCCCGCAGAACCTTGCCGCCGGCAGCGCTCCGATGACCTCCTTGAAGCGGTGCCGCCACTCCCCGGTCCACCTCGACTTGGCGCACCCGACGCCCGCACGCGTGTTTCCCGTAACGCCGAAGAACACCCGTGCGCAGCCTCGCCTCGCCGCGGTGACCGCCTCCCCGGAACGCGCACGGCGTCGAACACCCTCGCGTGCAAGCCGCGGATGGTTCGCCACGTCGACCGCCACCTCAGCGCCGTGGGCCCCGCTCGTCGGCCGACCCGCGGGTTGAACCGCTCGGTGAGAAACACCCCCACCTCGGATCCGGATCTACCGCTTTTCGTTTAGGCCCCGCAGCTTTTCAAAAACCAACCCGCAACCCCCGGCGCGGATGGTTTTGCTGAAAACCCCCGCGCTTTTGTAAAACAACCCGCAGTCCTTCCCCTGGACAGATTTTGTTTTCGGTGTCCTTTTCTAATTAAAACAAATCCCGTATTCTCTATTTAAAATCATAAAAACTGTTTTGTTAATAACTTTTAAATGGTAATTCGAAATTAAAAGTGTTGTACATGAAAATTGATCAGAAAAATGTGCTGAACATGAATATGCCATTCATATGCTTGTTTGCATCTCGCATAATGTCACGCGTTGATAGTTATGCATGTTCACCTAACATATATGCGGAGTATTTTGGATTTCCAACTATGGTTTTCCCCGCTCGGGTTTAACTTTGTAGTAGAGCACCCTTGCCTTGATATGCCATGCTATTGAACACTTAACTTTGCCGGTAGAAATGCAACTCAAACCTTAATTTGTTTGTCCGGGGTTCCGACTCCGATTAAATTGGATAAGTGCATCGCATCATCCTTGCCATGTCATGCATATCATCTTGAGCATGCCGACTCTTTATCCGTAGTAGTAAGACTTGCATACGTTGTGTGTTCCGAAGCATTTGCTTCTTCCCGGATAGGATCGCGAAGTGGTGTTGTGAGATACGACGAGTTCTCCAACAAGTTCTTCTGCAGCTTTTCACAGGCGAGCCCTCTCTCTTCACCTATTATACACTCTCCCTCGCATTGCTATCCTTATGTTGCGCTTCTTTATCGAGTCACGTGTCCTATTCCACTTGTTTACCATAATAATCCTATATGTATCATTCCTTAACCATAGCCGTTGCTTGATGATTGAGCCTTGCGAGTCGTAGGCGTGTTTAGGCTCGTTGTTTATCTCGATCCGTTATCGGGATATGTTGGGTTGTTGGGAGGTTATCACATGCTATATCAGTTGTTGGAGATACACATGCTTTACTTATTTGTTAACAACTAAAATTGTAAGCAGAGGCATCTCGTGAGCCCCTTTGCGAAAGCATCGGAACTTTGACTCGCTAATGTCCCCTAGGACCCGAGTTCTTGTTATCTGTTCCGAGATTGAGCGCTCTACCCATGCGTGGGGACGATTATTGGGACCCCCCCTCACCCATTACCTTTTCTCAAGTCAGTTAAAAAGGGGGCCACAACCTTGGTTTTATTTGCCTATGCCATGTATGCCATGTTTATTACTGTTGCCTTCGGATGTTTATTTCTGTTGCCTTCGGGTGTTTACTTCTGTACTGTACCCCGCGGGACGTTTAGCGAAGCGTGTGGTTTGCACGCCTAGCCGCCGACGCAAACCCTGAGTCCGCTTCGGAGTACGGCCGGACTTCGTTACGGGTAGCTTAGTCGGGTGGCCCCCCAGACTTTCTTGTTGAACTCGGGAACGGTCTTGTTGTGAGACATCCACCTGTCGTAAGTGGGTCGAGCATGCGTATGGTTACATTTGGGCAACCCCCGCAGGGTGTACATCTTATCGATAAGCCGTGTCCGCGGTTATGGACGACTTGGAATTGTTTAGCTTGATCATAGAACAACTTACACCTTATACTTGTTGTTAATAATATGATAATAACTTGCGTAGTAATATAGCATTACTACAACCGATATCTACTAAAACTTGTCCACCGTTGAGTGCCTTTTACATTGCCTCTTCGCAATTGTTGGAGGGGATATGTGTAATCGGCTGGGTTATGTTTGTGTAGTATTTTACCTGTTACCTTGTGCGCTCTCTTATCTTCTCTGAGTAGACGGATGTTGTAGCGTGTCTCTATTGGTTATAGTTTTGCTGCCGCTAAACCTACCATATAGCCCCCGGCGATATATATTTATACTCGCTCGGCGAGCATAGCCATTTCCAGCCTCGCTAAGTACGTGCCGGAGTTCGTTCCTTGGTACTTACTCTCGCCTTTTCCCTTTCTCTTTTGCTTCCTCCCTTTTGTCGGCAACCGATGGCCCGACTTTGACAGTACGAGACGACGATATTAGCAAGGTTACCCTTCCGGCTTGGCCTCGGGCAGGGTTATGGACGCCATCTGTTTATCTTCGGGACTCTTAGTCCAATTTGTATCTTGTCCGTACTCGGACGTATTCGATCTTCTCGTATGATTTGGATCTTTGTATTGTATATTTGTATCTTGACTCGTTGGAGTCGTTGTTGTAATATATGTATCTTGTGGGCTCTATTGTAATCCTCGTTGCAATGTTACCGCTCGTGTTAATTCCTCTGGCATCACGTGTGTGATTCGTCGCGCACGTCGTGTCGGAGGGCGTCTCTGAATCGATATCGTGCGGATTTCGGCGGGACCGCTGGAATCCTCATGGTACCGGTTCCGGGGCGTCACAAGTTGGTATCAGAGCTCAGGTTGACGGTACCCCACTAGTCCAGCCTGTAGGATAACCTTGCCAACGAACGTTGTGTCTAGTGTGAAAACTATTTTCTGAAAACTCGTTGGATAGTTCTGACTAGCTCTGTTTTTCTCCTTACCTCTATTCTTTCTCCTCTTACCTTTGCGAGTTTTGAGTCTTCTCTCTTATCTGCTTCTCCGAGTCTTAGGTTCCGACGTGGGTTGGACGATCTATGCCTTCACCTATTAGCACCGATCTCTGAAGACTTTCTGACAAAAGAACATCACCGCTCGGCTAATCTTTGTCTTCTCCGTTTGACATCATCTTTGTTTATGTGATCCTTCCTCTATCCCTTGTGTTTTTGACCTCATGAACCTACATTGTCGATGTTTATCAAGACCGTCAATCTGTATTCCTGGAGTTGGTTGCACGATTCTCTTATTCATGTACAGAGTAATACTTTGAGTGCGGGATGGAGTCGCGACCATACCGACTACTCTTATTATTCGCTCCTGTTACCTGAATTGGTGGATCCGTGTGACTGTTACTCCTTCCTCTGTTTTTCCGGGGTCCTCTTTGTCATCGGAACTACGACTTCTTGTTAGTGGTGTCGCTCGATCAACATGGAACAAGCATTCTTGTTAGTGGTGTCGAGGAGATTGACACGTCGTCTGAAGATCCGATAGTTCACCCCTCTCCCCCGTACCATGGCGTGGAACCTCGGGGCGAGGTTCCTTGTTAGTGGTGTCGATTGTAACGGCCCAGGGTAGTACCCCATATTAGATTTGTTTGTTGTTTTTCTTTTTGCAACATCATGGCATATGCATCACATCATACACATGTTTTCACAAATAAAATTATTTCATAATCCCTATTTCAATATTTTCCCTCTCATATGGTTTATATAATAATAAACCTCCTCATCCCATTTCATTTAACAAAACCCTAACACCAAACTTATTATTTTGCTATAAATATTCTCTCTTAATTTATCTCTTTCTCCTCCTCTATTCTCAAATTCAAATACCTATTCGAATGGTTTCAAAATTAATACAAACAGTTTTTCCGAAGAAGGCAAAAGAAAAAAAGGAGAAAGATTTTAAAAATAAAAATCCCTAACCCTCCTCCCCGGACCTCTCTCCCGCCGGCCCATCCCTCTTCCTTTTCCCTCTTTTCACCGGAGGCCCAGCTCTCACTCCTTCCCGGCCCAGCCCTTTTTTTTCTCTTCCTGGCCCGAGCCCGACCCCCCTTTCTTTCCGAAACGGTACCACCTCCCTTGTCGTCTTCCACCTCACGCGAAGAGCGTGAGCTCCCGTGGTCGACGTCACCACGCACCCCGCGCCTCCACCACCACCTGCTCCCCTCTCTTTTAATCCCCCTCCGGGTCCCCGAGCAAACCCTAGCCGCCCATCCCTTTTCCCCCTCGAGCGCCGCCGGCAAACTCTCCTCCCTTTTTCCTTCACCACCGAAGCCCCCTCACAGCTCCGCCATGGCGCCGCCGCTACTGACGCTCCCTCACCGAGCGGAGACCACCAGAAGAACGGCCTCGACGTCCTCGTCTTCCCCCTGCAAGGAATCGAACTGGAGCCCTCTAAATCGCTGGCGAATTCGCCGTTTCTTCTCCAGGTCCGGCGGAAAAACTCGCCGATTCTGGCCAACCTCGGCCTCCTCCGGCAACACCGAGCATACCATCGTCTTCCGGGTGAGCAGGCGCATATCCCAGTACCTCTCCTTCTTCCGTTTCCCTTCCTGGTTTGTTCCCCGACGTTGACATGTCGCCGTGCCCGCAGAACCTTGCCGCCGGCAGCGCTCCGATGACCTCCTTGAAGCGGTGCCGCCACTCCCTGGTCCACCTCGACTTGGCGCACCCGACGCCCGCACGCGTGTTTCCCGTAACGCCGAAGAACACCCGTGCGCAGCCTCGCCTCGCCGCGGTGACCGCCTCCCCGGAACGCGCACGGCGTCGAACACCCTGCGTGCAAGCCGCGGATGGTTCGCCACGTCGACCGCCACCTCAGCCGCCGTGGGCCCCGCTCGTCAGCGACCCGCGGGTTGAACCGCTCGGTGAGAAACACCCCCACCTCAGATCCAGATCTACCGCTTTTCGTTTAGGCCCCTGCAGCTTTTCAAAAACCAACCCGCAACCCCTGGCGCGGATGGTTTTGCTGAAAACCCCCTGCGCTTTTGTAAAACAACCCGCAGTCCTTCCCCTGGACAGATTTTGTTTTCAGGTCCTTTTCTAATTAAAACAAATCCTGTATTCTCTATTTAAAATCATAAAAACTGTTTTGTTAATAACTTTTAAATGGTAATTCGAAATTAAAAGTGTTGTACATGAAAATTGATCAGAAAAATGTGCTGAACATGAATATGCCGTTCATATGCTTGTTTGCATCTCGCATAATGTCGCGCGTTGATAGTTATGCATGTTCACCTAACATATATGCGGAGTATTTTGGATTTCCAACTATGGTTTTCCCCGCTCCGTTTAACTTTGTAGTAGAGCACCCTTGCCTTGATATGCCATGCTATTGAACACTTAACTTTGCCGGTAGAAATGCAACTCAAACCTTAATTTGTTTGTCCGGGGTTCCGACTCCGATTAAATTGGATAAGTGCATCGCATCATCCTTGCCATGTCATGCATATCATCTTGAGCATGCCGACTCTTTATCCGTAGTAGTAAGACTTGCATACGTTGTGTGTTCCAGCATTTGCTTCTTCCCGGATAGGATCGCGAAGTGGTGTTGTGAGATACGACGAGTTCTCCAACAAGTTCTTCTCGAGCTTTTCACGAAGCGAGCCCTCTCTCTTCACCTATTATACACTCTCCCTCGCATTGCTATCCTTATGTTGCGCTTCTTTATCGAGTCACGTGTCCTATTCCACTTGTTTACCATAATAATCCTATATGTATCATTCCTTAACCATAGCCGTTGCTTGATGATTGAGCCTTGCGAGTCGTAGGCGTGTTTAGGCTCGTTGTTTATCTCGATCTCGTTATCGGGATATGTTGGGTTGTTGGGAGGTTATCACATGCTATATCGGTTGTTGGAGATACACATGCTTTACTTATTTGTTAACAACTAAAATTGTAAGCGAGGCATCCGTGAGCCCCTTTGCGAAAGCATCGGAACTTTGACTCGCTAATGTCCCCTAGGACCCGAGTTCTTGTTATCTCGTTCCGAGATTGAGCGCTCTACCCATGCGTGGGGACGATTATTGGGACC
Organism: Lolium rigidum; assembly: GCF_022539505.1. Lineage (NCBI taxonomy): Eukaryota > Viridiplantae > Streptophyta > Magnoliopsida > Poales > Poaceae > Lolium > Lolium rigidum. The sequence continues at coordinate 351,500,196 of NC_061514.1, read as the reverse complement.
CCCCTCACCCATTACCTTTTCTCAAGTCAGTTGAAAAGGGGGCCACAACCTTGGTTTTATTTGCCTATGCCATGTATGCCATGCTTTATTACTGTTGCCTTCGGGTGTTTATTACCGTTTGCCTTCGGGTGTTTACTTCTGTACTGTACCCCGCGGGACGTTTAGCGAAGCGTGTGGTTTGCACGCCTAGCCGCCGACGCAAACCCCGAGTCCGTCTCGGAGTACGGCCGGACTTCGTCACGGGTAGCTTAGTCGGGTGGCCCCCTAAACTTTCTTGTTGAACTCGGGAACGGTCTTGTTGTGAGACATCCACCTGTCGTAAGTGGGTCGAGCATGCGTATGGTTACATTTGGGCAACCCCTGCAGGGTGTACATCTTATCGATAAGCCGTGTCCGCGGTTATGGACGACTTGGAATTGTTTAGCTTGATCATAGAACAACTTACACCTTATACTTGTTGTTAATAATATGATAATAACTTGCGTAGTAATATAGCATTACTACAACCGATACCTACTAAAACTTGTCCACCGTTGAGTGCCTTTTACATTGCCTCTTCGCAATTGTTGGAGGGGATATGTGTAATCGGTCGGGTTATGTTTGTGTAGTATTTTACCTGTTACCTTGTGCGCTCTCTTATCTTCTCCGAGTAGACGGATGTTGTAGTGTGTCTCTATTGGTTATAGTTTTGCTGCCGCTAAACCTACCATATAGCCCCGGGCGATATATATTTATACTCGCTCGGCGAGCATAGCCATTTCCAGTCTCGCTAAGTACGTGCCGGAGTTCGTTCCTTGGTACTTACTCTCGCCTTTTCCCTTTCTCTTTTGCTTCCTCCCTTTTGTCGGCAACCGATGGCCCGACTTTGACAGGTACGAGACGACGATATTAGCAAGGTTACCCTTCCGGCTTGGCCTGGGCAGGGTTATGGACGCCATCTGTTTATCTTCGGGACTCTTAGTCCAATTTGTATCTTGTCCGTACTCGGACGTATTCGATCTTCTGTATGATTTGGATCTTTGTATTGTATATTTGTATCTTGACTCGTTGGAGTCGTTGTTGTAATATATGTATCTTGTGGGCTCTATTGTAATCCTGTTGCAATGTTACCGCTCGTGTTAATTCCTCTGGCATCACGTGTGTGATTCGTCGCGCACGTCGTGTCGGAGGGCGTCTCTGAATCGATATCGTGCGGATTTCGGCGGGACCGCTGGAATCCTCATGGTACCGGTTCCGGGCGTCACAAGTTGGTATCGAGCTCAGGTTGACGGTACCCCACTAGTCCGGCCTCGTAGGATAACCTTGCCAACGAACGTTGTGTCTAGTGTGAAAACTATTTTCTGAAAACTCGTTGGATAGTTCTGACTAGCTCTGTTTTTCTCCTTACCTCTATTCTTTCTCCTCTTACCTTTGCGAGTTTTGAGTCTTCTCTCTTATCTGCTTCTCCGAGTCTTAGGTTCCGACGTGGGTTGGACGATCTATGCCTTCACCTATTAGCACCGATCTCTGAAGACTTTCTGACAAAAGAACATCACCGCTGGCTAATCTTTGTCTTCTCCGTTTGACATCATCTTTGTTTATGTGATCCTTCCTCTATCCCTTGTGTTTTTGACCTCATGAACCTACATTGTCGATGTTTATCAAGACCGTCAATCTGTATTCCTGGAGTTGGTTGCACGATTCTCTTATTCATGTACAGAGTAATACTTTGAGTGCGGGATGGAGTCGCGACCATACCGACTACTCTTATTATTCGCTCCTGTTACCTGAATTGGTGGATCCGTGTGACTGTTACTCCTTCCTCTGTTTTTCCGGGGTCCTCTTCGTCATCGGAACTACGACTTCTTGTTAGTGGTGTCGCTCGATCAACATGGAACAAGCATTCTTGTTAGTGGTGTCGAGGAGATTGACACGTCGTCTGAAGATCCGATAGTTCACCCCTCTCCCCCGTACCATGGCGTGGAACCTCGGGGCGAGGTTCCTTGTTAGTGGTGTCGATTGTAACGGCCCGGGATAGTACCCCATATTAGATTTGTTTGTTGTTTTTCTTTTTGCAACATCATGGCATATGCATCACATCATACACATGTTTTCACAAATAAAATTATTTCATAATCCCTATTTCAATATTTTCCCTCTCATATGGTTTATATAATAATAAACCTCCTCATCCCATTTCATTTAACAAAACCCTAACACCAAACTTATTATTTTGCTATAAATATTCTCTCTTAATTTATCTCTTTCTCCTCCTCTATTCTCAAATTCAAATACCTATTCGAATGGTTTCAAAATTAATACAAACAGTTTTTCTGAAGAAGGCAAAAGAAAAAAAGGAGAAAGATTTTAAAAATAAAAATCCCTAACCCTCCTCCCTGGACCTCTCTCCCCGCCGGCCCATCCCTCTTCCTTTTCCCTCTTTTCACCGGAGGCCCAGCTCTCACTCCTTCCCGGCCCAGCCCTTTTTTTTCTCTTCCTGGCCCGAGCCCGGCCCCCCTTTCTTTCCGAAACGGTACCACCTCCCTTGTCGTCTTCCACCTCACGCGAAGAGCGTGAGCTCCCGTGGTCGACGTCACCACGCACCCCGCGCCTCCACCACCACCTGCTCCCCTCTCTTTTAATCCCCCTCCAGGTCCCCAGCAAACCCTAGCCGCCCATCCCTTTTCCCCCTCGAGCGCCGCCAGCAAACTCTCCTCCCTTTTTCCTTCACCACCGAAGCCCCCTCACAGCTCCGCCATGGCGCCGCCGCTACTGACGCTCCCTCACCGAGCGGAGACCACCAGAAGAACGGCCTCGACGTCCTCGTCTTCCCCCTGCAAGGAATCGAACTGGAGCCCTCTAAATCGCTGGCGAATTCGCCGTTTCTTCTCCAGGTCCGGCGGAAAAACTCGCCGATTCCGGCCAACCTCGGCCTCCTCCGGCAACACCGAGCATACCATCGTCTTCCGGGTGAGCAGGCGCATCTCCCAGTACCTCTCCTTCTTCCGTTTCCCTTCCTGGTTTGTTCCCCGACGTTGACATGTCGCCGTGCCCGCAGAACCTTGCCGCCGGCAGCGCTCCGATGACCTCCTTGAAGCGGTGCCGCCACTCCCTGGTCCACCTCGACTTGGCGCACCTGACGCCCGCACGCGTGTTTCCTGTAACGCCGAAGAACACCCGTGCGCAGCCTCGCCTCGCCGCGGTGACCGCCTCCCCTGGAACGCGCACGGCGTCGAACACCCTGCGTGCAAGCCGCGGATGGTTCGCCACGTCGACCGCCACCTCAGCGCCGTGGGCCCCGCTCGTCAGCGACCCGCGGGTTGAACCGCTCGGTGAGAAACACCCCCACCTCAGATCCGCGATCTACCGCTTTTCGTTTAGGCCCCTGCAGCTTTTCAAAAACCAACCCGCAACCCCCGGCGCGGATGGTTTTGCTGAAAAACCCCTGCGCTTTTGTAAAACAACCCGCAGTCCTTCCCCTGGACAGATTTTGTTTTCAGGTCCTTTTCTAATTAAAACAAATCCTGTATTCTCTATTTAAAATCATAAAAACTGTTTTGTTAATAACTTTTAAATGGTAATTCGAAATTAAAAGTGTTGTACATGAAAATTGATCAGAAAAATGTGCTTGAACATGAATATGCCATTCATATGCTTGTTTGCATCTCGCATAATGTCGCGCGTTGATAGTTATGCATGTTCACCTAACATATATGCGGAGTATTTTGGATTTCCAACTATGGTTTTCCCCGCTCGGTTTAACTTTGTAGTAGAGCACCCTTGCCTTGATATGCCATGCTATTGAACACTTAACTTTGCCGGTAGAAATGCAACTCAAACCTTAATTTGTTTGTCCGGGGTTCCGACTCCGATTAAATTGGATAAGTGCATCGCATCATCCTTGCCATGTCATGCATATCATCTTGAGCATGCCGACTCTTTATCCGTAGTAGTAAGACTTGCATACGTTGTGTGTTCCAGCATTTGCTTCTTCCCGGATAGGATCGCGAAGTGGTGTTGTGAGATACGACGAGTTCTCCAACAAGTTCTTCTGCAGCTTTTCACAGGCGAGCCCTCTCTCTTCACCTATTATACACTCTCCCTCGCATTGCTATCCTTATGTTGCGCTTCTTTATCGAGTCACGTGTCCTATTCCACTTGTTTACCATAATAATCCTATATGTATCATTCCTTAACCATAGCCGTTGCTTGATGATTGAGCCTTGCGAGTCGTAGGCGTGTTTAGGCTCTGTTGTTTATCTCGATCTGTTATCGGGATATGTTGGGTTGTTGGGAGGTTATCACATGCTATATCAGTTGTTGGAGATACACATGCTTTACTTATTTGTTAACAACTAAAATTGTAAGCAGAGGCATCTCGTGAGCCCCTTTGCGAAAGCATCGGAACTTTGACTCGCTAATGTCCCCTAGGACCCGAGTTCTTGTTATCCGTTCCGAGATTGAGCGCTCTACCCATGCGTGGGGACGATTATTGGGACCCCCCTCACCCATTACCTTTTCTCAAGTCAGTTGAAAAGGGGGCCACAACCTTGGTTTTATTTGCCTATGCCATGTATGCCATGCTTTATTACTGTTGCCTTCGGGTGTTTATTACTGTTGCCTTCGGGTGTTTACTTCTGTATTGTACCCCGCGGGACGTTTAGCGAAGCGTGTGGTTTGCACGCCTAGCCGCCGACGCAAACCCTGAGTCCGTCTCGGAGTACGGCCGGACTTCGTCACGGGTAGCTTAGTCGGGTGGCCCCCCTAGACTTTCTTGTTGAACTGGGGAACGGTCTTGTTGTGAGACATCCACCTGTCGTAAGTGGGTCGAGCATGCGTATGGTTACATTTGGGCAACCCCTGCAGGGTGTACATCTTATCGATAAGCCGTGTCCGCGGTTATGGACGACTTGGAATTGTTTAGCTTGATCATAGAACAACTTACACCTTATACTTGTTGTTAATAATATGATAATAACTTGCGTAGTAATATAGCATTACTACAACCGATACCTACTAAAACTTGTCCACCGTTGAGTGCCTTTTACATTGCCTCTTCGCAATTGTTGGAGGGGATATGTGTAATCGGCTGGGTTATGTTTGTGTAGTATTTTACCTGTTACCTTGTGCGCTCTCTTATCTTCTCTGAGTAGACGGATGTTGTAGCGTGTCTCTATTGGTTATAGTTTTGCTGCCGCTAAACCTACCATATAGCCCCAGGCGATATATATTTATACTCGCTCGGCGAGCATAGCCATTTCCAGTCTCGCTAAGTACGTGCCGGAGTTCGTTCCTTGGTACTTACTCTCGCCTTTTCCCTTTCTCTTTTGCTTCCTCCCTTTTGTCGGCAACCGATGGCCCGACTTTGACAGGTACGAGACGACGATATTAGCAAGGTTACCCTTCCGGCTTGGCCTGGGCAGGGTTATGGACGCCACTGTTTATCTTCAGGACTCTTAGTCCAATTTGTATCTTGTCCGTACTCGGACGTATTCGATCTTCTGTATGATTTGGATCTTTGTATTGTATATTTGTATCTTGACTCGTTGGAGTCGTTGTTGTAATATATGTATCTTGTGGGCTCTATTGTAATCCTGTTGCAATGTTACCGCTCGTGTTAATTCCTCTGGCATCACGTGTGTGATTCGTCGCGCACGTCGTGTCGGAGGGCGTCTCTGAATCGATATCGTGCGGATTTCGGCGGGACCGCTGGAATCCTCATGGTACCGGTTCCGGGGCGTCACAAGTTGGTATCAGAGCTCAGGTTGACGGTACCCCACTAGTCCAGCCTGTAGGATAACCTTGCCAACGAACGTTGTGTCTAGTGTGAAAACTATTTTCTGAAAACTCGTTGGATAGTTCTGACTAGCTCTGTTTTTCTCCTTACCTCTATTCTTTCTCCTCTTACCTTTGCGAGTTTTGAGTCTTCTCTCTTATCTCGCTTCTCCGAGTCTTAGGTTCCGACGTGGGTTGGACGATCTATGCCTTCACCTATTAGCACCGATCTCTCGAAGACTTTCTCGACAAAAGAACATCACCGCTGGCTAATCTTTGTCTTCTCCGTTTGACATCATCTTTGTTTATGTGATCCTTCCTCTATCCCTTGTGTTTTTGACCTCATGAACCTACATTGTCGATGTTTATCAAGACCGTCAATCCGTATTCCCGGAGTTGGTTGCACGATTCTCTTATTCATGTACAGAGTAATACTTTGAGTGCGGGATGGAGTCGCGACCATACCGACTACTCTTATTATTCGCTCCTGTTACCTGAATTGGTGGATCCGTGTGACTGTTACTCCTTCCTCTGTTTTTCCGGGGTCCTCTTCGTCATCGGAACTACGACTTCTTGTTAGTGGTGTCGCTCGATCAACATGGAACAAGCATTCTTGTTAGTGGTGTCGAGGAGATTGACACGTCGTCTGAAGATCCGATAGTTCACCCCTCTCCCCCGTACCATGGCGTGGAACCTCGGGGCGAGGTTCCTTGTTAGTGGTGTCGATTGTAACGGCCTGTGGTAGTACCCCATATTAGATTTGTTTGTTGTTTTTCTTTTTGCAACATCATGGCATATGCATCACATCATACACATGTTTTCACAAATAAAATTATTTCATAATCCCTATTTCAATATTTTCCCTCTCATATGGTTTATATAATAATAAACCTCCTCATCCCATTTCATTTAACAAAACCCTAACACCAAACTTATTATTTTGCTATAAATATTCTCTCTTAATTTATCTCTTTCTCCTCCTCTATTCTCAAATTCAAATACCTATTCGAATGGTTTCAAAATTAATACAAACAGTTTTTCGAAGAAGGCAAAAGAAAAAAAGGAGAAAGATTTTAAAAATAAAAATCCCTAACCCTCCTCCCTGGACCTCTCTCTCCGCCGGCCCATCCCTCTTCCTTTTCCCTCTTTTCACCGGAGGCCCAGCTCTCACTCCTTCCCGGCCCAGCCCTTTTTTTTCTCTTCGTGGCCCGAGCCCGGCCCCCCTTTCTTTCCGAAACGGTACCACCTCCCTTGTCGTCTTCCACCTCACGCGAAGAGCGTGAGCTCCCGTGGTCGACGTCACCACGCACCCCGCGCCTCCACCACCACCTGCTCCCCTCTCTTTTAATCCCCCTCCGGGTCCCCAGCAAACCCTAGCCGCCCATCCCTTTTCCCCCTCGAGCGCCGCCAAGCAAACTCTCCTCCCTTTTTCCTTCACCACCGAAGCCCCCTCACAGCTCCGCCATGGCGCCGCCGCTACTGACGCTCCCTCACCGAGCGGAGACCACCAGAAGAACGGCCTCGACGTCCTCGTCTTCCCCCTGCAAGGAATCGAACTGGAGCCCTCTAAATCGCTGGCGAATTCGCCGTTTCTTCTCCAGGTCCGGCGGAAAAACTCGCCGATTCTGGCCAACCTCGGCCTCCTCCGGCAACACCGAGCATACCATCGTCTTCCGGGTGAGCAGGCGCATCTCCCAGTACCTCTCCTTCTTCCGTTTCCCTTCCTGGTTTGTTCCCCGACGTTGACATGTCGCCGTGCCCGCAGAACCTTGCCGCCGGCAGCGCTCCGATGACCTCCTTGAAGCGGTGCCGCCACTCCCTGGTCCACCTCGACTTGGCGCACTCGACGCCCGCACGCGTGTTTCCTGTAACGCCGAAGAACACCCGTGCGCAGCCTCGCCTCGCCGCGGTGACCGCCTCCCCGGAACGCGCACGGCGTCGAACACCCCGCGTGCAAGCCGCGGATGGTTCGCCACGTCGACCGCCACCTCAGCGCCGTGGGCCCCGCTCGTCAGCGACCCGCGGGTTGAACCGCTCGGTGAGAAACACCCCCACCTCAGATCCAGATCTACCGCTTTTCGTTTAGGCCCCTGCAGCTTTTCAAAAACCAACCCGCAACCCCTGGCGCGGATGGTTTTGCTAAAAACCCCCTGCGCTTTTGTAAAACAACCCGCAGTCCTTCCCCTGGACAGATTTTGTTTTCAGGTCCTTTTCTAATTAAAACAAATCCTGTATTCTCTATTTAAAATCATAAAAACTGTTTTGTTAATAACTTTTAAATGGTAATTCGAAATTAAAAGTGTTGTACATGAAAATTGATCAGAAAAATGTGCTGAACATGAATATGCCATTCATATGCTTGTTTGCATCTCGCATAATGTCGCGCGTTGATAGTTATGCATGTTCACCTAACATATATGCGGAGTATTTTGGATTTCCAACTATGGTTTTCCCGCTCCGTTTAACTTTGTAGTAGAGCACCCTTGCCTTGATATGCCATGCTATTGAACACTTAACTTTGCCGGTAGAAATGCAACTCAAACCTTAATTTGTTTGTCCGGGGTTCCGACTCCGATTAAATTGGATAAGTGCATCGCATCATCCTTGCCATGTCATGCATATCATCTTGAGCATGCCGACTCTTTATCCGTAGTAGTAAGACTTGCATACGTTGTGTGTTCCAGCATTTGCTTCTTCCCGGATAGGATCGCGAAGTGGTGTTGTGAGATACGACGAGTTCTCCAACAAGTTCTTCTGCAGCTTTTCACAGGCGAGCCCTCTCTCTTCACCTATTATACACTCTCCCTCGCATTGCTATCCTTATGTTGCGCTTCTTTATCGAGTCACGTGTCCTATTCCACTTGTTTACCATAATAATCCTATATGTATCATTCCTTAACCATAGCCGTTGCTTGATGATTGAGCCTTGCGAGTCGTAGGCGTGTTTAGGCTCGTTGTTTATCTCGATCCGTTATCGGGATATGTTGGGTTGTTGGGAGGTTATCACATGCTATATCAGTTGTTGGAGATACACATGCTTTACTTATTTGTTAACAACTAAAATTGTAAGCAGAGGCATCTCGTGAGCCCCTTTGCGAAAGCATCGGAACTTTGACTCGCTAATGTCCCCTAGGACCCGAGTTCTTGTTATCTCGTTCCGAGATTGAGCGCTCTACCCATGCGTGGGGACGATTATTGGGACCCCCCCTCACCCATTACCTTTTCTCAAGTCAGTTGAAAAGGGGGCCACAACCTTGGTTTTATTTGCCTATGCCATGTATGCCATGCTTTATTACTGTTGCCTTCGGGTGTTTATTACTGTTGCCTTCGGGTGTTTACTTCTGTATTGTACCCCGCGGGACGTTTAGCGAAGCGTGTGGTTTGCACGCCTAGCCGCCGACGCAAACCCTGAGTCCGTCTCGGAGTACGGCCGGACTTCGTCACGGGTAGCTTAGTCGGGTGGCCCCCCTAGACTTTCTTGTTGAGCTGGGAACGGTCTTGTTGTGAGACATCCACCTGTCGTAAGTGGGTCGAGCATGCGTATGGTTACATTTGGGCAACCCCTGCAGGGTGTACATCTTATCGATAAGCCGTGTCCGCGGTTATGGACGACTTGGAATTGTTTAGCTTGATCATAGAACAACTTACACCTTATACTTGTTGTTAATAATATGATAATAACTTGCGTAGTAATATAGCATTACTACAACCGATACCTACTAAAACTTGTCCACCGTTGAGTGCCTTTTACATTGCCTCTTCGCAATTGTTGGAGGGGA